>NC_135351.1:44998557-45306887 GCF_023851605.1 Tamandua tetradactyla | reverse complement strand
ACCCCTGTCAGACCCCTGTTCCTGCCCGCCCCCCCCCCCCCCCGAGTCCTGTCAGGCCCCTGTGTGCCCACCCCTCCACCCCTTGGACATGTGGCTTTTCCCATCAGCCATCCTAGGGGCTCTCACCCTGCCCTGCCCTTTGGCGTCTGTACTGGTTTGAAACTATTATGTGCCCCAGAAAAGCCATGTCCTTTAATCCTCATTCAATGCTGCTGGCTGGAGCATTTTGATTGTCCCCATGGAGATGTGACGCACCCATTGGGTGGTAACTTATGATCAGATAGATTCCATGGAGTTGTGACTCCACCCATTAATCCTTTAAAGGAGGAAACATTTTGGAGAGAGTCCCTTCGGTGGAGCCACGAGAAAGCCAGCAGACACCACCATGCTCTCATCATGTGCCCTTCCAGCTGAGAGAGAAACGTTAAATGCCATCAGCCTTCTTGAACCCAAGGTACCTTTCCCCTGATGCCTTATACTGGACATTTCTACAGACTTGCTTTAATTGGGACATTTTCTCAGCCTTAGAACTGTAAACTAGCAACTTATTAAATTCCCCTTTTTAAAAGCCATTTCATTTCTGGTACATTGCATCCCAGCAGCTAGCAAACTAGAACAGCATCCCTCTCCCAGGTGGCATTGCCCAGGGGTGATCTTCTGGTTTACTTTCACTAAGAAAGAGCTGCCTCTCTCCAGGAGTAGAGTGTTTCCCTTGGTCTCTCAGGGGCATCAGGCTTCACCCCAAGCCCAGGACTCTCAGTCTGGCTGCCCTCTCTCCTGCCGATGCCCCCCACTCCTGGGCTGAGAGTCCCCAGCTCCACTCATAGCTCCAGAAAGGCTAGCCATGTTCCTAGGCTTTTCCTCAAGCATTCTTGCAAGCAACATCTCTAAGTCCAGAAGCCTGATACAATTGTAAGTTTGCAGCCTGCATTTTCAGCAAATTCACCCACAGGTGAGTGAAAACCATGCCAACCACAAACACTGAGCTCCTTGTAGCTGCCCGTGATTGTACAGCTGTCCATGGGCTTGGCTTCCAACAGGATGAGTCAGACCTCCAGGTCAGGCCCCCACCATGAACTGGGCGACTGACCACTCTTACATAGTTTTAATTTTCCTTTCTCTGTTGACTTACAAACAAGCTTAAATTTCTCCTCTAAAATACCAACCGTCCCCCTTCACCAACCTCCTTCAACACCACGTGAACGAAACCCCTTTAAACCAGACCCCTCAACTTATTGCAATGTAAGTCCAGCCGGGCCATCCTACTGACAGCTCCAGGCTGACCAGAGTCTCTGTCCTTCTCAGCACCCCAAGATCTGCCTGCCCCAGGTCACCACCCTCCCCACACTGGGCTGCCCCTCTTCTGCTTGGCCACCTTTAGTTCCTGCCTCCAGGTCTCTCTACACTTTCTGATAGCTGAAGGACACATGCTCCCTAGTGTCTGCCTCTGTTTTCTTCTTTTCTCACATCATAATCACTCTTGACACCTCAAACATTATCTCTGAGCTTCAAATCCTTAGATGTCTCCCCTACTCCAGGCATCAATTTCTAGGTACCCATGGATGTCTCCATTTGGATGCCTGTAGGTGCTTTTAATCCTTAAATCTGAAACCCAGCACGCAGCATCTTCCCCCAAGCCAGCTCCTGGATTTCCTATCTCTTCTGATGCTGGCTGTATCATGAGAGCCATATTTCACACTTTGTGCCTACCTTCACCTTTCATGATGTCCAGTTCTAAGGAATCAAGCTCAGGAGAAAAGTCTCAGACACATCCCATGTTGAACTGGCCCCAGGTCAAGCTCCTCAATCTCATTCTCTCCTTTGGGTTGCTGAAGAACTCTATTAACCTGTCTTCTGTAGTCAGTCTCTCCCCTACAAGCTTATCGGTAGACATGGAACTCCACAAGAATCTCAAGTACAGCTATGGTTTAAAGAAAAACACCCAAACTTCTGAGAGCACAGGGTATCTACACTCTGTCCTCTTCTACATTTACATCACCAACCCTCTCTCCCTAGCTTCATTCACCTCAGATCCATTTGACCAGACTGTGTCAACCCCGCTCTGAATCACCACTTACATCATTCTCTATGTACAAAATGGTTTCACTGCAGCACAGTACGCTTGTTTGAAGCTATTGTGTACTCCAGAAAAACCATGTTCTTTTAATCCACTCCCGTGGGTGCAGACCTGTTATGCATGGAACCTTTTGATTAGGTTATTTCAATTGAGGAGTGCCCCAAGGTGGGTCTTAATCCTTTTACTAGAGTCCCTTAAAACAGATGAAATTAAGAGAAGCTCGTAGAGTAAAACCTTGGAGAAGCTAGGAGAGACCCCACCAAAGCTCAAAGAGAAAGATTCTGGAACCAAAACCTGAAAGCAATAAAACCCAAGAGCAAAGGACCAGCAGATGCCGGCCACGTGCCTTCCCATGTGACAGACGTGTCTGGGATGCCAGCAACCTGCCTTTAGAGTTCCAGTATCATCCTGTAGATGCCTCGAGTAGGAATTTTCACAGCCTTAGAATTGAAAACTTAAAAGCTAATAAATCCCCATTGGAAAAGCCAACCTGTTTTTTGGTATATTGCATTCTGGCAGCTTTAGCAAACTGAAACACAGTTTCTCCTGTTCAGAAATACACTTTGTGGTTAACTTCGAAGGCTCCTTTTACTAAGAAATCCTTCTGCAAGATCCTTCTGGACACTGGAGATGTCCTGCTGGCCCTAGAGGGCCAGGACAACAATTAGATTTCTGAGTGTCTCCCTTCCGATATTGCAGGATAGGTACAATCAGGGCCTGTCTTGAATCTTTCTCACCATGGATGCTATTGTGATGGCGAGGTTTATGTGTCAACTTGGCCAGATGATGGAGTCCAGTTATCTGGTCAGGCAAGCACTGGCCTAACCATTATAGCAAGGACATTACAGGGAATTAAATCATCAGTCAGTTGATTGCATCTTCAAGTGACCGAGGGGTGTGGCTCCTGAGATATTAATGAGATACATTTAATTCAATCAGTTGAAGGCGTTTGAAAAGAAGTGGTGACTTAAGCAGTGAGAAGGGAGAACTTCCATCTCCACTCCAGCCAGCCCCTCTGGAGGCTTCACTGAAAACATTCATTTGAGTTGCAAAACACCCTGTGGAGTCTGGACTCATGTACCACACAGTTGATGAGACATTTTTATAAAATCCTGTGCAAGTTACAGATATCTCCTGTTGGTTCTATTTCCCTAGAGAACCCTGACTAATAGAGCTTTGGAACCAGTACCAGGAATGGTTCTTAAGAAACAGAATCTTAAAAATAAGGTCTTGTTATTGTTTCTCTACTCTGGTTAGATTCAAAGGCACTAATGACTCTATTTCCAATATCAAATTGGTACTGAAAGTCCACAATGTGAATTGGCAATAGAGATATGCAAAATATCACCATTTGATTATTCTCTCTTATATGAGCCAAAGCTCTGGGTGACAGTGTTTTTGACACCTTAATAGATTTTTGCAGAGTTAAGAGGCATAATGATGTTGACTGGTCATTACTAGGTACACTGGATATAGATATAAAGAAAGAGATGACCTAAAGGCTTCAAACTTGCAACTCTAGTGCCATATGAAAGATGTAAAAGTTTCTAAGTGTGCCCTGAAAGAAAATATTATTTCCTGTGGCCACAGACTTAAGATCTCTGGAAACCAGACCCAGAGTCTCATTGTGTGAGTAGCAGATTAATAATGTAAATTAAATTCTCAACTTGCAGTGTGCTTGCTGTTGAAGTAAGGGCATTGATTGGAAAAGAAGGGGACCCTTAAATTTGGGATGGGGACATATGGATAGACAATGATGGCAGTGGGGACACTGGAACCCTGGATTCTGCTGAGTCTTTGCTAGATAAAACTGTAATGTTCTGCCCTTAGGAAACAGTGGTCACACCTCCAGCCTGCCCTGAGTAAACAGCCACCCAATCTCCAGCCTGCCCTGAGGAGACAGCTATCCAACAACACCCAGACTTCCTTAAAGAAAGAGCCACCTGACCTCCAGGCTGCCCTATAGAGTCTGCCATCTACTCTCCACCTGGAAAAATTACCCCTTCAGTGCCTGCTAAACCTGTAATCACCTCCCTTTAGGAAACAGTCCTCACTCACCTGTCTGGAAAGATTACTCATATTTTACCAGATGAAACTACAACAGAATGCCCTGAAGTAACTGGCTTAAAAGACACTTCTAATTCTTTTTATGAGCCACCCCCACTGCCCTCTTTCTTCCAGACCTATAACTAGACTAAAGTCCCAACAGGCCCTGAAAGGTGAGATACAAAGGGTGACCCCTGGGGAGGTACATTATACTCCAAAAGGACTGCCTGAGTTTTCCAATCAGTGGACTATGTATGAGAATGGATATTAAGGGATAATGGTGGAAGGAAAATAAAGTTGGATCAAGCTGATTTTACTGATATGGGCCCACTAAGCTGAGGTTCTGGATTCAATGTTATCGCTCAAGAGGTCTGAAAGGGTGTTAACAGTTTGGTTGGACGGTTGACTGAAACATGGATCAAAAAGTGGCTGACATTACCTGAGGCTGAAACCCAGAACTGCCCTGGTATAATGTAGCTGAGGGGATCAATGGCTTAGAGAGATTGGAATGCTAGAGTGGATTTATCATGGAAGACCTGCTCACACACCCCAGGAATGTCCAGAGGATGTATCTCTTACCAGGATTTTGAGGAATACATTTGTGAGGCTAGCTCCATTGTTCCTGAAGAGCTCTGTAGTTGCTCTTCTCTGTAGGCCAGATACTAATGTGGGGACTGCTGTCATTGAGCTGTAATCCTTTAACACAATGGGAATGATCAGATCCTGAGTTGGAAGAAGCCACATGGCACTTAATTGCCAAAGACAAGGTGGGTGTGGCCATGATAATGGACAGCAGACTCAAAGGAACAGTCAAAGTAATCTGATTGCAGAGACCTATGAAGTAAAATAGATGGGCAGTCTACTAAATTCTTGTTTGAGCTGGATAACCACAAGAATTCTGGGTCAAGTATACAGAAATCTAACTTAAATCATAAAAGCAGTCATAGCCCCTTAATCAATTCCCAGACTGAGGCAGTTTACAGATACAGAGATTCCTGAATGAGGGGAAGGCCAGGTCTCCTTGGGGGGAGGATGCTATTATACTGCCAAAAATGTGTTAAGCTTCCTCCCAGCCTTCCTCAAAGAGACTTATGGTCTTTCACCAGGGTGACTGTACACTGGGGAAAAGGAATGATCAAACATTTGGGGGATTATTAGACACAAATTGAGAAGTGATATTAATTCCAGAAGACCAAAAACATCACTATGGTCCACCAATCAGACCAGGAGCTTATGAAGTGAGGTTACTGATGGCATCTTAGCTCAGGTCCATCTCACAGTGGGTCCAGTGTGTCCCCAGGCCCACTCTGTGGTCATTCCCCCACTTCTTGAAGCATAATCAGAATAGACATACTGAGCAACTGGCAGAATCTCCACACTGATTATCTGACTCATGGAGTAAGGGCTATTAAGGTAGGAAAGGCCATGTGGAAGCCATTAGAACTAATTTTACCTAGAAAAATAGTAAATCAAGAGCAGTACCAGATTTCTGGAAGGATTTCAGAGATTAGAGTCACTCTTAAGGACTTGAAGGATGCAGGGGTGGTGATTCCACCACATCCTCATTCACTCTCCTATTCGGCTTTTGCGGAATACAGATGGGTCTTGGAAGATGACAGTAGATTATCATAAACTTAACAAGGTGGTGACTCCAATTGCAGTGCTTTTCCAGATGTGGTAGCATTGCTTAAGCAAATTAACATATCTCCTGGTACGTAGTATGCAGATATTGATCTGGCAAATGCTTTTTACTCAATAGATTTTAGAAAGGACCACCAGAAACAGTTTGGATTCACCTGGTAAGGCCAGCAATATACCTTCACTGTACTACTTCAAGGATATATCAACCCTCCAGCCCTATGTCATAATCTTGTCTGCAGGTAACTCAATCATTTTTCCTTCCCCCAAGACATCACACTGGTAAATTATATTGGTGTTATCATGTTGATCTGACCCAGTAAGCAAGAAGCAGGAACTGCTCTAAACTTATTGGTAAGACATTTATGTGTCAAAGCACAGGAGGGTAAATCCATAAAAAATACCGGCTCCTAAAAAAAAAAGAGGAAGAAAATATAGGGTCCTTTCACCTCACTGATATTTCAAGTTGTCCATTGATGTGGGGAGCATGTTGAGCTATCCCTTCTAAGGGGAAGTTAAGCTTTTGCATCTGACCCCTCCTACAACCAAAAGAGTGGCACAATGCTTAGTTGGACTCTGGATTTTCAAGACAGCATATTTCTCATTTGGTATGCTACTCCAGTCTATTTACCATGTGATCAGAAAAGCTGCTAGTTTTGAGTGCGGACTGGACAACAGGAAACTTTGTGACAGGTCCAGGCTGCTGTACAAGCTACTTTGCCAATTGGACCATATTATTCAGCAGATCCAAAGGTCTTGGAAGTGTCAGTGGGAAACAGAGATGCTGTCTGAAGCCTTTGGCAAGCCCCTATAGAAGAATCACAAAGCAGGTCCTCAGGGTTTTGGAGTAAAGGCTTGCCATCCTCTACAGATAATTACTCTCTTTTTGAGAAAGAACTCTTGGCTTGTTCCCAGGCCTTCATAGAAACTGAATGGTTAATCATTGGCCACCAAACGACCATGAGACCTGAGTTGCCTATAATGAGCTGGATGTTGTCTGACCCACCAAACATAAAGTTGGGTATGCATGACAGTATCCCATCATAAAATGGAAATGGTATGTATGAGCTAGAGCACAAGCAGGTCTTGAAGGCACAAGCAAATTACATGTAGAAGTGGCCCAAATGCCCATGGCCTCCCACTTCTTTCACATTACTTTCTCTTTTCCAGTCCACAGCTATGGCCTCTTGAGGAGTTCCTTACAAGTCACTTGAATAAGGAAGAGAAAACTTGGGCCAGTTTACAGATGGTTCTCATGACATGCAGGTACCATCCAAAAGTGGACAGCTGCAGCACTGCCACCCCTGTCTAGACTGCCCCTAAATGACAGTGGTGAGGGGAAATCCCCCAAGCGGGCAGTACTTCAAGCAGTGCACCTGGTTGTTCATTTTCCTTGGAAGGAGCACTGACCACAGATGCATCTGAATACTGACTCATGGGCTGTTCCTAATGGTTTGGCTGGATGATCATGGACTTGGAAGGAGCACGAGTGGAAAACTGGTGACAAAGGGGTCTGGAGCAGAGGTATGTGGATAGAACTTTCTAAGTGGGCAAAAAAACATGAAGATATTTGTGTCCCATGTGAATACTCACCAGAGTGTGGTTTCAGCAGAGAAAGGCTTTAATAATCAAGTGGATAAGATGACCCAACCTGTAGATACAAGTCATCCTCTTTCCTCAGCTACTCTTGCCATTGCCCATTAGGTTCATGACAAAGTGGGCATGATGCTATGAATGGAGATTATGTATGAGCTCAGCAACATGGACTTCTATTCACCAAGTCTGACCAGGCTACAGCCACTACTGAGTGTCCAATCTTCCAGATGTAGAGACCCACACTCAGTCCCTGTTATACACCATTTCCCGAGGTGATCAACCTGCTACCTAGTGGCAGGTTGATTACATGGGACCACTGCCATCATGGAAAGACAGCCATTTGTTCTAACAGGAATAGACACACACATACTCTGGATATGGGCTTGCATTCCCTGCACACAGTGCTTCTGCCAGCACTACCATATGTGGGCTTACGGAATGCCTTATCCAACATCACGGTATTCTGCACAACATTGCTTCTGATTAAGGAGCACACTTTGCAAATAAAATGTGGGAATGGGCACACGCTCATGGAATTCTCTGGTTTACCATGTTCTCCATCAAGCAGCTGGATTGATAGAACATTGAAATGGCCTTTTGGAGAGTCAATTGTGGTGCCAACTAAGTGGCAATACCTTGCAGGGCTGGGACAATGTTCTCCAGGGGCTGCTTATGCTTTGAATCCGTGTCCATTCTATCATGCTTTTCTCCCCATAGCCAAGATTCACATGTCCAGGGACCAAGAGGTGGAAATGGGAATGGCACCACTCACCATTACCCCTAATGATCCACCAGGAAAATGTTTGCTTCCTGTCCCTGTAATTTTAATCTCTGCTTGTCTACCTATATTAATTCCAAAAGGAGGAGTACCCCTTCTACGAGAAACAACAATGATTCCATTGAACTGGAAGTTAAGACTGCCTCCTGGCCACTTAAGGCTACTCATGACCCTGAATCAACAGGCAAAGAAAGCTATTACTTTACTGGCTGGGATGATTGGTCCTGACTATCAAGGGGAAATAGGACTGCAATGACACAATGGAGGTAAAGAAGGGTTTTCATGGAATACAGGAGCTCTCGTTAGGAATCTCTTAGTACCACCATGTCCTCTGATTAAAGTCAACAAAAAACTGTAACAACCCAAGTGAGGCAAGAATACCAACGGTCCAGAAGTTTCAGGAATCAAGGTTGAGGTCACCTCACCAGGCAAAGAACCACAGCCATCTGAAGTGCTTGCTGAGGGTGAAGGAACACGGAATGGGTAACAGGAAAAGGTAGTGATAAATATGAACTATATCCACGTGACCAGTTACAGAAATGAAGGTTGTGATGGTATGAATATTTCCTCATTTTCTTATATGTCTGTGTTTGTACATAAATCAAATACCTTCTTTTCTTATTATCAAATGACACATTGCATTGTTTGTGTTATAGCATTTAAGCTATAGGATATTAAGTTTAGAGTGAATATTACCCAAGGACTTGCACTTCATTCAGGAGAAATTTAGTGTGTTTCCGGTTGTACACAGGAAGTTAAGTATTGTTAGGTGAAAAATTTGTTATTGGTTTTCAAGTAGAGACTAAGTATGGTGTATTGTGATGTGTACAGCTGCCACGTTGACAAGGGTTGGACTGTGATGTTTATGTGTCAACTTGGCCGGGTGACATAGCCCAGTTATCGTCAAGCATGCTCTGGCCTGTCTCTGTAAGGACCTTTCTTTTAGGACAGGGCGCAAAGGAACGCAAGCTGGGCCGTCTGGCTGCTTGTTACGGAGTGCAGCAAACCCTACCGACTCCATGTGGTAGCACTCATCTACAGTCTGGCCAAAGAATTCTGGCTGCGTGATAGAAGATCATTATTGTGCTACAACCAGGTAGTATTATGCTATCCATTTCTGAATTTTACAATCAGTTCTGTTGCACAATTTGTATCCCTTCAGCACTAATGACCTTATTTCTATCTCCTGATGGCCTCAGTTCTTAACTGAAATTCTCCAAGTTCATTCACTAGTGTTAGTTCATATCAGTGAGACCATACAGTATTTGTCCTTTTGCTTCTGGCTAATCTCACTCAGCATAATGTCCTTAAGGTCCATCCATGTTGTTACATGCTGCATGACTTTATTCTGTCTTACAGCTGTGTAATATTCCATTGTATGTATATACCACAATTTGTTCAGCCACTTGTCTATTGATGGAGGCTTGGGCTGTTTCCATTTCTTGGCAATTGTAAATAATGCTGCTGTAAAGATTGGTGCGCAAATGTCCACTTGTGTCCTTGCTATTATGTCCTTTGAGTAGGTACCACACATGGTCTTGCTGGGTCATATGGCAATTCTATACTTAGCTCCCTGAGGAACCACCAAACTGCCTTCCACAGCAGTTGCACCATTGTACATTCCCACCAACAGTGAATAAGCATGCCTCTTTCTCCACATCCTCTCCAGCATTTGTTGTTTTCTGTTTTATGGATAATGGCCATTCCGGTGGGTGTGAGATGATATCTCATTGTGATTTTGATTTGCATTTCCCTTATAGCAAGGGAAGTTGAGCATCTTTTCATGTCCCTTTTAGTCATTTGTATTTCCTCTTCTGAGAAGTGTCTGTTCATGTCTTTCACCCATTTTTAATTGGGTTATTTGTCTTTTTGTTGTTGAGTTGAACAATCTCTTTATATATTCTGGATACTAGATGCTTATCTGATACATCATTTCCAAATATTGTCTCCCATTGTGTAGGCTGCCTTTTTACTTTCTTGACAAAGTTCTTTGATGCACAAAAGTATTTAGTTTTGAGGAGTTCCCATTTATCTATTTCTTTCTTCACTGTGAGGACTTTCCTGGACTTAAATCATCAGTCAGTTTGATGGCATGTATGACTGATTACATCTACAATCAACTAAGGGGAGTGTCTTCAGCAATGAGAAATGTTTAATCTAATCAGCCCAAGGCTTTAAAAGGAGATGTGATGAGTTCAGTAGTCCAAAGAGAGAACTTCCCACTCTATTTCAGCCAGCCTGTTCCTCTTGGGAAATTCGTCAAAAACCTCCAGTGGATTTGCTGACTCACCTTGATGTTTGCTTTTGTGATCACAGGGAAAAGACCAATGCTTACCTGGGACATGGTCCCTCCCTCCACAGTCTCATGCACCTCTATTGTGGACAGAAACATGTTTCTACCTGAAAGCAGGAGGGGAGCATCCTCAAGGCATCATCCATTTAGGATTTCACTTAGTTCTTGCACCCAATAAAACATATCCAAATGCTTAAGAAAGAAGCCTAGTTAGGACAATTATATTCTGTTCTCTCAAGAACCTTCTTCTGTTCCTCTGATGCTTGTTTTGTAGTTGTGAGTTTTCAGTTTTGCTCTTACTAAGGCCATTTGTCACATTTCCGTAATTGTGTTTCGAAATTATTGGCATTCATTGATATTATTAATCCAGAAAATGACTGGAAATGTCAGTTTCACATTCAGTCTTTGATATAGTGATCTTTTATTTTATAAAAAGAAGCTATGCTATTTACATAATATTTCAATTATTCAGTTGTACAACATTAACTCATTTTGTTTTAAAAGAAAGTGATAAGTAACTGGATCTAAATAATTCACTTCAGTATGATTTCCATGGATTTCTATGTTACTTCTATTGCCAGGCATGATAATTTTGCCATTATCTTTATATGATAATATTTTCCCACTGAGGTACACTAAACTAACAGTGCTAAAGGTAATCATGCTATTGAGTTGATTGTCCTGGCTAGGGTTATGTTTAATTGAATGTCTACCTATAAATAACTCAGGTGTCCAAATGCCCACTTTATTGATTAACTCCCTGTTTTGGTTTGCTAAAGCTGCAGGAATGCAATATACCAGTAATGGACTGACTTTTATAAAGGGGATTTATTAAGTTACAAGCTTACAATTCTAAGGCCATGAAAATGTTGAAATTAAGGCACCAACAAGAAGATACCTTCTTGGAGGAAAGGCCTCCGGCATCTGGGACCCCTGCCACGTGGTGATGTCAGCTGTAGGTCTCTCCTGGCTTCTGGTTTCAAACACCTCTCTGAGCTTCTGGTGTCTCAAGGTTGTGTCCTGGTTTCATCTCTCTGCTCTTGGTGTCGGCTCTGAGCTCCCTCTGTTTTCTGCTTTTTATTTTCTTCATAGAGGACTCCAGTAAGAGGATTGAGACCTGTCTTTAATTGGATGGGTCACATCTCCTTGGAAACAACCTAATCAGGAGAAGCCTCGCCCACAATAGGTCTGCACCCACAAGATTGTATTAGAAGAACATGGCTTTTCTGAGGTACCTACAGCTTCAAACCAGCACATTCCCTCCCAAATACAATCCCAGAAAATATAAAGCAAATGTTTAATCTTTGGCAGTGTCAGATGTTTGATTGTGGATAACATAAAGGTCGAAGTGACCTTTGCAAAACAGGCTTGTGGCCAGCTCCCTCCATGCATCTCAGAAACAGCCTGCTAGGAGGCTGTTGTTGGATTTGTAACTGATTGGAATAATGTTCGAGCAGACAAACCAGCTGGAAGCTCTTCATGACAGCGTCTGTTCCGGGTTCACAGCACATATGCGCTGCACCCTAAACGTAGCAGTCACACCCACAGCGGCAAGCTTGCTGGGCGGTGTGCTCTCTGGAATTTTCAGCCCCTTGTTCCAGTTGGCAAAATTCTGCTAGATTTTTATTGCTATGGAAAAATATTAGATTGTTTGCAGTTTCGGTAACTTTGAAGATAAACAAGGAAACAGACCAACAATAAAAGTGGTAAAACCCAAGGCACTGAGATTGTAGACCCGCAGCAGCATATCACAGAAGCAACAGCAGAACACGGGAAAAATGAATAAGTCAATGGTGGTTTTCCATAGAATTTAGCCCCAAGTATCCTCTGTGAGCCGGCTCAGCTGTTTGGTGCACCTTGGAGATGTGACAAATTGTACTAAGAAAGCTGCATGCTATAATTTTGGGTTAGTAATATCTTTCTTACTGTAATAATCTGTTGTTGCTTGATTAATTACAGCCAATAGTTATGTAATTTACTGGTGAAACTAGTACTTTCCAGACAACCAATCTATTGAATTTAGACCAAGCTGATTTTTGTCCCAAAGCAGGATCTCAAGTGAAATTCCAGGTAATTTCCTTTCTAAATTCATACTAGTGACGGGAATATTCTCAGCTGGTAAGGACTGGAGGCCCAGGGGTGGGAAGTCCTCAGATGCAAAACCCTTGGCCGTTACAGGTCACATCGGTGAAGGAGCTTTATGTCTCAGTGTGCTGGCACTGCTGGAACAAATACCACAGACGTGTTAGCTGGGACAACAGGAATTTATTAGTGTGTTGGGGTCTAGCACTTTCTAATCAAGGCATCAGCAGATCATGCTTTCTGTGAAGCCCACTGTGTTTTGGTGGCCTACCAGCAACTCATCGCTCTGTCTCCACCCTTATCTCGTGGCCACCCCTCCACCCATCTGCTCCCTCCTGCTCCCCTGCCAAGATGTCCTCTCCTTCTACGGGATGAAGGTGGGAGCACCTTCGCTAGTGACATCTTAAAGCCCTCCACAGATGGGTTCACACCCAGGACTGGGGTTAGGACCAGACCTTGTCTTTAAGGGGGATATGATGCAGTCCCCAATCCAGGCAGTGGCCCCACTGGCCCAGCCGCAAGACCACCGCCTACTCATGGTGGGCTCTGCAGGGCAGAGACCACGCTTCTGTGCCCAGCACCCCAGGCCAGGGGAGGCTTTCAAAGACGCAGACCCCCGGCACCAACACAGGACGGTCTGACCCTGCAGTCTCCTTTCCATCACGCTTAGAAGAAAAGCTTTCAGAAACTACTCATGACCAAAACTTATATGAAAGTCTCTGAGGAACCATAATTACAGCAGAAACTTGGAAAGATGGAGCTGGTTGGCGGTGGATGGTGTCTTCCCGTAGAGACCTCGGGATCCCTGACTTTCCAGCGACAAGAGCATCTTCTGCCTTCCTCTCACTCTGCCCACTCTCACTCCTGAATGAACACTGTGCAGCGCCATTTTACTTCTGGGCTCTGTGGCTATGGTCTGCTCTTTTCTCATTCCACGATGCTGTCATTCTGGTTGCGTTCTTGCTGGTAGCCTCCAGCAGCCAGGCGAGCTGCACCTGCTGGGGGAACTGGCTGGACGGAAACCACGGCCAGGGAAGAGATCGACGGTAGGGTCAGCATTTGAAGAACTTGAAATAGACACAGCAAGAAGGAGGTGTAAATTATTGGCTTCATCTTCAGTGTTGATAAAATGTAGGGATGTCTTTATTTAAAATGATAATATCTTTATGGATTTCAAAGACTTATGTTTTCCTGAAGATCTCATCCACGTCTCACACCAATTATAAGATTTCTATAAAGATGAGCACATTGCTGTTGGCAAGTAAAGATACAAAACCCAGAATTTTCAGGCATGCAGATTATTGGCATACTTTAAGATGAAAAATTTTAGACCTGTTAAAATGTAGGCAAAGGATGGTTAACTACATGGAATAAGAATTCAAAGTCACACAATTCACAGTGGCTCTGTTTCTTTCTATCCATCCTCTTTACCTTGCAAACCTGTTCAGGTAGATAGAATAGATACTAAAACGATGGCTAGGTTATAAATATTATTACTAAAATTCTTCACTTTTAAAGGATCTTTACAAAAAGTGAAATTAATGCTACCAATTGGGAAAATTGCTTGATTTTTCTGAATAATTCATTTACCTTTAGAACTTCTTGCATGCATGTTATTTTAAAAACATGAAATCTGTTTTTGTATGTCTCAGAAAAAGAAGACACATGGATTTTAACATATGCTTTATAAAACAGAGTTAGGAAGAAGATAGGGAAGTGTTTCTTACACAAACTGCTCAGAAGAATTCCCAGAACAGAACTATTCTGGGCTTTGGTGCCCTTTGGTGCTGTCCCTGAATCTTTAGCTTGGAGCCCACTGCCTTGACCTGATTCTTTCTTTCTTTTGTGCTTTCTGATGGAAACTATTGTGAGCATGGCCTTGCAGGAGAGAGAGAGCTCAGTTTTTGTGTAATGTAGACTAATCTCATTGAAATAGATCTATATTACAGTTCAATAAACCAAGAGGAAAGTGATTAAACAGAAATAAGGGTCTTGTTTCAGGATACGATTGGGGCTCAATTCCAGCCGAACTCTGAAAAGACCGCTCACCCAAGTGCTGAGCTGCCTTGCCCTCCACCCCAAGGTTGGCGACAGTATGGCCCCAGAGTGGTCAAATTCAACCAGAAACTCTCTTCCACTGTGGTCCAACCTAGCAATGAAAGGTAGTGTTTGCATGTCTGACCCACACCCAGTCGAGAGAGGAGCCATGTGAAGGGAACCTGTCAACAGCAGGACCGAAGCTGCAGCTTCTAGGGGAAGATGCAGAGTCTGGGTACGCACTGCTGTTTGTAGCTTCATGCTCTTTGCTCAAGCCGGAGAGTGAAAACAGAGAATCTGTAGTTTCCCATAGAAACAGAATGTGCAATTTTAGAAAGGAAAAATGAAAAGCTTCACGGGAGTGGAGGAAAATGACTCAGACAAAGTTTAGACAATGCAGAGGAAAGGGAGAGAGGGGAAGGGAGGAGACCACACGCGGCCGGCCACTCACCTGGCGTTCCCGGCCCCTGGCTTCTTCCTTCGGAAGATGTTGAGGAAGGTGTTGGAACGGCAGGGCAGCTTGCCGTCCCCGACGTGCATGCGGACGACGTCAGAGGTGGTGAAGGCACTGCGGACGTTCCTCTCGGGCTTGGCGATGATGATGTACATCTTGGGCGTGAACATGCAGCCCAGGGCCACCGTGACGCTGAGGCTGACCGCGAAGCAGGTGGTGATGATCTTGTAGTTGCTCCCAAAGTAAATGGGCACGAAGGCCAGCCAGATGATGCAGGTGGTGTACATGGTGAAGGCGATGTACTTGGCCTCATTGAAGTTGGCGGGCACGTTACGGGTCTTGAAGGCGTAGTAGGTGCAGCTCAGGATGAGGAGCCCATTGTAGCCCAGTGGGGCGACCACGCCCAGGTTGCTGGTGTTGCAGATCAGGTAGACCTCGTGGATGCTGGGGTAGGACAGAATGGGCATGGGCGGCTCCATGATTATCAGGGTCACCACCAGTGTGAGCTGCACGCTGATGAGGATGGATGCGATGACCACCTGGGCCCAGGCGCTCATGAACCGGGGCTTGCGTGTGCAGATCTTCTTCTTGCTGCCCGCAAGGATGCGTGCTATGCGGTTGGTCTTGGTCACCAGGGCAGAGTAGCACATGGCGGAGGAGAGGCCGACCAGGAGGCGCTGGAGGTAGCAGGATGTGATGGTGGGCTTGGCAATGAGGGTGAAGGGGCACACATAGCCAAGGAAGATACCAGCCAGGATGATGTAGCAGAGCTCCCGGCTGGAGGACTTGACCACGGGCGTGTCCCGGTACAGCACAAAGATGAGGGTGACGAACAGTGTGACCAGGATGCCCATGCAGGAGAAGGCGATGGCGATGATGGATTCCACATTGCTCCACTCGAGATAACGCACGGGGATGGGTTCACAGCCTGTGGGAAGGAAAGCAGATTTATAAGGAAGCCAATAGTCTACTGAGCTGTGAGGAGAACGCCTACTTGCTACTGGAGGCAGAGCTGTATGAGCAGTCCATGGTTCATGGTTTTGTGAGGGTTTTAAAAAAATGCCTCAATATTGTGTAACAACACAGCTGGAAGTTCATGTCCCTGGACCTAATGCTTGTAGAAGCTGTTATGGGTTGAACCATCTCTCTAAGATATATGTTCAAGTCCTAACACCTGGTCTTGTAAAATCACAGTCCCCATGGAAATAAGGTCTTTGAAGAGAGAATTAGCTACAATGAAGCCAAACTGAATTAGGGTGGATCCTAATCGAAAAGGTCCTTATAAGATAAAGGAATTGGGTGCAGACACCATGGAGAAGGCCATGTGAGGATAGAGAGGGCAGAGATTGAGTTATGATGCCACAAACCAAGGAATACCCAGGATTTCCAGCAAACCCCAGAAGCCGAGAGAGAGAGGCACGGACAGGACTCTCCCTGGGCACCTTCCAATGGAGCATGGCCCTGCCGCCATCTTGATTTTGGACTCCTAGTTACAGGACTGTGAGACAATCAATTTCTGTTCCTTTAAGCTACCTGGTGTGTGTTATTTTGTTAAAGAAGCCCTAGAAATCTAAGATGCAAGCCTAAAGTTACATAATTGAACCAGAAATAATCTTTTCCTTCAAGAGCAGAATTATAAATGGATGGCACTCTTGCTTCTACACTTTCTCACGAAAATATTTTTTAGAAATAGGGAAGCTAAACAGTTTCTCTAGTGAAGGTTAAATAATGATAATATAATAAAGTGAGTTAGTAAGAAATAAACTTAAAAAAAAATTAGTTTCTATTGTCCAGAGGCAAGTCCAACTCATATAAAAGTATATTTTTGCTCAGCAGAATGTTTTAAACACATATCTAATTTCAAGATTAGGAATTAGAAGAACCAGCATTCTTCCAAAATTACCACATAACCCTATATGACTCACATTAAGTCCTACTCACTTGGTTAATGAGTGACCCAAACCTGGCATCCAAGGACCTTGGCATTAGCTGCCTCTATAGACACACCAAAGACGAAGGGATGTGCATGCATCCAGCTCTCAACAGGGAGACTAGCTTACCCTCTCCCTCTACAGGGAGAATAAAGAGTCTGCTTGGTATCAGGGTGGGAGAAAAATCTCTTGAGCCCTGGAGACATCCCCTTCATAGGAGTTTATATTTGGTGTCAGCCAGTATTTCCCAATTGTAAGAATAAAAATATTTCCATACATTTGGGGAAAGATTCATTGTTCTGTAGCCATGGTAACAGGGAGCCACCAGCGCCAGTTTTAAACCTGTCCAATCAACAGCAGCTTGGCGTGGCAACCTTGCTTTCATAAGTTCAACAATTAAGTGTCTGCCCTGGCCTCTGAGAATCAGCCGTTCAGGGACAAATGCACTTCCATGAACAAGCCTCACCTGAGTGCTCACTTTCCTACAGGTGATGGTGACCAGCTTCTACCTGGCAAAGCCCACCACCCTTGAGCTCCACACTTTCCAAACACCCATCCAAGACCAGCAAGACTCTCTTATAAACGTGAGCAATAAATTCACTTTTTGTTCTCTAATTCTAGATTATTTCCTAATAATCTTAATTCTTTCCTAATTCTAGGAAAGTTAGTGCTACCAACTTTCCCCATTTCTGGAGATTCCATCAAGATCACTTTGAAGACCCCCCCATTTGGAAGCATTCAGTGTCCAGAGACACTGCACCTCCACAATCACTCACGGCCCCTTGCACCCTGACTCTGTCCTGGCTACTACGCTGCTCAGTCCTGGCAAAGCTCAGGGCTCTGACTCTAAAGGTTCTGAGCTATTGTTGCAGAATTTATTTGGTCATCTTGGGATCTGTAACCATGCAGGTCTTCATATTAAATTTAGGTCTTTGTGCAATTAGGCTTATATCTTCGTAGTAAGTAATTCAACCTTCTGGTTTGGAGCCACAACATTTGGTAATTATACCTAGATCTTTTTATAAGATCATCAGATCTTTTGCTTTAGATATCTACAATTTGATAAATGTTGTTTTCGTTAATCTGTTAATGGAAATATCACCTGTTGTTCCTTACTTTGCTTTAGCTGTTGTTTATCTATATGTATAAAGTCCTGCTTCAAGTGTTTTTGTTTTATTTAGAATTGCCTTTTCCATTGACTGAACAAGGTAGTAGACCACTGAGATCAGATGGAGGCATAGACCCAATAAATTTCCAATAAAGGCTGGCCCTGGAGGCTAATGGTTGGAGATCATTCAACTGATGACCAGTTGGGGAAAAGCGATTGGTCTAAGCAGGCCTCTGTTCCTAGAAAACCTGTGTGAGGGTGTCTTGGTTTGCTAAAGCTGCTAGAATGCAATGTATCAGAAATGAATTGGCTTTTACAAAGGGGATTTAATAAGTTACAAATGTACTGTTCTACGGCCATTAAAATGTCAACATTTTAGGCATTAATGAGATGATACCCGGGCTCTGAAGAAAGGCTGCCGGCACCTGGCACTCCTCTGTCAGCTGGGAAGGCACATGGCTGGCGTCTGCTCGTCCTAGCTCCCTGTTCATGCCTCTCAGCTTCCGACGTCAGAGGCTTCCTCCCTGTGTCCTTCTCTTAGTGTCTGTGTGTCCTCTCTTAGCTCTTCTGGGGCAGACTCTGGATTTCATCTCTTAGCTTCTCTGGGCTCCCTCTAGCTCCTGGGTCCGTCAGGTTCTGTGGTCCTTGCTTAGCATCTTCCGGGGTCATTTCTGTCTGAGCTTTCTCCAAAGTGTCTCTCTTGAAAGGACTCCAATAAGGGGATTAAGATGGGCTTTGAGTGGGTGGGGCCACATCTCCATGCAGATAACTTAATCAAAAAGTCCCACCCAACAATGTCTG
Organism: Tamandua tetradactyla; assembly: GCF_023851605.1. Taxonomy (NCBI): domain Eukaryota; kingdom Metazoa; phylum Chordata; class Mammalia; order Pilosa; family Myrmecophagidae; genus Tamandua; species Tamandua tetradactyla. The sequence continues at coordinate 45,288,046 of NC_135351.1, read as the reverse complement.
CCCACGCAAGATGGGATTAAAAGAACATGGCTTTTCAGGGGTACATATCAGATTCAAACCAGTGCAGATGATACTTCCTATCTTGCCAATTTGTAAACTATCACATCTTCACCTTTATTTAATTAAAAAGTGTGAATCCTTATTTAGGGTCAAGCACTGTTGGATTATTGTGCGGTGCCTTCCTGTAACTTCCTACTCTCTGTTCACAAACACACATTCTGGATGGACAGACGTGACCTTTCTCCCTGGTGTCTCTATCCAAGTCTCAAACCCTTCCTAGAAGAACTTCTGCTTCCTCTTAAAGTCTTACATTCTTTAATCCTAACTTTGGTCATTGCTTTGATAAATGGTCATACATGTAACCTCTCTGTCATCCAGCTCCATATAGAGAGATTTATAAATATGATAAGGGGGGCTTTTGATAAGTCAAAACAGTAAAAACTATTTAATAGGGGCTTTAGAAAAATTAGGAGATGAAACGTCAAACAGTTAATAGTAAGCTTCTCCACTTGGCATATTGCATCTGCAAAATAACATTCAAATTTCAATATGGTCTCTCTTGAGGACTTCATAATCTCTGAAAGCTCCCCATTTTGCACTTCTACCTTTTCCTATGCAGCTGGAGCAGACTTTATAAATGAATTCCCCTTTTCCTTGGTTTTCATTGGAAAAAAGGATCACATTGTAAAATTACTAGAACATGAGTCAGACCCATAGATGTTGAACTAAAACCCTGGCCTAGAGCCAAGTAAAGGTCTATAATTAATGATTTTCCTAAATTTCAAATACAGGCAAAATATTTGTTAAAGAATTCAGAATTTTTTAGATACTCATTTTTCTGTGCTACATATTTTTAACAATTAATTCAATTAATAATTAGCCTCTCAGATGGAGGAAAATGTTTAAAAGCAATAGAGAAGAAAAGAGAATATTTAAATAACACAGCTGGGTAAAATATGAAAATACATAAAGTGATTTCAAGAACTCTACCTTTAAGGTAAGATTAAATAAGGATTCAAAAATTTTAACTAAATAAAGATGAAAAATAGACTTCAGGGAACTTTAAACATTTCTGAGGTAGAATCAATGGTTCACAGGGGAGGACCATGTCACGGGCTCAAACCAGAATTAGGAGATGCAATAGAAAAAAAAGACTCAAGCTACTTCTAGCCAGATCACCTGTATGTGGCTAGAACTTCTGGATGGCCTTAAAAATAACTAAGTTAAAAATCAATATAATTATGGCTCTTCAGCTAAATAACTAAAAGGGCCTCTACTCTCTTTGCTGGGGGCCTACAGATAAGGCACCTGTGGATGCTACAAGCAGAAGGGTCATTTAAAGAACCAATGTCCTGTACTGACTAAACTCAGAAGGACACTTACACAAAATCTGTGCAATGACTCAACCCCATGACCTTGGCACCCGAGAATTCCCGTGGATATGAGTGTCCTTGGGTCCTCCCTTCGATCCACTACTGATAGAACACCAGACCCCTTAGGTTAATAAAACCACTCAGAGAGTGAAAATTTCTAACAGCCTCATGTCCCAACATATAGCTGATTCTTTGAGATGATTATTCAAAACATGCTCCCTTATCCTCTGAAAGCTGCAAATTCAGTAGGCACTGTCTGCTTCCAGCCCAGTAGACTGAAGATCCCACACGTGATGAAGCTGCAGCTGCTCTAGACATCGGGGAGTCTGGTCTATGCCAAATTCAATACCGTGTCAAAGAAACGCTTTTAGTCCCAGAGTTACTGTGGACAGAAGACTCCACAGAAACAGGAAAACTGATCCATTCCTGTTCGAACCGTCTCAGACCCCAGCTCTAGATGACACAGCAATTGCAGCCGTGTGAAAAATCCCAGGGCAGGGGCCCCACCAAACTGTGCCCAGCTTTCCAGACCTCAGGAAGAACTGTGACATAACAAATGGGTGTTATTCTAAGATGCTGAATTTGGGGTAGTATGCAACACAGCAATCGATAGATAATTTACCCATTAAAGTCAACTTTAATTCAGGAGCCAATGCTTAGTCTCCTTGCCTAAAGAGAATTGCTAAACTAAATTAGTCAAAACATCTTCAGATCTTGCAATAGTTCTTTAAATCTAAAGTAATAAATCCTTATTACTAATAGAAACCACCTTACATTTTCTAGTAACTAATTAACTAATTATGAATTATTGCTACTTCTCCTTCCCGTATGACTACCCACTCATATAATAGTCATAATCCAGCAACTGTAGAATCCTTATTCAATGAAGGAGAATTCCGGGATCATATTCATGTCATTCAAAGATGTGTTCCTGCCCGGGGCAGAATTCTGGACGCTCTAGTACTAAACTTGACTTAATTGTGTTCTCTTATGGATCCTACACTAAAAATAAAAAAGGTAAAATAGCAGGCTTAATAGACAGTAGGTAGTCCAGAAAGTCTTGTAAAATCTAATAATTCACCACAATCTAAATTTTTCTAATAACTGAATTGCAGCCCTCTGTTTGACATATTAAATTGCTAAATTAAAGAGCAGCTTTAATTTACATGAACTGGGAGAGGGTATATTTCAGAATAATTCACTTATTTAATGTGCTATGGAAACAAATGCTTTTGTAAATGTCCTCAGGTACTTTTTAAAAACAAACAATAATATTACTGGATGTCTTAATGCTACCTGAAATAATTTGATCATAAAGGTTGAGACTCACAGCAAATGAGGTGCCATAAATACTATAAAATACTTAAGAAATATCATAGAACTATTTTAGACATCATCATGCTAAATTGTGCTGACTAAAAGTTCTTATGCAAGGGTCTCCTATAAAGTGACAATAATAAATCATGTATTAATAACAAATCCACAGAGAAGTTTAAGGATTCAATTATAGATACACAAAGTCTGTCCATAAACATTCTGGGAAGAAACTCCAGGATGAGTATGCTACAAGATCTGAGAGGATAATACATGGCAGCACAGAATGGCCATCTTGCGGCCCAGCAAAATATCTAATGGATGCTGGATGACATCTTCCATGAAATGAGTCATTTCAGCAGGGCAAATGGGGTAATAATTAAACACTGAAGGAAAACTTTTCCAGGATAGCAGAAGACTTGGCCAGTCCATGCCTCATCTGTCAATGGGATAGTCTAGAAAATTGTGAAGGTGGGCCATGGACTGGCACGAACCCGAAGGAACGCTTTGCGCATCTCCAAATGGATTTTATTCAGTTGCCCCCTCTACAGTTTATGAAAAGGCAGTAGTTTAAACATTGTGTTTGTTTTCTCAAAGGGCAGAAGCATTCCCTGTCGCAAAACCATGAAGCTCTCAGGAACTAAAATACATTAGACTTTGTATTTCTCAGCTAGACATTCCAATCTGTCAATGCATTGATTTGCATCCATTTTAATTGGAGCAGCTATTCATGAATTTAAACCATCTAGGCCGTCTTCATTACCCTCATTCTAAGGAAAAATGAAAGGAACCTGCATTTTTCCCAAAGGTTACACCCATTAGTGGTAAACCGAGGTCCTGCAGAGAGTCTCCAGAAGTGGACAGCCACGGATGTTGACTGTTGACCCAAGAACCTTGGAGGAAACTGTTGGCCACATGAGTAGACAGTGACTTTACAAGACCACATGAGAAAAGATCAGTGCATATTTCCTATTCTCCTCTGTAGCTCTTGCTTACCCCTACTTCTCTTCTTCACTGATTTAAAGTTATCCTAATAAAGTTATATATCTGACCTATTCTTTAACCTTCACCTTACTTGAAACAATAACTTGCCTAAGCCTGTACTTTACTAGAGACAATCATCACTTTAGCTCAATAATTCAGTCATATCAACCTACCGCTGGTAGAATAAATTTGAGAAATAACATGGAAGTATGCTACACAAACTTTTCCAACAATGATGCTCTTTGTACATGCAAATATTTTATGATTTAATATACTTGAAAGGATTCAAAAGATTCCAAAGAACATACACATATAATGTGTTATTAAAAGGGAAATGGTAGAGAATAGGAAGAGAAAGGGCACAGGTCAGCATCAAGAAGTCAGGAGAAATCCAGGGACACGCTCTCTACAACCTCATTTGTACCTATTTCAGATTGGACAGAGCGGGCTACCAAGCTACCATGAATACTAGATTTGAGACAGCTGAAAGCAGAAGTTCCCAGGGGGTCTTTTTATGCCCCTCAAATCATGTAGCCAAGACAGGCTGTCTAATCAGTTAGAGCAGGGGAAATCCATTATTAAACAAATTAACCTGGGTTGATATCAAGGGAGTTCAAACTTTCCACAGCACATCATAAATCCCTCTGCCCTTAACACGGCCAAGAGTCCAAGAGAGACCACAAGCTCCTCAGGGCAATCACAGAGCTTGCAAGCCAGTCTGTGAAGTAAGCCTGTCCTACACAGGATGCCAGACACGATGAAGGAGACTGTCCTCATTCTGGAAGGGAACACAGGGAGGCTCGTGCCGTAACAGTAAGAGTTTGTCATAACAATGCTCAGAAACCATTTCCCTCCAACTTCTCTCTGATTTCCACACTTCTGGTGAGAAGCCTAGGCTCCTTTTCCGTTTGGAATCAGGCTCTTTGATGCCAAAAAGCAAGGTCATTTTTCTATAAGAGTATTGGTAAGACTCACAATGGAAGACCTCCAGGGAGGAAAACACATGACACCGAGTTTCCTTATTACAACATATTAGATGGTTTTAAATAATTTTAGTGCTCTCATAATGTTGTATAGTGAGACAGGCATCCATCTCCATGTGGGAGATTAGCCCCGATTAAAATGGCGCCTAGTAGTGGGAGTGATGCATTGGTGAAAGGGTGGGAAAGCATAGAAGGGTGCAAACAAGAGGAAACCTAGCATTGCAAAGCTGGAACTTCCTTCTAGCTGGAGAAAGAAGTCATTTGTGCGTTTCTTTCTAGGTCATCTGGATTCCAGGTAAACAGCAGAGAGGAGCATCTATTAATTTAAGTCCAGTAAAGAACCTCTTCCTCAAGAAAAAGTGTCCAAACAGGGACCACATGATGTGAAAGAGGACACAGATTCTAACAGAGGAAGTGTGAACAGCAGGGAGCTCGAGTCCAAAGGAAGGTTGGAAAAGCTTTCCTAAGCCAGGCCGCTGTGTGCAGCTCTGCCGTAAATGGCAGAGAGAGAGCTTTGGCCGGGGGGCATCCAATCTCGGATTCTCATTGTCATTTCTCTATTAACTGTGTTCACCTTGATGAACTTGGGTGAGTCCTTCTCTTCTGATTTTCCCAACTTAACAAACATTTATTGAATATCACTGATGGACAAGGCGCCAGGGAATGACCCAGAGCAGTATTCTCAATAGGTGGGTAAGAGCTCAGTGCTTTGAAATCTGGGTCTCCGGACCCCCGAATAGGAAGCTCTGGAGCAGGTAGTCTCAGGTAATTTTCAGGCACATTAAAGTTGGGGAATCGGCTTTCAGCTAGAATAAGAAGATGAGTGTGATACAGCTTGAACCTTCAAAAAAAATGTTTTTTAATTTTAAAGAGAATTTCCTTCTCTTTAAAAATGGCCTCTGTATTTGTAATTTCTAAAACCCTACCAATTTTCATTTTGGTTTAACTTTTTCTAGCAGACCTAACATTTGACAAGGTATTCACAATGAATACAATTTTAATTATGTGGCAGGGCCCTACATACTCAGCGACCTCTGATATGCTCTGAATAAGCCATGCAATTTGTTTGTTTCGTGCTGTCATCGGGAAACAAGTAAAAAAGTCACACAACAACAGGGATTTTATGCTCACTGATTCTCCACGCACCAGAAAGGCCTGGGACCAAGACCCGGAGAGCTGGGCCCTGGGTCCCCCTCGCTGCGCGACCACCCGCACAAGCCCTCACCTTCCCGGGCTCCAGCTCCCTTGAGACCCTCAGCGAAGACCCTGCACATTTTTGCAGTTGTGGAAGTGGTGATGGAGCTCGTGAGCTTGTGTCAGAGTCTACGAGAAACGAAACCTGTGCATATGAACCTGCTCTTAGAAACTCCTGTGGCGTGTGCTCAGAGCACCCGCACGCACAGCTCGCACTAGGGCGCAGCTCTTGTGATCGGTTCTCACTCCTCATTCCTGCCGCACAGGGCCTCGACCACACCTGGGGAAAGTGCTTGTGTGGCCAGTTCAGGAGCTCCCTAACTTCTCTCCCGGTGTCCAGTCCCGTCCCTCTGCACTCCACCGAGGGCGATGCTCTGAATCACAGATTCCTCCTGTGCTTCAGCTCCCTGCAGTCCTGCGTGGCTGTCCCCTGCCTGCAGCCCGAGTCTGGATGCCGGGCAGCTGGATGCAGACGCCCTTGCAGCTCTGGGGAACGTGCCCAGGTTTGCTCCCGGGCTCTTCTCCGTGCTCCCCGTGCCTCCCACCCGAACCCCGCTCGTGTTCCAGGGCTGCCCCAAGTGTGCCATAAAGCTGTCAGGCTTCTGCTTTCTGTCTGGGTTTGCTTTCATCTCTTTGTCTGCCTAACAAACACGATGACACTTTATAATTGTCTCTACTATGTTATCACTTTTGAAAAATATATTTTCCACATGTTTCTTCCCTGATAGATTTTAAGCAAAGTAAAAGCCAGGACTGTTTGACTTACCTTTATACTTTTGGTGCCTCAGACATTGTAGATGTTTGAGAAACAGGTGCAAATTTAAACTCAGGTGTTGAGGAAAACTTTCAAGTACAATTTTAAAAAAAGAAGAACAGAAAACAACTCCCTAACAGAATGTCCTGCCACACATTGATTCACTTTCATCTTGGCTTGACAACCTTCCTTTTCAATACAGGTTACGCGCGTCTAATAAGAGGGCACTGCTTGCCCTCAGTTATTTAGTGTACCCTGAGTGAGCGTGGGGGAAGATGTGGCAGGCGGGCACCAGGTGTACCAGGCAGGCACCAGGTGTACCAGGCGGGTACCAGGTGTGCTGGGCAGGCAGCTCCTACCTGTGAGGTCAGCGCTGGGCCACCAGCCCAGGTCGCAGGCTTTGCAGGTGAACTCATCCTGCACGAACTCGTTTTCCTTGCAGGCAGTGCAAATCCAGCAGCAGCTCACTTCCCCTTTGCGAATGACCTGTAGCAGAGGGAGAGGTCAGATTTCGTAAGGCTGGCTTCCCCAGAAAGACCTGTATTGCAGATCAAGATCTGTTTTCATACTGATATAAAAAAAAAAAGACTTCGAAAAAAGTTTGTATTCTGATGCACCTTAAGAAAGCGGGTTGGGAGCTTCACCTGTGCTCCTTACAGTTCAGATGTGAATGTCAGTTCATTCCAGGCTATGTGTGGAGACTTTTCAATAAGAATTTATTGTATAAAGTGAGATGACCAAGTATTTTAGCAGACTTAAAAAAATAAAGCAGTTTAGTTGTTAATTTTTCTGAGTGCCTCATTTTATAATGGTGTGTTTTAAGCGCACCCATTTTGCTGCTGTCGTGTGTACCATGATGTCAATTCCTTTCATTAAAATATTATTTTTAAATATTTTATTTTTTCTCTTAGAAGCTCCATTTTGTTCTTTTTTTTAAATCCTCCATTTGTCTTCTCATTATATTAATGTTCATTTGAAATCATTTAGCATGCCCTTGTAGTAGGTATTTTACTGTCTCTGGGTGCTGATCTCATCATAAGGTAATTTCTGGGACTATGTCTATTGATGGAGTTTCAGCTCTGGTTATATATCATATTTTTCGCTTTGTCACATCTAAGCATTTTTCACTGGATGCTGCACATTCTGTACACTAAGGGGTAGATTTTTAAAATTTCCTTACGAAGGATTAGACTTGGTTCCCAGGAACACGTTGTGCCCTCTGAGGCTCGTTTCTCGTCCCCTTCAGGCAGGAGGAGAACAGCCTTCACTCCGGGCGCAGCTTTGCCCCGTGTGGGGTGCGGCCCCTCTGGGGCTGCTGCCGAGTGACTGTGTCTTCACCAAGTCCTGCCCCTTTGGCTGGGGGGAGCCGGGCAGGCCCTGGCCCCGTGTGGTCTGCGGCGTGGCTCGGCTCCAGCTCCCCGGCAATGTCTTTTGCGTGGACTCTTAGAATTCCACCCTCCTCTGGTGCAGATCAGGCTTCAGGCAAGGACCAAGGGGAACCCTATGCCAATTCCTGGAACTCGTTTTCCATGTAGGCCCCTCGAGCCTTCAAATTCTACCTACCTCAGCTCTCCTGGACTCTGCATGCAGTCTTCCCGAGACGTCGCCAAGCTCGACACTGCCGAGCTGTCTCTCTCTTGCTGAACCACAGTCAGAAAGCTTCCTCCGGAAGGAAAGTCACGGTGGTTCTAGGTTCAGCTCGCTTTTTCCCTTCTCTGTAGGGTCAGATTCCTGCACTGTTTGCCAATGTGTGAACACAGTTGTTGCATGTATTTCGTCAAGTTTTCTAGCTATTTATAACAGAAGACTGAGTCTGGCCTCTGTTACTCCCTCCTGGTTAGAACACCTTAAAATGATCAAATATTCCAATATATGAAGTCAGGAATTAAACTGTAAATATTGCTATATTTTAAAATCATGCAAACTAAAGTCTTTTTGAGAATAAAACTATCATCTTTCAGATCAGGTTGAATTTCATACAACTCTTTCAAAAGATCAAATTAAATAATATTTCCAGAAAGTAGAAGTTATTTCACTTACAAATAACTTCAGAAAGTAGAATCAAATTAAGACTTTTTGAAAAAAAATACCTGCCCCATAATCAGCATGGGAAATTTACATTGCAAATACTGTATTTTTTCTAAGTCCTAGGAGAAGGTGGAATAAATAAATGAGTACACGCTCTCATTTTAATTTGGATAAGCAAAAGAGCCTCCACGAAGCGCCTCAGTGGATCTTCACTGTGCAGGGAGTTCAGATCTGTGAATTTGCTACTTGCCAAAAATCTTTGTAATCCTGGGTGGACAATGGTGACTCAGTGGCAGAGTTTTTGCCTGCTGCACGGGAGACCGGGGTTTGATTCCCGGTACCTGCCCACGCCAAAAAAAAAAAAAAAAAAATCCTTGTAATCCTGAAATCAATCCTTGGAGTGCTTTTGCAGGCAGTTGTGGTCCTGTGCAGAGAGGTAAAAACTTTGAGTCACCTGACGTACATGAACCCCACTGAGGGGACAAGGTGAGTGTTTTAGTTAACAAGTTGCCAGTACGCAAAGTACCAGAACTGGATGGCTTTTAAAAAGGGGAATTTATTAAGCTGCAAGTTTGCAGTTCTAAGGCCATGAAAATGTCCAAATTAAAGCAAGGCTATAGAAATGTCTAATCTAAGGCACCCAGGGAAAGATACCTTGGTTCAAGAAGGCTGAGGACATTCAGGCTTTCTCTCAGCTGGAAGGGCACATGGTGACATCTGCTAGCTTTCTCTCCAGGCTTTTTCAATGGTTTACCTGGGGCTCTGTCCATTCTGTGGGCTCTCATGGCCCTAAAGTGTTTTCCAGAACAGTTCCTTCTTAAAGGGCTCCAGTAAGCAACCCCACCTGGAATGGGTGGGTCACATCTCCATGGAAACCATCAAAAGCTCCCACCTAGCAATATTGAATGAGGATTAAAGAACTTGGCTTTTTTGGGGTCAACAATAGATTCAAACCAGCACAGTGACTCTGCCTTCTTGTTTCAGCTCTCCCAGTGTAATCAGATGTCCTTTTAGCAGTATATTGACTAGCATAGTTTTAAACTTTTTTTTATGCTTTTCGTTGATGAGTTTGCTGTTTAAAATGGCCCCCAATATTAATGAATCATGAATATATATTAGATAAGGTGTCTTTAGACTGAAAGCACACTTAGAACAAGGCTGGGTGCTGACCATGGATGAAATGTTGTGACCAGAGCATCCCAGGAAGCTGGACCCGTGGGGCCCTGGGGCCCGGCCTGGTGTCGGCAAAGCCTGTGCTCATGAGGACAGAGAAGAGGGTCAGCGCAATCAGCTGCAGCTCTGCAGCCAGCTTCCTCTCCTCCTCTCCCTGTAGGTGAACTCTACTAGCTGGGCACAGGCAAAGAGAAAGGCTGTGCATGCAGGCTGTCTGGGGGAGGTGTTTAAAATGAGCTTTTAGAGCGACTGAAAAGTGAATGAACGAGTAGCAGCTAAGACCTAGAACACAGAATAAAAACCAGCATTGTTAAAATGGAGCCACTTTTATTTCTCCTTGAGGCAGACACCGAGCTGTGCCCCGTGGAGCTTGTCTTTCCTCCTCTCAGCCGCCCTCCCGCTGCAGCTTTGTTACGGCACCAGCCAGGATCTGCGGAGAAGCTGACCCTGCAGGACAACTGAGGGGGAGCCCAGGCCCCAGGGCAGGGCGGGCTGGGGGCTCTGGGGAGAGCGCCCCCTAACCCTAACCCTAACCCTAACCCGAAGTTGTAGGGGTGGCACAGGGTGGAAACGCACTGAGCAATGGACGGAGCCGCCTTGAGGCAGGATTTCCTTCCCCGGGACAGGTCCGTTTTTGCTCTCTAGGCCCCAGTGGGTAGGGTCACCTGCTTTACTTAGAGTCGGTCGACAGCGGATGCCCTTGCCACCCCCAGGTCGCCTTCCAGCAGTGCCCAGGCCAGCTCGGCCACACAGCCAGGCACCTGGGCCTGGCACGTGGACATCCTGCGACCCCACGCCAGCCCTTCCCCGGATATGGGCCTCCTGGTCCTAGAAGTGCCTCCGCTTTCCTCCCTCTCGCGAGAGCACGCACAGCTGCCAAGCCCACTAAGCAGCCCAGGGGCCCCCGGGGAAGGGTCCGGACGCTCTTTCCATTTAGGAACACGGTCTTGGGGTACAGCAAGGTGCCCGGGCCACACGCAGGTGGCACCGGACCAGCACAGAACTGCACTTTCTCCGAAGTCTGATGGGGCGCCGGAGGAGCTGCCCTGCCTCCCCACCCCGAGCTCCTGGACCACACTCACCTCTGTCCAGCCCGGCCTCTGCAGTGGGCCTCGTTCACCCCCAGGAGGGGTTCTGCTGGCCACATGCGAGCTCGCGGCGCCATAGCCCCCATTTGCTGGCTCATTTTGGAAGGAGGTTTTGAGTAGAGCAGACATCATGTCATCTGTGTTTTGCAAGAATTGTTCTGGCCTCTGTGTGTGCATATGTGTGTGTGCATGTGCATGGATGTGTGTGCATGTGCGTGTGTGCATGCTCGCATGTGTGCATTGGCACGGAGCTCACTAAGCAGCACCTGCACAAATACATTTAAGTAAAAGAAGCAGACCCCCTTCCACAAGGCGCTGTCTGCCTTGTCGGGCCGTCCGTGCGCTACTTTCAAGAGGAGACACAGGTATTTCCCGAGCCGCGAGCCCTTCTCAGCATTGCCTAATCTGAAGTTCTCTAATAAGAAAAATACCGTTTGCATTTTATTGCCACAAGTGAGCTTTTTCCTCTAGTTGATTCATACGTAGGTGATAGACATGTTTCATATAAATAACGCTTTTGTTCATCCCCAGCTGTATTGTCAGTAATTTATGCTCTGACCTCCCCAATGTCACAACTGCTTTTGATTGTTTTTATATGTCACAGTGACTGATACTTCTTTTGCATGAGGTACACACAGAAATGGAATAAAGTGTGGTTAATTTTTCTCACAGTGAAATGTTTCTAAGGGCGGCTCTGAGCCGTGGTCAAAGTTTTGCTCTTTCCCTGAGCCTGTCCTGTGGATCCAGGTCCCTGCAGAGCTGGCCCTGCCCGGCACCCTGCCCGGCCTGCACCCCCGGAGCGGCACGGGGTTCCCTGGGGAGGGCCCTCAGCACGGGCCCTGCAAGGGTCCCGCGGGATTCACACCACAGCCAGAAGTTTCCAAAGTCACTTGAGATTTCTCTCAATCAGGTTTTGTTTACAGAAAGGTTGAAAGAAATTAAACAGCATCAAGCGAATATAAAAGGGGGAATGAACTACGAATTAAAAGGAATGTAGACCATCTCTTCAGACAGCACACGGCTGTGAGAGGGGGCCTGAGGACTGGCCTGCCCGGCACACAGCGGTCAGCCGACCAGGGACAGTGCCCTCGGGGCCCCGCAAGAAGGGCCATGTGTGCCCCGAAGCCCCCAGACACTTGTGGGGGCCGAAGGAAGGGCCCCCTTATGGTCCCTCTGCATGCCCACAGCCGGGGGAGCTGCCAGCAGCAGAGAGGAAGAAAAGAGGAGACAGAACAGGGGAGGAGATTTCAGAGGGAATGCCAAGTCAGAGGGGCGGAGGAGAGTGCGATGAGATAAGAAAGCAAAGTAGGGGGACACCACACCCAAATCAGAAGACAGAAGAGAATGTGAGAGCAGGACACGACCTGCAGGCCTGGCCATGTGCGGGCACTGCACGGACCCCCGGGCCTGGCCCCACTCCCGGCTGAGCCCCCACGTGCACTGCACATGGACCCCCGGGCCTGGCCCCACTCCCCGTCTGAGGCCCCATGTGCACTGCACGGACCCCCGGGCCTGGCCCCACTCCCTGGCTGAGCCTCCACATGCACTGCACGGACCCCCGGGCCTGGCCCCACTCCCGGCTGAGCCCCCACGTGCACTGCACATGGACCCCCGGGCCTGGCCCCACTCCCCGTCTGAGCCCCCACGTGCACTGCACATGGACCCCCGGGCCTGGCCCCACTCCCCATCTGAGGCCCCATGTGCACTGCACAGACCCCCGGGCCTGGCCCCACTCCCGGCTGAGCCCCCACGTGCACCCTGCAGACGAGAAGATGGCCTTGGGGTACACGCCCTGTGGACTTGCCCAGCCATCCCACAGGTCCAGTTCCTCCTGGTACCACGATGCCCACAGTGTAAGGGCCACATTTCATTTGGGACATCGCCCAGGGGACAGGATGCCTGGTCTTGTGAGAGGAATGGGGGCAGTACATGAAAATGATGACCCTGCAGGTAAGGGCCCCAAGTCTAAACCCCGGCTAAGTGTCCCACCAGGGGGAGGAAGAGATGCTGAAGCAGAACGATTCTCGCACACTCGCTTACCCGTCCCTCACAGCTTCATTCCCTCACCCACTACTCACTGACCCAGTCAATCACTCACTTGCTTGTTCACTCACTCACACACACTCACCACTCACTCACTTGCTCGCTCATTCACTCTCTCACTTTTACTCATTTGCTCAGTTATCCACTCACTTGCTCACCTAATTGCTCACTCACTAATTCACTCACCCATTAGTTCACTCATTCATTCATTCACTCATTTGCTTTACTCATTCACTTGCTCACTTGCTCTCACTCACCCATTCGCTCACTTATTCATGCACTCGTTCATAATATGCATTCTAGGTGCCGTCTGTGAGTCAGGTGCTACGTGAGGGTGATGGACAATCAGTGAGAAAACACCATGTTCCTGCCCTTGGGGAGTGTGCTGCTTTGAAACTATCATGAACCCCAGAAAAGCCACAGGTGTGTCACAAGATCCCATCTTGTGGGGTCAGACCTATTGTTTAGGGTGGGAAACTCTGATCTGGAGTGCTTCCATGCAGGTGTGACACACCCATTGTAGGTGTGGCCTTTTGACTAGATGGAGATGTGACTCTGCCTATGGAAGGTGGGCCTTGATTAGTTTACTGAAAGCCTTTAAAAGGGGAAACATTGTGGAGAAACCTCAGGTGCAGACGTGTAGAGCACTGCTGCTCCAGAGCTGACAGAGACATGGATGCTGGGAGATGCTTGGAGTGGTGTCAGACAGAGCAGACACCTGGATACAGGTGTTTGGAGATGCAGAGCCCAGCAGATGTCACCACACCCGAGATGAGATGAGATGCTAAGGCTAGGCAAGCCAGAACCCGGAGTTGTGTCCCAGAGGGGGTAAGTGAAGGCTCACACGTGCTTAGGGAGGAAACCACTGGCATCAGCAGCTGGAAACAAGGACCAGCAGCCACCAGCCACGTGCCTTCCCAGTGTTAGATATTGGCCTTCCTTGAGTCAAGGTTTCTTTTCCTGGATGCCTTAGTTTGGACATTTTTCTGGCTGTAGAACTGTAACAAATCCCCTTTGTAAAAGCCATTCCATTTCCGGTATTTCGTATTCTGGCAGCTTTAGCAAATCAATACAGGGACCTTACATGAGAGTGGGTTTTGGAGAGACTAAGGGAAGAAGTGGGTAGGGAGCTGGCCTGGGAGAGGATGAGGCAGGGGAGGCTGGGGAGCCCCCTCTGCACCTACATGACCTTCAGAGAGAAGGCACCCCTTAATGCTGCACTGGGAACCCCAGTAGTGCTGCACCATAAAGATGGCACTCTGGGAGGGGGTGCCTGAAAGAGGGTGGCAGCTCTGCATGTAGCAGCCAGGTAAAGCCTCGCAAGGCTGTCACCCCTGAGTGTGGACCTGAACGGGTAGTGTGGACCTGCTGGAAAAGTGCTCCTGGCAGAGGGGGCGGTGGGCACGAGGCCCGTCACACTCACACTTCTGATGCCCCTCTCCTTGTCCACACGAAGGCTGCATGTCAACAAGCATTTACTGAGAAAAGCCAACAAGCCCTGCTTCCTCCGTGCCCCCTCCAGGGCGTGGCTGCCCTGCTGGCACCCTGCCCTGCCCACACCGCCACCTGTGCCCAGAGCGGTGGGCAGGCTGGGCCTGAAGCTGCGGTGGTCAGACCATCGGCCCCAGGCGGACTGCTGAGCTACTGGGCAGCGCGGGGAGCCGGGGCTGTCGGCCAAGCAGAGCGCCCCGAGAAGGGCACGCCGATCTGGGGGACGCTGTCATCTCGGCCAGGCTCGCAAAGGCCCTCCTCAGCCAGAGAGACAGCGGTGGCCGCACATTCTCCACCCGCACGACGGGGACAAGAGGCTGCAGTGCTGCTCCTGGCTTGCAAAAACGTTCAGTGCACAGGGGGCTGGTGCTGGGCAGATCCGTCGGGCACAAACGCTTCCCGGGCACCAGGAGCCCTGGGTGCACTCGTGGCAGCCTGCGGTGGAACCGCGAGGACAGGCCCGGCGGTCACTGGGTCTGCACCGGCCGTGGGCCTGGGGCTGGGTGGCTTCTCAGAGGACACCAGCGGCCGGGCAGTTCCGGGCGGGGTCACTGCTAATTCCCTCAGCTCCCGGAAGCGCCAACGTGAGCACTGCCCTTGTTCTTGGAAGATGGTTACTGAGGCATCAGGGACTGAAGTTTTGCATTTGTTCCGTACTCTCAAATGTTTCCGGGAAAACTTAGCCGTGGCAGAGGGTAGTGGGGGAGAACCTGCAGAGACTTGAAATTGCTGGATGTAACTAGTGAATATATGGGTTATTATACTATTCTTTAAAGTTTTCTTTTCTGCTGGAAAATGAGTTTCGAGGAGGAGTCTTTATTAACAAGGCCAACATGATGAGAAAATAAGGAGAAGGCTGAATGAATAAAAGTACCCATTAAAGCTAATAAAAGAGTTCAAAGAGCACCCCCGGCTTGTGGGCATGAAGTGACCGAAGGAAAGCGGGTCCCCGCGCTCCCGGCTGGCGGCAGGTGACGCCACGACACGCGGACCAGGAGCTCCTCAGGGACTTGGTGGTTTGCAGACAGAAAAACTTTTCTCAAAGCATCTTTCAACCTAAAACGATTCTCTTCCCACCAAATTCAGACAAAAATCTTCCTCAAACGGCCACAGAGGGAAGAAAACACATCTGAGCAGATTTGAAAACCCCAGTGGAGGACAGCGCCGAGTTCTGAGCGCCACGCACAGGCCAGCCTATGAAAACAGAGAGTGCTGCAAGCCACAGCGCAGCCAGCCAGGGACTCACTTAGGACTGTAACCCTGGGGTAGCGGCCGGCGGAAAAACAATCTGGTGAGGTCAGTCTGGCACAATTCAGAAGATGACCAGGTGAAAATCTGCAGTTAGGCCACTGACACCTGGAGCAAGAAGGCAGCAACGTCCACTCCCCTGCCCTGCCCTGTCTCCTGTCCATTCACCTGTCTTGCCCTGTCCCCCGTCCACTCCCCTGTCCTGCCTTGTCCCCCATCCACTCCCCTGCCCTGCCCTGTCTCCTGTCCACTCCCCTGCCCTGCCTTGTCCCCCATCCACTCCCCTGTCCTGCCCTGTCCCCATCCACTCCCTTGCCCTGCCCTGTCTCCCGTCCACTCCCTTGCCCTGCCCTGTCTCTTGTCCATTCACCTGTCCTGCCCTGCCCCCCATCTACTCCCCTGCCCTGCCCTGTCCCCCATCCACTCCCCTGCCCTGCCCTGTCTCCTGTCCTGCCCTGTCCCCCGTCCACTCCTCTGCCCTGCCTTGTCGCCTGTCCACTCCTTTGTCCTGCCTTGTCCTCCATCCACTCCCCTGCCCTGCTCTGTCTCCTGTCCACTCCCCTGTCCTGCCTTGTCCCCCCATCCACTTCCCTGCCCTGCCCTGTCCCCTGTCCACTTCCCTGTCCTTCCCTGTCCCCTATCCACTCCCCTGTCCTGCCCTGTCTCCTGTCCACTCCCCCTGCCCTGCCCTGTCCCCTGTCCACACCTCTGCCCTACCCCGTCTCCTGCCCTTTTGGAGGTGCAGAGCTGAAAGGGCCACGTCTCACCACAGGGAGAGCTATTGGGGAAAGGGTGCCAGGGCGGGTCCTTGGCTATTTTCTATCTTGAAAAATGTGCTGTTTCCATCACTGCAAACATGTATCGCTGTTTGTCAAGCTGATTCCATGTAACAGATTTCCTATTCTAGCACATCACTGAAATCCTGTTTTTTTCAGGGCATTTGTTGTGACGCTGGCAGGGCTTACCACCTGCAGCAGGGGCACCACAACGTGCCCACATTCTCCTCTCGGCTCTGCCCCTGGGCAGCACAGGCCCATGACACACACATTTCTGGTATCTTTTTCTGGAGCAGCAAGCAGTAGACATGCGTGTGTGTGTGTGTGTGTGTGTGTGTGTGTGTGTGCGTGTGTGCGCGCGCGCTCTGTTGTGCATGCTCTGCAGTGAAATGTGGCCACATCACGCTCCTTTTCCTACCATCGAGGAAGCATGGCAGACCCAGCTGCTGCACAACGTGGGCCAAGAACGGGCATCTACTGGCTGCCGGGGCAGGAGGGGAAGCACCCGTGGCAGGAGGACGCTGCAGCTGATCTGAATAAGAGCTGTACACAGACAGAGAGCCCCTCCCAAGGACATCAGCCGGCAGGGGAACAAGAAGCAATACTGACCGGGGGAGCTAAAGGAAGTGATTGAGGGACAGGAGGGACAGAGGTCACTGTGGGCTACCAACAGTGGCCAATGCTCTGGCCGAGTCCTCACTCCTGATCTCTGCAGTCTTGAATATATTTCATCCAAAGCAACCCAATCAGTGTGAAAAGTAGTATTAGCAATTGCATTTTTACAGGACATTATTAGAAATTATAATTTCCTCCATTGCCAACTCCCCTCAAACAGCCACAGCTACCAACAGGACAGCCCTGAGACAAACATCCCTATGAGCATTACCTAAAAATGCTTGTGGCACAAAGCTTGTGTGATGGTTATGCTCATGCATCAACTTGGCCAGGTTTTGGTGTCTAGTTGTCTGATCAAGCAAGCACTGGCCTGATTGTTACTGTGAGAATATTTTGTGGACTTAAATCATCAACCAGCTGACTGCATTTATGGTTAACTGCATCTACAATCAACTGAGGAGAGGCCTTCAGCAAAGTGAGTCCCATCTAATCAGCTGAAGGTGTTAAAAGGAGAAGTGATGATTTCAGCAGTCAGGAGAGGGAATTTCCATCTCTACTTCAGCGTTCAGCTTCTCCTGGGGAGTCCTTCACTGGAGTTTCCAGCTGGCAGCCTGCCCTATGGAATTTGGACTTGTGCATCTCCACAGTTGCATGAGACAATCTTATAAAATTTCACAATATTTGCAGATACTTCCTGTTGATTCTGTTTCCCTGGAGAACCCTGACTACTCTATCTAGGACCTTAAATGTTCAGTAGAAGCCAAACTCATGGCTTCGTGTCAGGCTCTGCTAGCTTGCTTCCATCGTGAGGATGACCTGTAGCATCACGGAAATGCTCACGTGCCCGCCACGCTCAGGCTCCCCACGGCCTTGACCCCACGGCTGGTCTAACTGGAGGGGCAAAATCAAAGTGGCCCACGAGGCTGAGTCTGGCAAAGGGCTCCCGAGCCGTCTTCTGAGGGCCACACTTCCAAGCCTTTGAAACCAAACCTGCATCTGCCTTTATTCCTGGTAGCCAAGGCCAGTAAATAGGGTGAAACCCATTCTACGCAATGAACGGAAATGAGTTAGCTCAAGTTGAAGTCTTGAGTTTCCGAGTTATGCGTAAAGAGGCTTTTCTAAATGTACATAAGGTGTGTTCTGATACCACGTAAATTGGCAGGGATAACGAGGGAATATTTATGGCAAACGCCACGCTCATCTGATTCCTGCAGGATTCTGCCTGATCGGCAGAGGGAGGTGAGGGGGAGTTGCCACCTTCCCCGCTTGGCTTGCCTGGATGAAGAGAGGAGGGAGAGGAGAGTCCAGAAAGACCGGCACATCCTGCCCTTGAGCCTCGAGCCTCGTCTCTCAAACACTCCCACCTCCTTCACAAAATCCCTTCCTTCAGCCTGGACCTGTGCCTGTGAATTTTAAAGAGGAGCCCTATTTGTGATGTTCTATTGTGAATTATTGAGGAAATTGGGCCTAGAAACTGAAATTTGAAACATGCCAGTTTGTGCAGGGGAAGCAGGTTGTCAAGGGCGGTGGAGGGGCCGTAGGAGCACTGGGCCCCAGCCCAGCTCCGGCCCCCTGCAGTGGGGAGAATGCAGCGAGCTCCTTGGGGGCCCAGGGCCTCAGACCCCTCACCTATAAGGTGGGGGTACTGTCCTCTGAAGGTCCAATGTGAGCAGTGGACAGAACCGTGCAGCGAGTGTACAGTGTCCATTATTTGCTCCCACATGAAACGCTTGCCCACTGGCCCTGCCTCCCTCCCCCCACCATGAGCAGGCCCAGCTCTGGGATCCATCTTGCTGGCAAGTCCACATTCCACAGGCTGTGCCACCCCCCGCCCTCCTGGGTCACCTGCCCTGAGGGACTCCAGCTCGGCTTCTGCCCCCAGCTCCTATTGGGCGTCCCCAAGGAGCCCACAGGGGCCTCGCCACCCTCCCCCACTCATCCAGAGTCCAAAGAAGGGCCCGGAACAGGACCTGGGCTCGGGCTTCCCTAGGCACTGCCTAACAGGGTCGGGGACAGAGGTCAGAGGAGGGACAGCCTGTGAGGCTTCCACTGGAAGCAGAAAACAGGGTTTGCCGGCCCCCCCAGCCCTCTTTCCCCCTACGCCCACCAGCAGCAGGGCTGACTCTCCAGGGGCCACCCAAGGGCTCCGAAGAGCTGCGCCACCTGGAATGGACCTCAAGGACGAGAGGGGCACCTGCTCAGCCAGGCAGCCTCTGGCCTCCTCCCCTCCCCTCCCCTCCCCCCTCCCTCCCTGTGGCTCTTGATCATGGGGACACACCCCCCTCACTAACTGTCCAGAGCTCTGAGGGCCCTTCAGGTGCGCTTGCCAGCTGCCTTCTGGAAAGCTGTGGCCCCAGGGGACCCAGGAAGGCTGGAGAGCAGGGACACGAGAAGCTGGGGGTCCCCGCCCCGCTGAGGGAGGGTCCCACTGGCAGCTGTGACCCCTCTGGCAGTCTCTCACCTGGGCAGGACGGAGTCCTCCCCCCTTTCTAAGGGTTTCTGCTGGGCCGCCTGACCACACTGCTTTCTGCACGTCCTGTCGTGTGACCAAAGTCGACCTGCGCCTCTCTGAGACACCACGTCTGAAAAACTCAGTGTAAGAAAACTGTACTTCTAACTCGTTCAAAAGAAGTCACTATGAGTGTGGATTACCAGAAAAGCAATCAAATTATTTTAGCATTTCAAACAGAATTTGATACTTAAGCTGGAGAGACCTGTGGGATAGGTCACAAAATCTCCTGGCCCTGCGGCCCCTGGACATCGCCGCCGGGTCTTGCCACTGCACCGGGAGCCTGGAGGTGGGACAAGGTCCCTCCTAGACAGTAAGTGGGGCCTGGATCTCCGCGGTCCTGGCGCCTGCCTGGGTGCCCCGCCCCCGTGACCCCGCCCCCGTAGCCCCGCCCCCGTGCCCCCGCCCCCGTGACCCCGCCCCATGACCCCGTCCCCAGTGACCCCGCCCCATGACCCCGCCCCCGTGACCCCGTCCCCGTGACCCCGCCCCATGACCCCGTCCCCAGTGACCCCGCCCCATGACCCCGCCCCATGACCCCGCCCCCCGTGACCCCGCCCCATGACCCCGCCCCCCGTGACCCCGCCCCCAGGTGCCCCAAGGGCGCACAAGGTTCCTAAGAGGCCTCCCACGGTTGCACCCGGACCGCGCGCCAAGGAAGGCTGGCAGCAGACCCGGGGCCGAGCCGGCGACTCCGCGGGTCCCTCCCCACCTAGAGTGCGCGGCGGCGGCGCGCTGACGGCCGTGGCGCGTTGCTTTCTTCTCCAGGCTTCACTTTTTCTCTTCTTCACACCCTGAAAAACCAAACTTCGCAGTTCCGAAATACTACAGAGCGCTGGCCCGCCTTACAGCCTGGAAGGGGCTGGGGCCGCGCGCGTGGCTGCTCCTCCCCACCGCAGGGCCCCAGCCCTCGCGATCCAACGCCGCCGCCGGCATCCACCGCGACGCTCAAAGGTTGCGGGTTGGACGTCCAGGGGCCACAGGCGCCACGCCCAGGGCAGCCTCCCATGAGGGCGCTCCTGGCGGCTTTGGCTGCATCCACTTTTGTTCTCCTGCACTCGTGTACTCCCACGTGCCCCGCCCCATCCAGCCACAGCCCACGGCTCCCACGACCTCCGGGACTCCAGTCAGCCAGGGCACAGGAGCCTCCGGCACCCGGGCAGCACCAGAGCGCCCATGCATGGGTGGCTTCCAGGTCAGCTGTTAAACAGTTTCCACCCTGCTCTGTGAGAAGGCACAAGACAGCCCGGCAGTCTGCCTCTGCACGCAGCCTTCTTCCAGGAGCTGGAAGCAGGCGAAGGCCCGTCCCCAGCCAGCTTTCCTTGGAGGCCAGGGCTCCCAGGCCCCATGCTGCTGTCACTGCCCATGAGGCGCCTCTGTCCCGGCACCGACACACAGCCTGCACGACCCCAGTCTTGCACTGCAGACCCCACGCATACTTTCCCAGGTGGACCCCCCGCACGGGGGTCCAGGTCCCCAGGTCCGGTCTCATCCCCACCTCCTCCTGCTCCAGCTGGGCGACTTGCCGTCTGTGTGACAGCCCGTCTGCTCCCAGAGATGACTCACTGAAAATTAGGGATGGGAGAAGACCTATGAGGTCATCTAATGGACCGACAGCTCACGGCCACCCTGCGTGCTATTTGTGGCTGCATCATCCAGCTTGTTTTAAATAGCACAGGACGCCCCTTCTCCCGCACAGAGACGCCTCTCCAGGGCAGCCTCTGGCACCACCTTCAGATTTACGCAGAGTCGCGACTCAGCCACCGTGCCCCCAGAAGGCATGTGCAGGTCCTGACCCCCGTCTCGTGGATGTGGCTCTATTTGGAGATGTGGTCTTTGCAGAAGGAGCCATTAGGCTGAGGTCAAGCTGGTATCTTGTGAGGAAAGGAAATTCCAACTCAGGCAGGGAGGGGCAGAAACCAGGGCATTGCACAAGCCAGAGAAAGGCATGGATGGCTGGGCGGCCACCCCCAGAACCCTGCAGACCTGTGATGGGTTGCAGGGGAGCTGGCCCTGCGATGCAGGATTTTGGAGCTGTGGCTTCAAGACCTGGGAGAGAGCAAATGTGCATTGTGTGAAGCTGTCCAGTTTGGGGTGCTATGTCATGACAACCCCAGAGAGTGAGTGTTACTCAACCCAGGGGGGCACAGAGAGCTCCTGAGAACGTTGGAAGGTGGGACCCTCTCTTGCCTGGGAAGTCCCAGTTTCAGAGAATCCCAGGATTCAGAAAATAAGGGAAATGACAAGCAGCACTTCTGTTTCCTCATTTCAACTTCTGCTATTCGAGCTGTGCTATCTGAGCCCTGTCAGCTTCTGCTTTCTGAAACGACTGGATATACAACTAGGCAATATCATGACTTCCGTTTTTTACCTTTACTTCTGTTTCACTTTTCAATTTGATTACCCATCCCCTTGTTATTATGTGGCCCTTAAGATCCTGGCTGAATATTGCAATACAAATAAAGACTATTCTAAATGCCCAATTAGTTTCCCCTTCTGTGTCCCATGTTTTCTTTGTCCTTTCAGTTCTAGATGAACACAAGGAGGAAAACATAAAGCCTGGAACACTTTTTCTTGACAGCCTTGGCTGGTTCAGTCTGCTGCTAAGTTGCCAAAATGCAACAAAATGCATACCAGAAATGGGTTGGCGTTTACAATGGGGATTTTTACACATAAAGCTCACAGTTCAAAGGCTGTGAAAATTTCCAAATCACTGCATCAGGAGGTGATGCTTTCTTCTCGAAGACTGGCCACGGACCACCCTCAGCTTGTCTGCCACACGGCCAGGAACGCGGCCACGTCTGCTGGTCGCTCGCCTCTCTCCCGGGCCTGGCTGCTTCCAGCTTCTGGCTTTAGTGGCTTCCTCTCTGTTTCCGTGGTTTCTCTCTGTTTTCTGTGTGTCCTTGTCTCTTAGCGTCTCTGGCTTTTCTCTCTTAGCTCCACTGGGGCTTTTTCTGTGTTTTCTCTCTAGCTTTTACCATCTCATAAAAGACTCCAGTGAGCGGATTAAGACCCCCCCTGCATGAGGTGGGTCCCATGTCAAATGGAAACCCTACTCACCACAATCTCCTCCCTGCAGCCATCCCACACCCAGGGGAACGGCTCAGCTTTCACAGCACAGTCTTGTCTGGGGTACACACAGCTTTGGGTCATCAAACTCGCTCACGAAAAAAGTCTGTGCTCTCTCTTCTCACCTCCAGCCGGTGAACCCTGCCATGGACACTGCCCCAGGCAGGGCCGAGCTTACCTTGATCTGACCCTTCAGGCATGGCTCGCTGCACACGGAGCGGACCACCCCGCTCTTGTTCATCTGGATCTTGTAGTCGTCGATGTTGAGCACGCCCTCGTGCCAGGTGCCCACATGCACGTAGTCGTAGCGGTTGGCTTCCGTGTACTGCAGATTCATGATGTCATACCTACGGAGGAAGCAACAGGGGTTACAGAGAACATGGACGCGGTGTCGGGAACTGGGAAAACGCAGAGCGTGGCAGAGCGAGGGGTGATGAAGCAGAGTCCCCCTCCCGAGGGCAGCCCCTCCTGCACACGTGGCTCGCACCCACAGCCCCTCTACTAATCCAAAACGCACGCTCCCTTCTCCAGTCTGCTGGAGATCATCAGATGTGCTAAAGAAAAGAGGAGCCCTTGGGCTCTTCTCCCTCTGCTTCGGCTCTAAGAATTAATTCTGTGCATGCTGAGTTGATCACCACCTTCAAATCAGCATTCACGATGCCATCCTTTGAACAAGCAGCAATCATTTACAACATTCATTTCTCAATTTGATTACTTTGATTCCAAATTTCTTTTTCACCTTCAGTTTCCATTTTTATTATGCTAAATTGGAGAAGGTGAGTTTTCCAAAGTCTGGGAGCTTTTTTAAGGTGCTAACAGAGTGAGAGGTCTGAGAGGCACATCTTTAATTAGGAGGATGCTGGAGATTGAGCATCGTGTGCACTGACATTTAAACTGCTCTCCTCCCTGATTAGGACAAGCATTTTGCATCCAGATAATTGCCTCCAGTTATTCAGTGATTTCAAATGCTACAATGCCACCAGATGACAGAGTCTGCATTTCAAAGTCTTCTTTGGGGGCTGGAGCTCACCGTTTCAGTCAGGGTGCGGAGAGCGTTCCCCAACACAGTGGGGACACAGCCCTGATGTCAGGATATGTGGCTGGACTGCTGCTATCCCTTCACAGTAGATTATACCACTTAGAAATGTCGCCAAATCCTTCAATACATCGTGGGGATTTATTAAGTCCAGGCATGTAAAAAACTACTTTCAGGACAAGGGCATGCATAAGGCAACATCATCGTCTCATGCATATTTATTTTGCTATGAATGCCCCAAACTGCTCCATCTTCACTACTACACCAACACTGGGGGACACCCGTGCATCGGCATGACCATTTATTTCTCAGTCATGGAGAACTTGCTGGTATTGCTAACTTTCTTTGCATGCTGTGTTTTCTCCAAGTAAACTGGGACTCAAGGGGCAGTTTCCACAGACCTACACTTGGTCCTCCCCTGCACCGGCCATGCAAAGGGTGGCTGTTTGCTGCAGTTCCTGTGTGGAGGCTTTGTCTCCTGGTTTTCACGCTGGACAGAGACTGAGTGGCACAGGGGCCTCGACTCTCCTCTGCCCCATAGACACACAGGTACAGACACTTCTCATGCATGTGCACACACAGGCACACACATGTACACTCCATGCATGCACACATATGTACACTCACACATATGCACTCTTGTATAGATATAAAAACTATATAAAAACACATACACATATATGCACACCCACACATATACACCTGCATGCTCACATGCACACTTGCAGACATACAACACATCTATACAAATGCACATGTGCATGTGCACACATATACATACATGCATGCACACACACTCACCTGGCCCTAGAATACTTGTACACACATGGGCACACATGTACATACATACACATAAGACACCCACCTGTTCACATACAGCCCACACACAGACACGAAGAAGCACACAGACACATGCCACATACATATGCACACAGAACACAGGTGCTCACATGTATGCACACACATGTACACACTCAGGCATGGATGCACACACACACACACGACACCTGCACAAACACATAGTCACGTTCAAAGAGTTTATACAAATGTGTACATATGCACCTATACACACACTCACACACATGCACACACAAAAAGACACAAGAAAGATTCCTGGCCTTTCTTGTCCCTGAACCTGACTCAGGCTCAGAAGCCTCCACAGCCCTATCCTTGGGCACTGACCATGCTGGCCCTGGCTCCTTGTGGCTGCCCCCGGCTGTCCTTGCATGTCCGGTTCCTCACTTGTGGTTGCCGTGCACAGGGACCCCGACATCCACACACAGGGCCTTCTCTGCATGGGGTTTGGGCACCTCCCACAAGTGCTGCCCCCTGGAAAGGGGGCTGTGGGAGAGTAGGGGGGCACTCCCCTGCCAAGTGAGACCAGGACGGCGGCCCCTCCCCTGCCAAGTGAGACCAGGACGGCGGCCCCTCCCCTGCCAAGTGAGACCAGGACAGCCGCTGGAGGAGGCCGTGCTGCTTGCCTGGGGCTGCCGTTCAGTGGCGGCTAAGACATTCCAGAGTGTTCTCGAAGGCAGCTGCAGGTGACAGTGGCGCTCGCCCTCCCTAAAGACTGAGGTCCAAGTGGACCTCTGACATGTTCACTTGAAACACGTGGTTCTGAGACCCGCAGTGGCGAGGGGTTGCAGGCCGCTTCCCGTCCCCCGTCTACGGCTCCACAGCAAGCTGTCCTGTGCCATGCGCTTCCAACAGCATTTACCACAGTGTGGACCTTACTTTCTCTTTCCTATAAATTGATTTTCTAGACTTTACTTCAACTCCCCATGAGCTCTCTCACCAGGAAGCTCAGGTTGCACTGCAGTAGCACTTAGAAACTGCAAAATTTTACAATATTTCGGTATTTGAAAACATTTTTTAAAAGCCCCACAGCTGTAAGGAAAAAGAAGGAATGCTGTAAGATGCTGAGGGGAGAATGCCCAGTTCTTGAGAACAAGGTGCTAACGATTATGGCTCTTTCCCGGGGAGCACAGCATCCTCTCCTCACATTCCTCGATGCATGTGCAGATCTCCCACACGCTTAGAGGTGGGGTGCAGTGCATGAAGGAAATGCAGGAGGTGGAAGCAGAGGGCGGGGTCGGGCCACAAACTGAGAAGAGAATATGCCGACCAGCTTCAAGCACAGGGAAATGATCCCTAAAAAGGGACCCAGGGGAGAGCTCATGGCCTGAACATGCAATTAATGTGCAATTAAAGATGGAGGAGAAACGAGCAAAAAAATGCCTGCAAGCACTGCAAGTGACTGTAGCTGGTGGTTGAGGAGGGTCAAAGATGCAGCCGACCCTCTGCTGGGCCAGGGGTCCCCACATCCTATGGGCCATGGGGAGAGGTTCCATTCCAAACCCACTATTACTGGGCCCAGAGCAAGTGGAGCACAGAGTTACAAAGTGGGGGCAGAGCCCACTTGCGCCTCAGCACCAGGGCTCAGAAGCTTTCCACAGACCCCAGCCTCGGACCTCCACCCACCCACCCACTCAGCCTCCAGGCAAACTCTACCCCCATTCCATGGCCTGCCTGAAGGAACCCGATCTCGCACCAGATCACGCCTCCAAGAAAGACATGTTCAGGTCTCAGTTTGCGTTCCTGTGGGTGGGAAGCTGTTTGCAGTGGGAACTCTGAAGACGCAGATGCTCTTATCATGAAGTGTGGACTCAATTGTGAATGGGGGCTTTGGAGAGCCAGTTTAGCTGAGGCCAAAATGGGTCCGGGTGGGCCCTTGTCCACAGGGGAGCAAGTCAAAGGAGTGGGCAGCTGAGCTGGAGTGGAAGCCAGAAGAGGACATGATGGAACCCCAAGGACTGCAGAGAGTCAAGGACCCCCAAGACTGTGAAGAGCTAGTGCTGGAACGTCTCGACTCCGGGAAGCTGACGTGGCCTTGCTGACGCAGTGATGTTGAAAACCTCGCCTCCAAAACCGTGAGCCAATAGGTACCCGTCCTGTTTGTCACGCAGCCGGGCACACTGAGACACGGGTACGTGTTTAGCTGTGGGCAGTGACTGAAACCACGCGTCCTCTCTAGAGGTCTTGGTGACGGGGAGGATCCTCCCGGCCCCACATAGGACTCAAAAGGACATGCTCACAAGTGAGGACAACCCGCACACAGCCAGCCGGGTCCATGCAGGCTCCCCCACAGCTCTGAACCTGCCTCGGGATGGCCCACCCCTCCCCTAGTTCTCGGGTTAGCTGAAGGCCTGGTGCTGCTGTGGGACCACGAGCCAGGGCTGGGCGGCACACCCCAGCTGCATGGAGCTCAGCTCCTCCACTTGCCAAGCGGGCGAGGTATGCCTGCAGCCCGGGGACGGGGGGTACACGGACGGGGCGGTCTGATGACCCGGGGACCTCGGCATGTGATTCCTGTGAAGAATTTGCTCTGCATAGCATGTGCTGGAGGACGAAGGGGCTCCTGAGGACAGTGCAGGTGGCGGGGGGGGGGTCCACGAGCACGCGGCTCAGCGCCCCGAGAGCCACACACCCTGGCGCAGAGCGAGCCTCGGGGTGGGCGGACAGCCAGGCGGGGGTGGAGAAGCGAAGCAGAGGAGGGCTGGCCAGGGTCCGCCGCAGGGGCCTCAACCTGGTTTTCCTAGGGGAGAGCTGAGAAGGCTCCTTTCTGCCCTTCCAGCCACACAGGGCAGACCTTACCTCTACCCCGCTTTCCCACTCACCCCTTGCTAGGAGCCCACAGCTGTTTTCTGCGTGGGTGTACTTCTCTGTGTGCCCGATGCCCGTGGCTAAGTGGCATTATACACACTAGGGCTGTGGTGAAGCAAACTTCACATAAAATGACTTGGGGGGGAAATATATGTATATTTGTATAACTTTTGGTTGATTTATCATTGTCTCTTGCCCTATTAATTCTCTGAAAGCTCAGAAGCCATAGGACCTCAGTCTCACAAAAAGCATTCTTTTCCTCTGGTTCCCCAGACGTGGGGCAGAGACACCAGTTAGCCTCGCGAAGGTTTGTGGTGTGTGTCACCTGCCAGGTCACAGCGTGTGGCGTTTGGCCAAACACTGGCCATGGCGTTTCTAAGGCCGGATTTTGTAGATGGGATTAGCATTGGCTGACGCCAGAAAGGTGGGGCCAGTCAGTTGACCTGAAGTGGGGGGCTGACCCTCAGCAGGGTGGGGGCTCATGCACCCAGCCAAAGTCCTTTATGAGCAGTGCCCGGGGGGCCCAGGGACAAGAGGACAGTCTGAGTCTCCAGCCTGAAGGCCTCCCCCAGAGGAGTCTGGGCTCAAGACTTCAACACCAACTCCGGGGAGAAGTTCCGGGCCGCTGCCCTGCCCCGGGTTCTCAGCTTCCCGAGCCCACAATCCACATCCTTGAAACACACACACGCACACACGCATCTGTTTCTCTGATACAGTCCGAGAAAAAGGGGGCTGCGTGTTTGTACTCCGTCCCTTCACTGGTCAGGCTCTGGGAGCAGGGGTGCTCTTCCATGTGCTTAACAACCATCAGCTTTGGGCCCAGTTCAGGTCTAGCCAGGGGCTCTGGACCCGGGTGCTGGGTCCAGGTGTGAGTCCTTTAGGTCCCTGGGCTTTCCGGAGGAGCAGGGGATCCGAGGGAGGGGCTGGGTGGGGGGGCACTGGGGGGCTCAGGGTTGGGGGCTCCCACAAAGGCCCTCAGGGCTTTACAAGAGCCCATGGCCTTTGGTGCGCTCCTCCCCAGCGCGTGGCCGGAACCCAGCCAACCGTGCCTGCGGCCACCCCCACACCCACCCCTGGAGAGGAGGCCGCCCATGCCTGGGTCAGGAGGTGGCACCCCGCCCTGCCCCCACGCTCGCCCCTGGAGAGGGAGCCACCCACGCCTGGGTCAGGAGGCGCTGCCCCGCCCCCACACCCACCCCTGGAGAGGGGGCCACCCACGCCTGGGTCAGGAGGTGGCACCCCGCCCCGCCCCCACGCTCGCCCCTGGAGAGGGAGCCACCCACGCCTGGGTCAGGAGGCGCTGCCCCGCCCCCACACCCACCCCTGGAGAGGGGGCCGCCCACGCCTGGGTCAGGAGGCGCTGCCCCGCCCCGCCCGGCCCCGCTCCGCCCCGCCGCGCAGGGACTGCGTTACCTTCCGGGCGCGTCCCCTTTCTCATCGAACCACACCTCCTCCCCGGACACGCCGACGAAGGAGGACTTGAGGAGGAAGTCGAGGAGCTTGCTGCCGTCGATGGGCCGCATGGCGTCACACAGCCCCACGTGGCCCGGACACAGCGCCAGGTGCATGTTCTGCAGCCCGTGCGCCATGGCGTAGATGGCGTTGATGACGAAGCCCATCTTGCTGTCCTGCACGTAGTTCTCCTCTAGGCTCTCGTTACCTGCAAGAGAAGCGCCGAGCATGGTCTGAGCCCCGCTCCCGAGGCGCGGAGGGCGCCGCCGCCCGCCCCGCGCTGTCTCCCGGGCTGCTGGTGCCTCTGCCTGCAGATATGGATTCGCATCGTCTCCGTATTTAAACGCAGTTCTATAAGGCGTAAAACAAACCCCACAGAGTGAAAGTGAAGAACTTGCAAATAATTCAAGGAAATCCCTAAGGGGCAACGGAAAGGGCGCTCCTTCCAGCTTGGTTTGTAGCGGTTGATCGCTAAAGTCCCGGGACATCACGGTGCTGGGCGAGCACGCTCGGGGTGCTCCCCAGCAGCCCACGGCTCAGGGCATTGAGACTGTGCACTCACTACCCGATGCCTGGGACCTGGTGTGACACGCTTGCTGTCTGCTGTCGCGTCTAGTGCTGGAAAACGGGCTCAGTAGTACAAACCTCTCAGACGTGGTGGACAGTGCAGAGATTTTAAAGTCAGAGTTGCTAATTATTAGAACTTGGGTAAAATGTTTCCTGCTGAATGAGTTATACTGCATGTTCAGTTTTAGTGTTAGCTAAAATCATTTCTACCTGTCACAGGCAATCAAATATCCTCCCCCAAAACTGAGCAGCTTCACAGACCAGTATTGCATTAGACAGAAGCTCCTGATTACAAGTTTCAGCTTCAGAACATGCCTATGGAGGAGAAATTGGGGGACCAACTGGGCTTGCAAAGAAAAAGGTGGCAAGTTTTGAAAACAAACTTGATTTGTAGCACACGTCTGGCGTGACTCAGAAACCATGTACTTAGATTCAAGTGTGCTTCTCTTGCTGTGTCCCCCACGCCCCCCACTTCACTTGGTTGGCAGTGAGGGGCAGGGGATGTACTTTTGTGGTACGAGAAGGTGAGAAAGCTGGCGAGGTCAGCTGCTGATGGGGCACTCCCTGTGGCCACCTGTTTGTTCCCACCACCTGGGTCTCGGGAACTGGACAGTAGCAGGGAGGGTGAGGGAGTTAGAGGCCAGGCGTGCCCACGGGGAACTGGGGAGAGTTTGACTTTGATTTGAACTTGGGATGAAATCAGAAATTATTAAATTGCTCAGCTTGGATGCCAATCTGCGTAGATGTAATTGGAAATGTGCAAAAGATAAATGTGTTTCTACCTGAAGAGTGAAGTACCAAATACCCAGACCAGATGGAAGGGGAGAAAATTCCAACTTTAATCCAGCTTCCAGCTTCCTTTAATATAAAGTTATTGAAAGTGCAAATTGCTAAAACAATATTCTCACAATTGGAAAGAAATTTTCCAAGAGGAAATGAGGGAGTAAGAGAGGCAGAAAGAGTGTTTTAAAATCAAGCCAGGCAGAGTAAGTACAGAACTTCACGTAAAACAGAAAGCAAAGATCCTTGCAAAAATTGGAGAGTCATTGAGTGAAAGTAACACATCCAGCACGCAGAACCACCCACCCGTGATGTTGCGTTTCTTTCCTTCCGTTTCCATATCTATTAGGATAGGATGGAAGTAATTTAGTGCCAGCTCTCCAGCAAGTTTTACACAAGCCCTAAAAGTGGCCCCAACCCCCAGAGTGTTGGAGGTATATGTAAGAGTGCAGAGAATCAGGGGTCTGCTGGGAGCTAAAGAAAAGAGCCCAAAAAAGAGGGTGGCAGGATAACCTTCAATGCAGAAGCCATGCAAAGGGTCTGAGCTAATCCTAAAACAGCCCCGGGAAGCTGCTGCTCTCCCAGGCGCCGTGGGGTCCGGCACCCCATCCCACCAGCCTGGGGTCATCTCAGCCTGCAGCCCACAGCCACTGCTGTGCAGGCCAGTTGTCGATTCTGCCAGAAAAGCAGGGGGCACCGGGCACACGGAACTAGGAGGGGGGATGTCTAACGGGGCGCGGGGCACATGGAGCTGTGGGGGGACATGTCTAACAGGGCGCGGGGCACATGGAGCTGTGGGGGGGGGGCGTGTCTAATGGGGCACCGGGCACACGGAGTTGCGTGGGGTTGGAGTGGGGACTGTCATGCGGCTGCCGCCTTCCGTATGTCTGTCTGTCTCTCCTCAGACGAGGACCCAGCATACAGGATTAAGCCCACCCACCCCAAATGCTCATCTACACAGGATTCTGTCCGCAATGACCCCTTTCCAAGTAGGGTGGCTTCCACTGGCCCCAGGGCCAGGACCTGGCCGTGCCTTTCTGGGGGACACAACCCAAGCCCCCAGATGGGTGCTGGCCTCCCATCACAGCCGGGGCACACGGGGTCAGCACTGGAGGACCCCAGGCCCCGCCCCACAGCCACGCGGCCCAGCCCCGCCCTTCCCCCCACCCTCTAGCGTCAGCACCCACTGCGCAGCCAGCCGGGGTGGGGGAAAGAGGGGGCACCCGGAGCGCGGGGCGGGGCGTGTCTAAAGGGGCGCCGGGCACACGGAGCTGCGGGGGCGGGGGGCAGCACGAATGCAGAGGGTTGTCTGCAAACGACAGAAACCGGAAAAGGCAACAGGAGTCCACCCCTGGGGCCCTTAGGGGAGTTTCCAGGAAATGGGGGTGTGGCGGCTCGAACCTGTCCTGCACCCCAGAAAAGCTAAGATCTTTGATCCTCATTCATTTGCTGGGTGGAAGCTTTCTGATTGTTTCCATGGAGATATGTCTCCACCCCTTCAAGGAGGGGTTGCTAGTGGAGACTTTAAGAGGGAAGCATTTTGGAAAAAGCTTTGGAGCCAGCAGAATGGACAGAACCCTAGGGAAGCCATTGAAGATTCCTGGAGAAAAAGCTCGCGGACTTTCCAGCTGAGAGAGCAACCCGGAATGTCACTGGCTTCCTTGAGCCCAGGTGTCTTACAATCCGGCAGCCTGCAAACTAGAACAGGGTGCAAAGGAGCAGCTCACACCGCACCTTCCAAATAAGTACCGCTGCGAGCACGCGCGTGTGTGTGTGTGTGAAAGCCTCACGTGCAGTGCGCCCCTCTCCCATCTGGCTGTGATGCGGTGGTGTAGGGACTCTCTCCCAGGGCCCCTGGGCAGTGCTGTGGCTCCCATCTGAGAACATGGCACAGGGTCGGGAAAATCAGGACGCTTCTGCTAGGCGTCGGCCGGGCTGGCCGCTCCCTGCTCCGTCTTGTCGGACACCTCCCGCCCTGGCATCGTGACCCTCGGGAAACAGGGTCTTTGTAGGTGTGCAAGGTGAGATGGAGTTATGCTGGGGGGGAGGGGCACTAACTGGACGGTGTCCTGAGAGGGAGGGGAGGGGCGGAGGCGGCCCTGCGGCCTCGAGGCAGTGACCGGAGCGGCCCTGGCAGCCCTGGACTTGGGCTTTCACTGCAGGCTGTGCGCGAAGGTCGCGGAGCGCGGCGCACCTGGGCTGGGCTGGGGTCGGCGGCAAGGACCCCTCAGGCGGCGCCAGGGCCGGGGTCCACCCTTACAGCCCAGGGCTTCGCTCCCCCATCCCGCTCACTTCTCGCACACCGCACATTCCCCGCCCCTCGTTGCAGGCCCGTGGGGAGGCCCCGCCACTGCCCCCGTGTCACAGTGAGAAGGGCAGGGCACAGGGAGGCAGTCACCAGGGTGGGCTCCTCTCCCCTCGCACCGCGTCCTCTGGACACTCCTTGGGGGAGCTCCCCCGGCTCCTTCGGTGGGAACGGAAGAGAAGGGATGGGCCTCTCGCTGGGTGGAGAGAGAAGAACCTCCACACTCCGCTCGGCCCCTTTCTCTCTCGTTCTCAGCCAGACCCCCAGCAGGCCCCAAGGGCAGGGCCTGTATGTCCTGGCCTGGGTGTCCTGTCCTGTGTCCTATCCAGTGTCCTGTGTTCTGGCTGTGTCCTGGCCTGTGCCCTACAGTGTCCTGTCCAGTATCCTGTCCTGTGTCCTGGCCTGTGTCCCGTCCTGACTATATCCTGTCCTGTGTCCTGGCCTGTGTCCTGTCCTGACTATATCCTGCCCTGTGTCCTGGCTATGTCTTGGCCTGTGCTGGCTGTGGGCTGTCCATGCCAAGCCGTGCAGCGATGGGACAGGCCGACCCACCCAGCTCCAGAACAGTCTGGGACAGCCCATGTGGGGCACTGTCACAGACAGGCTTTGTCCCTCAGTTTTTCATTCCCCATTAGCTTCTTTATCATTTAAACCTTTTACAAACCCTTTCACGGAAGTAGAAGGCATGACGCACGCATGGTTCAGTATGCAGGCAGCTGAACTATGTATGCACGCTCCCGTGTAGATGCACAGACCGGGGCATGGAGTTTTCCAGAAGCTCTCACTCCCTTGGGGATCCCTTGTTTGATTTCAGCAGCATTTTTGCTATGCACAGACCACAGGTATTTAATTTTTCTGCACTATTACAATGGGTATATTTTAAAATGTCTATATTTTTATTTTATTATATATTTTTATAGAAATGCCATTGATTTTTGTATGTTGTTCAAGTATCCAGCAACCCTGTAAAATTACTTATTAATGTTACTTATAAATTCCCTTGAATTTTCTCTGTACATAATTATATCACATTACTAATAAATCATATTTTAATCTGCCTCCCCTGAGCCCCTATACTGCTACTCAGTCCCGCCTGCCCTCTGGAGTCCCACATATGTCATCAGGCCCCAGCGGCCAGTGGCTGAGCTGGGCGGGTCCCACCAGGCTGCCCCGGCCCCACGTCCAGCCCGGCCCCCAGCCAGAGCTGCCCACAGACACAACAGGACACTGGTCAGTGAGTTCTCTCCATTTTCACGCTGCATTATTCTGGGTTTTAGTAAGATTCTCCCAGTTTGAATATCTAGAGGTTAACAATAGAGGGAGCAGGTCGAGATGCTCTTTAGCTCCAATAACAGACTTCGGGGGGTGCCCGCCCTTTCCACCGTGCTATTTCTCACACACACACACACACACACACACACACACACACACACACGAAGCAGGCCTGGCTATGGGGCCTTTCCTAGTCCAGACCCTCAGCACTAAATTCGAAATAGAAAAGATACTCTCTTATCATAGAACTAGGGGCATTCTGGGGAAAAACGGTTAAGGTGGGTCTCCCCGGAGAGCACCTTCTGGTCCTTGCTGGCAGTTCCTGCCACCACTTTCCCTACCCCCAGCCTTCTAGGTTCTGTACGTAATTTGATATAATCTCAATTTAGATCAAAATAGAAAGGGCTGAAATTATTTTATATTGCTAACATGTCAAGCAAAGAAATGAAATTCATATCCCTTTAAATTACCCCAATATTAGATTAATTGAAGGAAGACAAATTAGGTCATTTTTAAAGAATAGCCTCAAAGCTCTGATGTACCCTCAGCCTTGCATGAGGGATTGGGCTGCTGAGCCCCCTCCCTGCATTCCGGGGAGACTTTGTGATGAGATTTGGAGCAGTCTAGCCTTGTCTAGGGTCTGTGACTTTGTTTGGCTCTTTTAATGCCATCTTGTTCTGTTCCTTAAAGGGCCTCTCCATTGCTTTCTGTTCATTTATGAAAATGTAAATTAACTCATGAGGCTGGGAGAGAAGACAGGAAAGACCATTTAATGGAGCACATGTTATTATCAGTGCTGTTAGTGGGTGAGTTTCTGTTGCTCAAAGCACCTGGTCTGAACACATGTGAACAACATGGGCATTTCCTAATGCATCACCGCAGCCTGCTGCTAGGGGAGAATCCCCGGGCAGGTGATTAGGTGACACATACGCAGCTGGAACTGAAGGTCACTAGGGTAAGCCTTCAATTCTCTGCAAATACCATTGCATTTTAGCTCATTCATATTTTAAAAAATTGTGGTTATGTGAAAAAGAACAGACTGGGGGCAGTCGCAGTGTATTTAAGGGATGCTGGGATCAGTGGAAAACTTTCAGACGAAGACTGGGCTTTGTTTCTGCAAAGAGAGAGCAGGGGCTAGCAAGGGTGGCAGCCTCGGCACAAAGCAGGCTGTGGGGCTGCAGACCCCTCCCCTAGAGGGCCCCCCCCCGGCAGGTCCAGGGTCAGCCCTGGGCAGGCCATTGGGCAGGTGGGAGTATCCGTGAGGGTGGGCTGCCTTACCAGGGGGAGAACCTAGACTGCTAATTCCATCAACAAACCTCCAGGACTTGTGCTGAGTGAAAAAAAAGCCAGACACAAAAGGCCACATGTTGCTCAGTTCCATTTATGGGAAATGTCCAGATGAGACACATTTGTAGAGGCAGAATGCAGACTGCTCAGGGGCTTGGGAAGGGCTGGGGTGGGGACCGCTGTCTGAGTACACCTCCAGGGTGAGGGAAGTGTTGTGGAACTAACTAGTTGGGGGCTGCACACCACTGGGAATGTGCTAAGTGCCACTGAATTGTGCATTTCAAAATGGTTAATTTATGTGATGTGAAATTCACAACAATAAATAATTTAAAAAGAAGTTCATCGAGGGTGGGCCATGGCGGCTCAGTGGCAGAGTTGTTGCCCGCCATGCTGGAGACCTGGGTTCAATTCCAGGTGCTGGCCCATGCAAAAAAAGAAAAGAAAGAAATCCATCAGGAGCAAACTTACTGCCCAACAGCCTGCCAGGTCAAAGCCTTCTCCGGCGTCTTCCACCCGCCTCACTCTCTCCTTCCTCGTGGGGTAGGGAAAGGTGTTTCCTCCTGCTCACTGCTCGTCCCCACAGTTCAATCCATCTCCATCCCCTTTGGGTTCCTGTCAATGGTTTGCCCTCTTGGTGTTCTTCTAGTTTCATGCCAAAGTGATTTGAATGGAGCTAGTGGCACAGGCTTTTTGCAGAAATACTAGAACTGCTTGTGAGAATGCTATTCACCCCTCACCTATTTTACTGTGCTGCAGCATAGCACCTTCTGGAAACCAAAACAGGATCTTATGTATTAAAGAAAAACAAAACCATAAAGACTACATGGTACGAATGTAGTAAATTGACTCATGATAGACTTCTGATCAATACAATAAAGTCTTTGTAAGTTGAGAAAATGCTATACATTAAACAAAGACTATTTGGGGCATATTAAAGAGTTTCATATCCTGCAGGTTTTTCCCTGAAATCCATGTGCCGCATGGAAGGGAAGGCCTCCGGCTTCCACAGAGTGATCCGTGCCACGGCCACATTGCGAGGACTGAGACATACTGAGGATATGTCATTTGAGCTCCTTTCCCTGTGAAAAGTTGGCATTTTGTTGACATTTTATGCAGATGTAATGGCCAGTGCTTGTGTCCCAAAGTCTTTTCATGCATCCCCCCACAGCATCTCTTGAAAGAATCAAATTTGAAATTCCTAAAGACCTGAGAAAAACTCAAGGCAGTAAGCCTTAGTCAGTGTCCCTCACAGCAATGGAAAGAGTAGCTCCCAAGACGAATGTCCAGAGCATAGGCAAAGAATTCTTAGCAGGGTCTGCATAAGAAAGCAAATACAGGGCCTGGGCTCTGCAAATCCATCAGGATATGCTGCCCACATTACTCGGGCTCTGGAGGGCACATTGCAGAAATCAGAGAGCCAGATACAGACCCTACAAGAAAAAGGTCAGCCTTGGGGGTATACTAGTAGTTAGGTTCAGGTGTCAACCTGGCCAGGTGATGGTGCCCAGTTGATCTGTTACTGTGGACTCTGATCATCAGCATGTGAATTTCACCTGTGGCTCATCACAGTTGCAGTCGGCTAAGGGGAGTGCCTTCTTCAATGAGTGAGGCATAAAAGAAGAGGTCCAAAGAGAGAGAAGATGCTCAGCAGATCCCAAAACAAGCAGCTCAGAGCTCAGAGCCAGCACATACCCAGACGTTTGGAGATGCAGAAAGGACACACTCCAGGGAAAGCCTTGGAACCCAGAGCAAGGGGAGAAGGCCAGCAGATGTCACTAGGTACTTTCCCAAATTAGTAAATTTGTAACTAAATAAATCCCTTTTATAAAGGCCAATACATCTCAGATGTAATGCATTCCAGCAGCCTTAGCAAACTAAAACAGATTTTGATACCAGAGGAGTCAGGTTCTGCTGCATTTGCAAATACCAAACATGTTGGAATGGCTTTTTTAAATGGATAAGGGGAATATTCTGACAGAATTGTGAGGTGCTTGATAGAGAAGGCCTAGAGTGCTTTGAAGAGACTGTTGGTAAAAATATGGACTCTAAAGGAACTTCTGTGGTCGACTGGAAGGAGAGTGATCCTTGTTTTGAAGTGACAGAAAGTTTGACAAAATTGGATCCTGGTGCTGGATGGAAGGAGATTTTGAATGTGATGATCTAGGATAGTTGGCTGGGGATATTTCCAAGCTAAAGGTGGAGGATGCAGCCTGGTTTCTCCTCACAACTTACAGTGAAATGCCTCAAGAAAGGGATAAACTGAGGACTGAACTTTTGGATGCAAAGATACCAGAAATTGATGGTCTGGAAAATTCTGGACTTCCAGAAAGTGAGACCACAGAGAAGAGTGCTCCACATGAGGATTTAACCAAACATGGAACCAGCCAGTCATTCCAAGACAAGCGAGGACTAGAGATGGAGTTAACCAGAAAGGTTCTGTGGAAAGTCCCATTGTCTTATGGCTTTGATCTCTGTATGCTACATGCCAAGTCAACATTTTTGCAAGAACTGCATAAACAGAACCACGGCCAGTCTGGACTAAAAGAGACAGAAAAGGAACAGATTGAAGGAAGAAAGAACAGCCTCAGAGGCAGAACCATGAAAGCAAAGATCTGAAGCCAAGAAGCTCAGGACAAGAGAGTAGATTTACCTGTTACAGGCGGATGGGGTGACTTTGCCCTGGAGGCAGAGGGCAGGCGTTCCACCTCAATGAAGAGTTCTGGTGCCCCACACCTCAGAGAGGGTGGAATACATAAACCTAGGATTGGGGGGAGCCTGGCTGCCACCCTACTGTTCTGAAGGGGTTGAGCATGTGTCCTGGAGATGGCAGAGAATCCAGGTGCCACCCAGGTACCACCCAGATGCTTGAGGAGGGTGTGGCTGAAAATAAAGGTGGTTTTCCCAACATTTCTCAATGTTGCAGCCCTCAGCCCAGCGTTTAGAGAGCAGGACCACTGCATGAGCCCTTAGGAAGGGTTGTACTGCCACTTTCTAAAGTTCTGAGAATGAATGACTCTCAGACTTTGAAATCTAATGGAATTTTCCTGCAGGTATTCAGAACTGTCTAGGCCCATCTGATGACCCTGTTTTCCTTCCAACCTTTCCTTATGGCAATGGGATCATTTATCCTATGACTAGAAGCAGATAATTTGCTCTAATTTCATAGGTCCACAGCAGAGAATTTTGATTTTGGAAAGACAATGCCTGTAACTAACTTTGATGAAATTTTGTACTGTTTTTGAGTTGGTATTGTATTTGGTATTGTTACTGAAATAATTTAAGGCTTTTGTGATATTGAAATGAGTGTATTTTCTATATGAAAAGATCTAGCATGTTCTATGCAGGACAGATGAGTGTTGTTAGGAAAAAATCTGTTATTGTTTTCTATTTAGAAATTAAGTATGGTTTAAGATGATATGTATAGTTGCCAAGTTGACAATGGGTAGACTCTATAGTTGTTACGTTCAGGTAACAACCTGGCCAGGTGATGGTGCCCAGTTGTTCTGTTGCTGTAGACATAAATCATTAGTATGTGAAATTCATCTATGACTTTTTTTATGGATTATATCTGTGTTAGGCTAAGGGGGAGTGCCTTCCACAATGAATGAGGCTTAAAAGTAGAGGTCAAAAGAGAGAGAAGGAGCTCAGCATAGCCCAAAATGAGCAGCTCAGAGCTCAGAGCTGGCTCAGACCCAGACGTCTGGATGTGAAGAAAGGACACACCCCAGGGTAAGCCATGGGAACACAGAGCCAGGAGAGAGGGCCAGCAGACATTACCATGTGCCTTCAAAAATTAGTAAATTAGTAGCTAAATAAATCCCCTTTACAAAAGCCAAAAATGACTTTGTGAAAGTATTACAGCAGCCTTAGCAAACTAAACCTGGGAGTGAGTAGACCCATCACAAGCTGTCAAAATATCACGACCAGGAATGGGGTCTAAGTACTGTACTCTAGTGGGTGCACTCAGTGCCCAATCTTGGTTTCTGAAGACTGTTACATCCAGGGCTGGGGTCTAAACTCTACATGCTTGTTGCTCCACTCAATACCCCAATCTTGGCTTCCAACAAATATCACCAGTAGGAGTGGTACAATGCACTGGAAACTGGTTGGTGCACTCATTGCCCTAATCTTGGTTTCCAATGAGTATCAAACCCAGAGTGCGGTCTAAGCACTGTACCCTACTGGGTGCACTCAATACCCCAATCTCAGTTTATGATGAAAATCATGTCCAGAGTGGGGTCTAAGCACTGTACTCTAGTGGGTGCACTCAACACCCCAATCTCAGTGTCTCTTGACTATCACACCCAGGCCTGGGGTCTTGGTTTTACACTCTAGTTCATGCACTCGACACCCTAATCTTGGTTTCTCATGCTCTTTCCTGAAAAAAAGGAAGTAGGGCTTTGAGAAGCAGCTGGCTGTAGGGTTGGGCAAGCAAATATACAAGATGAGCTTGGAGCATCTTGTAGTGCAGGAAGTAAGGAAGTGCTTAAAGCAAATGTTAGGAATATGCCAGAGGTATACCGGAGCCCATTTGAAGAGCTCCCTGTGGCCAAAGACAAATAATCTGAGCAACAAAATAAATAATGTAAGATTGGTTTATAAACCAAAGTATAAAATAATATCTATGAATCCATACTGGTGTAAAGGCTTGAACACACAAATAAATGGGGAAGAGATGTATCTCCTTTATAAGGTAATTCTAAATAATTTGTGTATATATTCTACCTTCAAGGAGGTGGTGCTTGACTCCATATCCTTAGCTTTGACTTGCTTTCAAGAGTCCCGTGTGGAAAGGTGAAGAAATAGAAAGGAACTCGTTGGTAAAAGACCCTGCAAATGTTCCCCCCACCAGGAGACCAGAGTTGACACGTCAGTGATGAGCCAGGAGGGTGGCGTGGAGACGCTACCTGTGGGTTGAGACCTACTCTTCACCTCTGTGAATCCTCACCAAACCCATAACCCAACCCAACTCTGAGAAACATGTAAGCCAATTTAAAGTGGGAGACATTCTTCAAATCACCTGGGAAGTACTCCTGGGACTTGATGAGGGACCTCACAAACAAGGTAAGCCCAAGAAACTGTCCCTGCCCAAAGGACCTAAGGCGATGTGAGATCCTGGGGCAGAAACAAGACATTGAAAATGTGACTAGAGTTAATAATGTGTCAGTGTCAGCTTGTTTGTCATGGCAAATGTAACATGGTAATACAAGATGCCAACAATATGGGAAGCTGGTGCTCGATGAGCCCAGGCACACAAACTCTCTGTGCTCTTTTCTTCAAGCCCAAGACCATTGTAAAATAAAATCTCAAAGAGACAAAAAACACATCCAGGAGTTTACACGGTATCCTGACAGCACAGGTTAGCCTAACATGAGTGGACATTGCCATCTGACTGCACTGGGTGCTTT
This sequence comes from Tamandua tetradactyla, assembly GCF_023851605.1. Classification (NCBI taxonomy): domain Eukaryota; kingdom Metazoa; phylum Chordata; class Mammalia; order Pilosa; family Myrmecophagidae; genus Tamandua; species Tamandua tetradactyla. The sequence goes on along the minus strand of NC_135351.1, from coordinate 45,247,634 downwards.
ACACGCACCACCTCATTCACCCACAAAGATCTGGGAAATAAATGGCATGACTGTCCCCTGCTTTCTACGAAAAGACCCAGCAGTGGTAAATGGAACTTGTCTTCAATCACATGGCAGAAGTGCCGGTGGCTAGAATGCTACTCAGCCCATATGAGCCCACGCCACCTGCTAGACTTTGTTCCTCTGCTCTGGCCGACCGGCGGCCCAAGAGTGAAACTGCCTCCAGAAGGAGTACGTGTCACCAACCATTAAATGGCTGTGTGTGCAAAACGAAGTCCCCCTGAACGTAGATTACATGTGCTCTCTAAAAAGACCTCGCGCAACCGTTGGTTCTGAGGCTACCTTGATTTCTCTCATGTGGATGGCGTTGACAGAGCATCTCTTTTCAGACAGATGCTCGTCAATCATTGAATCAGGGGATTAAAATAGACAAAAGCCTTTGGATAGAGGCTCACCCCTAGGAATCAGCATTTTAGATTGCGCTCCTGGAGGAAACTGGCCACCAGAAACAGCGAGTTGATTCTGAAGGTTTCACTTGAGCGTCCCAAGGTGCCTAGGGTCATTCCTTCTGAAAGCAATTGTTGTGTATGAGCTTGGGAAGCTGGACGGTCATCTTCTGTTCTTGGGGAAATGGCTCCAGAAGGTTACCTGAAGAACGCAATTAAACAAGTGGCCCTTGACGCAGCCAAACAACGATTTTGCTTAGCAACATCTGGGGAAGGATAATGCTAAGTACGAGCTTTGAGGAGGTTCCAGAAACCACGAGGAACTCTCTCAAGAAGCTTCCAAGCCGTGGTTAAGCCAGACTCACTGTCAGGTTAGGTCTTGGCGAACTGACTTTTCTCAAACTCTTTGAAACTCTCATCAAAAGCATTCAAGGAACATATGGAACTTAGCATCTTTGGGTCAATCTTTCTGTCTACTGTAGGATTTTGAGGGGCCTTCTGGCAACCGTTTTCCAGAATGCCAGGTGCTTCATAAATCTGGTGGATGACATCTCAATATTAACTGGGCAATGCAACAAAGCTTTCCCTAATGGTGTCCAGTGATACCTAGATAGGGACATACCAGTCATTAACACAAACGTAGTCAGCACACTGCTTTGTCTACACTTATTCCCATTCATTTTGTATTTAAAGTTGACTTTTTCTACTGGAACAAGGTAGTTATCTGCAGTTAAGCCTTGAAACATAGCAGGAATGGGGTGCCTCCTCCCTCTGACACATTTATTTAAATCCCATGGGCACAAAAGTAACTCGAGGGAGAAGGAGGGCAGAATCCCTGACCTTCCCCTGACCAGTAAGGTTCAAATCAGGAGGCAGGAATGATGGGCTAAGCTGAGACAAACCAAGGCTGGATTGGAGGAGCAAGGCATGGACACCTGTAACTCATGACTGGTGGAGATGTCCAAGCTGAATGAGCTGCAGGTGTGTTGGATTTACATGGGAGCCTGTGTCACTGGAGGGAAGGGCTAGTTCTGGGTGTGAAATGCAGTAACAGGGGAGCTTTATCTTACCCTGCCTCCCTATGTGTGTGCACATGTGTGCATGCAGGCATGTGTGTATATTTTTGTTCACATGTGTGCAGGAGTTGCATGTGTGCAGGTGCACACTTGTGTGTGGATGTATGGATGTGTATGCATGTGTATGTGTGTGCATGTGTGGATGTGTGTGTGCATGTATATGCATGTGTGCATGGACATGCATGCATGGCGTGTTTGCATGCTTGTATGTGCATGCACATACATATACACACATTTACATGTGTGCATATTTGTCCATGTGTGCGTGTGCATGTGTGTGCATGTCTGTGTACATATGCATGAGTGTGCATGGTTGTATGTGTGTACATGCACACGTGCACAAATGTAGATGTGTGTGTACATGCAAGTGGGCACACATGTGCATGTGCTCATGTGCATGTGTGTGTATACATGTGTGTGTGAGGTTTTCCACATGTGTCCGTGTTTGCATGTGTGTACATTGGTGTATGAGCATGCGTATGTTCATGTGTCCACACGTGCATGACTGCGTTGTGTCCATAATCACACATGTCCATGTGTGTATGCGTGTATGAGCATGTGTACCATGCATGTGTATGTGTGCATGCATGTCTTATTGTGTGCATACATGTGCATGTATGCATGCACATGTGTGTGACTGGCACATGACCTGGAGCTGTGCATGTGCATTCAAAGTGCTGTACTGTTCCAGGGCCTGATGCTCTCCATCAGCTCACTGTAATATAGGAAGAGGAAGCTGCCTCCTTCCCATTCACGCTGGGCCTGCAGAGCTGTCTTGGCTTTGTGAAGGAAGCTGGAGGTGGCTGCAGTCCCCCACACTGCAGATCACACTGTGATCTTGTACACAGCTGGGAACAGAAAGGCAGTAGCAGCGATGACTCTCACTCTTGGTGAAGATAAGACAGCCCTGGTAGAGGTTTCTGTTGAGAGCTGAGTATTACCAAAAGGTGTGTGTATCTACCTGTATTCTCAGAAACACCTGGGGTCAGAGCTGGTGAAGATGGTGAGAGAGGTCCTGACCCATGAGCCCAGCTTGGCAGTCTCTCCCAGGGGTGAGGTCAGCAGGGAAACCTTCACAAGCATCTTCGCTCCAAAGGCTCACAGCACTGCAAAAGGAAAGCACCAACTATTCTTCACCTCAGCACCTGTGGACTCAGACTCACCAGGACAGCCTGTGGCACAAGCTGGACCAGCACACGTGACACAGGCTGGACCAGCACACACGGTACAGCCTGGACCAGCACACATGGCGCAGTCTGGAACAGCACATGTACCACCTTGTCCAGAGGCAAAAGACCACTTTGGTGCCAAGGGACAGCGTGGCTTCTTCCTTGACTTCCTTCTGTCGAACACAGTGGTGACAGCACTTACAGGAGCCCAAAACAGTTTGTAATGCAAAGGGAAGAGAGAGCTGAGAATCATTTCGTTGTCAGAATCCAGTACATCACTTCCATTCCCGGCACAACCAACTGCAAAACCGTGACCAGCCTGCCAGAGGAGACCCCTCGCGCACACACCTTGCTTGCATTCAGGTAGAAATGAGGGCGTGTTGACAATCCTCTCCCACATGACCTCACTTGTCCTTGCAGTGGGTCTCTGACAGCTCCAGGACAGGACAGCTGAGCTGTAATGATCGCTGGTGATAACGGGAGTGCATTTAAGAACACTCAGGAGGCATCATGGCATGACTCCAAGCTATGAATTGAGTTATTTTAATAAAACCATGATATGAAATGAAGAGTCAATTTAAGATATTAGCCAAATGGGGAGCTCTTAACATCCGACAAGTAGAACAAGTAGCTGTGAATAAGTGGAGCCCAGTGCATGAGGATGCTCAGGGAGGTGAAGACTCATGTCCACTTGATTATCTTCTTCCAGAATGAAATGAAAGCGAGGAAGCCAGTGCGTGGGCTTAGGCCACTCCTCAGACTTAGAACTGAGCTGGAGTGGCTGCGTCTAGCTGATGCCATAGTCACCTGCTGCCCTTTGGTCCCTGGGCCGGGCCGGGACCAGGTCGACCTAAAATAGCTGGAGGTAGAGAGAGGGGACTGGCCACCCTAGGGTCCAAGGGCAGCTGCGCAGAGGCGAGTGGACGTAAAGTCAGGCAGGGGCCACAGCCAAGGGGAGAGGAAGCGGGGCGCTGGGGGTGGGGGCCGCGCAGGGCAGGGATACCTGTGGCTGCCCTTGTTCAGAGGACCCTGGGACCACAGCCGGAGGGGGAGACCTGAGGCACCAAGGCACAGGTGCCCACCCACAGAGGCCAGGCCGTCCTGCACCCTCCAGGCTGAGACCTGCCCGGTCCCCCAGCTCTCCCGCCAAGTCTGCCCTAGGGTCTGACCCTACCGTCGACACCACAAGGGCTGGAAGAAGATGTGGGAACTGAGGAGCAGAGCGGGGAGGGCCAGGACCCCCAATGCAGGCCAAGGTCAGAGCGGCCTACAGGGGTCCCAGGGAGAACCTGACCTCGGCCGGTCACAGGGAAGTGGGCTCCAGCAGCCGTGTCCCGGGAGGAAGTGCTGCCTGTGGAACGTGGGCCTGGTTGGGACGGCCACACGAGTCGGCTGCGCATGTCCCTAGCTCCCGGCGGGAACTCGCGGCCCAGAGCCCCACAGTCAGGAGGTCTCTGTAGCCTTCCCCCTGCTCGGCCGCCACGGATACCGCGTGGTGGCAGACTGGCCCTGTGTGGGTGGCGAAGTTTCCTTTCTTTGTTTAGTTTTGGTTCTAAGAGGAGTGAACATCTTTCATTCTGGTGAATGCTGTTTGCGCATCACTTTAATTAATTATAATCAGTGTTTATGTATTTTAAAGGAGTTCTAATTTTCTTGAGCTCACATGCATTTAGTCGTGAACCAGAGTCTCAAGATAGGCTGTGCTGTATCTTTGGAGGCATTTCCGGGAGGGGAGGGAGGTACTGTGCGCGCTGAGCCGGCGGTGGGGAGGCTCGCGGTCCCCAGACACCCGCTGCCTCCAGGCCCCGACCTCCTGCTCCTGACCCCGTGGGTTGTGGTCCAGCACACTCCGCAGCTCGCTGGGGCAGGGCCCTGAAACGCTCCACCTCCCTGACTGTGCCGGGTCCTCACTGACGGTGCCGGTCCCGGGTGTGCACATTTGGTGGCCTCAGGGTTTGACTCTTTCACTCTTCAAGGGGAGGTTGGGGAGATACAGGCAGGGAGGGGCCCAGACAGCCCCCCACGTGGATGGAGGGGCCTGCAGTTGGGCAGCTGCAAACAGAGGACAGAGCAGGAGGAAAAGCTAAGAAACAAGGCTCGTGGAGCAGAGCTCGAGAAGCTGGCCATGCTTTGTCAAGATGTCCAGTGTGTTGGGCAGAACAGTGGTCCCCAAAGACCCCCACGCCCTGACACTGTGACCTGTGAGTGCCGTGGAATTGGGTAAGAAAGACTGAGATGTCCCCTTGCATGCTTTGAAGATGGGATGAGGGGCCTCAAGCCAAAGCAGACTGGCGGCTTCTAGAAGCTGATACAGGCAGGAAAACATGCTCTCCCTTAGCGTCCCCAGAAAAGCAGGCTGCCCTGCCAGCCCCACTGACCTTCCTACCTCCCAGCCTCTAGAACTGTGAAACACTAAATACCTGTTGTTTAAAGGCACAGAGTCTGCGGCAGCAGAAAATTAGTACATCTAGCAAGTGCCCCATCTGAACGGAGAAAAACTAAATGATCGGCTTATTGGCTTGGTGACACCAATGCTTCACATGCAAACCAAAACCACCAGTAAAGAAACCAGACAGAGACTGATTCACTGCTGGGACTCATTAAACTGATTAACTAGCACAGCTGCCTGTCAGAGCACAAACTGGGCATTGACTGACCCCAACGTATGATATATATAATGCAAACATTATGAGGCTTGTTAGAGGAATTGACTCATGAGACCGTGGAGGTGGGCAAGTGTGAATTCCGTAGAGCAGGCCGCGGGCTGGAAACTCCAAAGTTCTCACTGAATCCCCAGGGGAAGCTGACTGGCTGAAGTGGAGATGAAATTTCCCTTCTGACTGCTGCAGTCCTTGCCCCTTCCTTGAAAGGCTTCATCCAAATGGATGAGACCGTCTGCCTGCTGCAGAGCTCAGCAAGATGTCATCAGCCATGGATGCAACCAGCTGACCAAGGATTTAAATCCACAAAATAACCTCGCAGAAACACTCGGGCCAGTGCTTGCTTGAGCAGACAACAGGATACCACAATCCGGCCAACTTGGCACGTGAGCTTAACCAGCTCACTGTGTAGCGGAGCACTACTCAGCAATGAAAATGAACTATTGCTACACACAGTCTAATGATGACTCTCAAAATAGAGGCTGAGTGGAAGAAGACAGACAGAAACGAGTGTGTAATGGGCAATGCCATATACACTAAAGTCTCGAAATTGCAAACCACTACGGAGACAGAAAATCAGTAATTGTTTGCCTGGGGATGGGGCAGACTGGGCTGGAAGGGAGGGTTTTCAGAGAGGCCCAAACGGATTTGGGAGTGATATGTTCCTTATCTTAATCAGGGTGAACCCTTCATGGGCAGAAACATATGCCAAAATTTATCAAATCATGCACTTTACATTTATGCAGTTTACTATATATCAATTATATCTGAACAAAACTATCAAAAAGTAGGAGGAAAAGGGTAAAAGGGCCAAACCCTGGGGTATTTGACTATAGTCACAGTCCTAGTTTCCTGGAGTTGCCGTAACAAAATAGCATGGACTGGGTGGCATAAAACCACTGAAATGCATCGTCCAGCAGCTCTGGAGGGGGGTCTGCAGTCAAGGTGTGGCAAGCCCAGCTTGCTCTGACCCTCGGCCGAGCGTGTCCTTCCTGCCTCTCACAGCGTTGCTGGCCCCAGGTGCTCCTGAGCTTGGGTGCCCTCTGCCTTCCCATGCCCCTCTCCCCCATCTGTCTTCGCACGCTCTTCTCTCTTCTTCAGGTCACATAGTTTAGGCCCCCCCCCACTGCACATGACCTTGCTCAGCCCAGTCCATCTGCAGCAGCCCCGTTTCCAGACGTGACTCTGGGGGGCACGACTCGACCCATAACACCCACCTTGAAAGGACTGGTACTCTGTGACTTTTCTTCACCTGAGTTTCCCTGCTGAAGGTGTACCAGACGTAGCATGTGCAGCTCTGCCCCAGGAGGCAGCTCTCCACACCTGGTGGGTCCAGCAAGGCAGCCCATGAGAGATGCTCAAATCCTGACAGCCAGGCTCATTTCCTCACAGAACGCCATGATTTCCATATTTAAAAACACCCCGTCTCAAAGCTGTGCAGCAGGCAGGCTGGACCACATGAGCGAGCATCAACTTTGGAAGTATTTAAATTGCTTAATAAGGAGAAAATTTATTTTTTATATTCTTTGGGGGGATACATGGTCAGAGCATTGAACCTGGGTCTCCCGCATAGAAGGCAAGTCTTCTATCACTGAACCACCCATGCTCCCTTAGAAAATGTTTTTAATTCAAGAATTTATTAATGGATTAAGCCAAATGCTAATAAAACTGAGATATATCGCATCAAAGCCCACCTCTAGGTTTGACATAGTCAAAGCGCACACTAACAAATACAGTATGTACCGTAAACTAAAGTTTTCTATTAGAACGGTAAGTTCTCTTACATTTCTCTTAAAACCTAATTAAATATTACATTGAAGAGTCAATGTTTCTCTTAAAGAGTATAGCACCTATTGAAAGGATGAAAGTGTTCACTGTTACAGGAAGGGCTGGAGGCCTCAGAGAATGTCTGCTTCTCACTCAGCGTCCGGCTGACATGAACAGCCACACACCTGCCCTTTTGAGCCCACAGGGGCCCCCGGGAAGGATGGGGGGGCGACATCGCCTGGCGTGAACGACCCTGGGGCGCAGTGCAGGCAGCTCTCCTCTGAGTTCCTCCAGCCACTAGAAGGGACGAGGCATCGAGTCCACGGGGCCGTGAGTGGCTGGTGAAGGCCTGCTGGGTCGCCATGGAGCCAGCAGGCCCTGCCCAGGGACCCCAAGCCCTGGGACAGCCTTGCTGGGAGACTGGACCAGCCGCAGCTGCTGGGTCGGCCTCGCGTCACCCCGACCAGGTGACCCAAGAGGAACGGTCAGACCTGAGGCCAGGGCGCCCAGCAGACTGTCCTGAGGCAGGGAGACGCTCCGTACCTGCGCTGCCCTCTGTGGCAGGCGACGTGGCTCCCGAGACTGCAGAATAAGATGCTTAATTGCGCTGCATCTTAACTAACTGACATCTAATGACGGGGCCGACAGCTCCTCACTGGACAGCGAGGGTGGTGGGCGTTGAGACAGGCCTTCTGGGGCAGTGCATGGCGGTTTTCAGTCCCACCACGTGGCACTAACCCAGAGCTGCCTGAGAATACGATGCCCAGATGAGACTCTGCATCAGTTCGCTTCTGCCCTTCCAACCGAAACACCAACAACTTCTACGGCACTGTATGCAAACCTGTGCCTGCGTCCTCCACCCAGAATTCCAGAGAATCCTGAATAGCTTCATTGCCTTGGCACAGGGGCCTTGAAACCCTCTTTACCGCAGGGCCTATGAAAATGTCCATCTGTGTCCTAAGAGATACTGGACGGCATGTAATACCATTTCCCTATGGGGGAAAGACTGACGTCTTACTATTGGGTTGAGAAATCAGTTCCTTAATTTAAGTTAACCGGTTGTTGCTCCATTCAGGACTCATGGATCACAAAGCCATGGAAACCGCCATCAGTTGTCTATCAACATGACAGGGCCGCGTAACACAACGAGGCTTAGTGCTTTATAGCAAGCACGGATTTAGTTCATGAGCCTAAGTGTCGACCTGCCTCCGACGGGTCTGGGTTCCCCGTGCCTCATCTCAGCTGGTCTCACTCACACACCTGCAGCTCTGGGTTCCCCTGGCCTTTCTCAACTGGTCTCACTCACACATCTGTAGCGCTGGGGTCCCGTGTCTCATCTCAGCTGGAGTCACTCACACACCTGCAGCTCTGGGTTCGCCTGGCTCATCTCAGCTGGAGTCACTCATGCATCAACTGCAAACCCATGGCTCTGCTGGCATCGGGCTGATCTAGGATGATTTCAACAGAGTGGTTGTGCATTTCGGCTGTGTGTTGTCTCATCTTCTGGCAGGCTGACCCGGGCTTGTTCATGTGGTTGAGGTAGGATTACAGGAGGGAGAAGAGAAAGAGGGCATGCCAGAGGAGGTACAGACGTGGAACTAACAAGTTGTAAGGTCAACCTGGAGTCAAGGTAGAGGGAAGTAAATTCTACCTCTTGATGGGAGCAGCTGAAAGTCTATTTTGAGGGGCCTGGATGCAGGGAGAGGTGGAGAATTGGGAAGTCTGCCACAAACCCTAATTAATAGCACCAACCTTGTGCCTATTGGCATTTGGGACATGACTCCCAAGGTCAAAAGGAAGCTGCCACCCCCACGGCCCCATGGGCTGGAGTAAACTGGAACCTAGCTCAGTTTGCAGACCCTTTGATCTGGGTCAGCAGTCAGGGGCTGATCTTGTCTGACAGGCATGAAAACACAACTCAAGATGGAATGGCCTGGGCGGGCCACGGTGGCTCAGCAGGCAGAGTTGTTGCCTACCAAGCTGGAGACCTGGGTTTGAGTCCTGGTGCCTGCCCATGCCAAAAAAAAAGACTGACCTTTGGTTTGAATCCCACTCATGTGGCACGTACATCATTTGAGCATTGGTTATCACAGCCTCAGGCTGCCTGGGGAAGGGTGGAGCCCCAGGAGGCTTGAAGTCTTGTGTCGTCATCTGACGAGTCCTGAACTGCGTGCGGGTACTCACAGGTGTCACCAGCCAAACCATTCATCGTATCTTGGTAATAGCTAAATGCAGGGATATTCTCACTTTAAAAGATACTATGCCCCTCTGCCCATATCTTTACTATGAGAGTCAGAGAATAAGGGGGAAAAGTAAGATTATGGCAGTGAACTCACTGGAGGCAAAAAGGCTGGCAACACACAGTAGGCCTGGTCCACTCAGACCCTCGGCACTCTGCTACCCAAAGCAGGTATCGGCATTTCCATAAGGGAGACAATGGCACTATGTTTCCAAGGGACCCAGAAATAGTCACGTCCTTAGGCCGATAGTCTCATATCGAGGAGAGTGTCATGAGGAAACAATCCAAAATGGCTGACAACAGCCATGAAGCCCGATGCCCAGGGTCAGGCTCTTTCATACGAAAGGGAAGTGGGAGCAGCTGGATATTCAGCAATCCAGGCATGGCTCAGTAACAGCGGTGCTTCCACTGGCTGGAATTGTACAGCACTACTAAAACGGCAATGATGAAGGCTGTGCAGCAGCATCGAAATGATGTGCGGAATAATACTAAGGAAAAGAAGACACAATTATATGCATGCTGTGATTAGAACTGCGCAAAAGAAAACGAAAAAAATGCAGAGGGCTTCATGCGTGCTTATAAGAGCTGCCTTTTGGACTCCTTCTGCTGAAGGCATTGGAAAAATTCATATATTTTGATTGAGTAATTCAACTTTTGGACATGTATCATAAGAAAATTATTCTAAATGCAGAAAAATGTTTAGGAAGAAGGGTTTTTAACTATAGCACTGCAGTATTTTTTAAATTTGTGAAGAACTGAAAACAGACCAAATGTGCCCAAATAATGAAATGGTTAAATAAATTATAGCTTATCTGTCTGCTGGCTGTCATGCAGCCATTAAGAATGAAAGACTTAAATGACAAGCAGTATTCATTTCTAAAAAATTATATAAAATAACCGTATCTACTTGACAAAACTATAACTGAGTAAGAGGAAAATACACCTCGAATTTAACAGAGGTTAGTTCTGGGTTGTCAATTTCTTAACATTTGTCATCTTCTGTCTTGTGCTTTTCTATGTTGCTAAAGCAGTAAGCGTGGATTACTTTTGTAACCAGAAAAAATTATAAAAGCCTACAAATAGAAGAAAATATCTGCATTGACAGTAACCATGCTAGGGTGACAGAAGAGGACTGTGTGCTCGTTTTTCTAGCTTCCACATTCCCTGAGATGCAGATATGCTGCATTTGTAATTCTGAAAACTATTCTTTTCATCAGAGGGTGCACCTGCTTTCTGGAGGACGTGGCCCCTCTCTCACCAATGCCTTGCACCTGGTGAGAGTTTACCTTCCCTTCATTCAGCGGAGAGGACCGCCGCAGGGTCACCTGCGTGGGGCTCAGACGCTAGCACCCGCGTCCCTGGGCAGGGCAGCTGCGTGGCTGAGCTGGTCCTGGGCCTGGCCACACTTCCCGAGCCCTGCCCCACCTGCTTCCGCGGAGTATTTCTCGCAGTTCAGCTCAGGAACGATGACGCACTACGTCACTGCAGGCGTGACACGACTCCTTAGTGTCTAAGACACTCACGGGAAGAGAGTAGCTTTAATTTGCCTTATCTCACTCTCTCCCCTGTCCTTCCGATGACTCATGATTTAGAAGGGACGCTTTGCCGTTTCACTTAGCACTTTTCCAGCACGTCTTCAGTCCCTTCATTACTTAACTAATTAAGCAACCATGTGGAATTTGCATGAAGTGCTGTTTAATTAACCATGGTAATTCCCAAGTTATTCAGCCTGGCCTCAGGACCCTGCAAAGGCAAGCTGACAATCGGGTGCCCATAAACTCTGTACTTAGGTAACGACATCTGAGATTAAGTTCAATAAAGGTTTCTATGGAAACTAAGAATAATTATCAAAACTTTCCAAAGCACCAGAAGTGGCCTAATTAGAAGAGGTAAAATGAGTGACAAAAACAGCAGTTATCAGTGGTACAGGAAAGTTAACTCCATTTCCTGGCACTAATTTCACAAATGTCTCTGCATATTTCACTAAAAGACTGGAATTCAGTCGATAAATTCAAGTTGTTGAATTGCTTACATGGTGCGTGAGGCGGGGATTTGTGCTGCCCTGCAATGACACTGGAGCCCGTTTCACAGAAATAGAGAGGTTAGATGGAAGGGCAGGGTAAGCGTCCAGCATGTATGCCGTGGAGAACACAGTCGCAACTACAGAGAACATTCTGGGACTTCTGCGGCCAAAAAGACAAATAACTTTTATAAACTAGTTTCAGATTTAAAAAAAAATGAGATACACCTTCTGTCTTCCTTAAAATTAAGTAGAGAGGGAAATATTTGCTGAACTGGATTCCAGAATGAAATGCAAACAGAACCTTGTTTACTAAAGGCTGTAATCACCTAAGAATCTCCTAAAAATAGCGCTGAGAATCAAGCATGATATGAGAGCAATTCATGAATTTGCAAACTATTTCCTGGTGCGAACATGAACCCCTTCGATGTCTAACCTTGACATCTGCGTACTGTTTTCACTGAAAGTCCAGAGTATGGGGCTTGCGGCTTCAGAGTTCTCGCCTGTAACCCACGGAGCCCGCAGGTCTCACAGGCCATCCCAGCATCTCGGCAGGATTCTGAATTGTGCACTGAAGCCCAGTGATGGGGTGGCAGGGAGCTGGACAGCTCAGAGGCGCCACCAGCTTCCCTTGTCCCACCCGCCCCCGCCCCCACCCGCTCCCCCTGAGTCTCCACCATCTCCATCAGGAAGTACACCCGCTCCCCAGCTGCTGGGCCCCATCTACCCGCCGATTCTGCCACAGATGGCCTCGCCCTCACCCGGTACACCCCGCCCCACCCCCATCCCCCCCCTCCGGCCTGGCAGCACCCCCCACCCCGCTGTTAGGTCAGGGGAATAAGGGAGGGCTCTATGGCTGGACTCATGAAGTTAACTTCGGAACGGGAGGTGAACTGTTACAACCAAGGTCTTTCTGAGCAAACATCGGCTCACTCATTGCTCAACGGACATCTGACCACCCACTGCTCAACCCATTGGCATAATAATCCTTTGTTTAATGTGCCGCCCCTTTCATGCCATCACCTAACCCCTGCCCCTAAAAACTGCACTCGCCAAAGCCCGTGCTCAGACTCACCTCACTCCATCTTGGGTTCAGTGAGCTCTGCCCGGGAGCGCAGCCAATAAAGCACGCTCACTTAAAATCATTTCGTCTACTTTCCTTTCTCTCAAATACCTCATATCTTAAAACCTTTCACCCGCACCCCTGAAGGGCCTCCCTCCCCCCAGCCTCCGTCCCAGGGCTGCCTCTGCCCATCCCTCACTGTGCTTCTCTGTAACTCTTACGGGCATTTAACTGTGAACACGTTTTACTTCTTCATTCATTGACGGTTTCCCTGCCCTGACACGAACGCTTTTCTCTTTTAATTTCCTCCACATGTCCCCCTCTTAGACGAGAGCCTTGCCCAAGTGCATCGACGTAGCTGAATGCGGAATGAAGACAGTACACTTTCCCTCGAAGAGTAACAGTCCTTCGCAAAAGAAGCAGAGCTCAGTGAAGCAGTGTCGCTCACGCGTCAGCTGGTGGGACAGATGTGCTCTCAGTTCCACAGGGAGAGCCACTGCCACGCGTCCTCCAGGCCCTCGCCCTCGGGGCCCACGGAGAGCCGCCTTCCTCCAGAAACCACTAGAGGACGAGAAGAAGACGGTGCCACCAGATGCCACCCCACCAGCTCAGGAGGGGCAGGTCCTCTGCCTGGGCTGCGCTAACCGAGAAGCCAGGGAAGCTCCGGCCCAGCCTTCAGACCCCTACTGCACAGAGGGCTGGCTGGCCCCTGCATCCCAAAGGCCACGGGCCTGCTGCTCGGGAGAGAGGAGCCGTCAGCGCGGGCCATGCGGCCGGGCGGCGCTCTGCCGGACTCTCCCTCTCCCCCGGCCCCAGCTGGACTCACTTCTCAGCCTGCCCAGAAACCGTACTGAGGAAGTTCTAGAAAACTTGATAAAATAGATCTGCAAGACGTATATCACTGCATTCAAATACATCTGTATTTCACAAACTTTCCTGAAGTCATATTTTGAACACTATGGAAACTAGAAGTATTTTACGCAATTAGCCTTGGGAAAACGATCGCCTTGTGAGTGACTGGTCCATTTCCTGTGCGCCGGCTGCTCGGCCTTCCCAGGGAGAGCACAGCTCAAGCCCTTCTCTCCCTGACTTTCCTTCGTGGGGTCCAGTGTGTGGAACCCGGCGGTGGGTGAAGGAGGCTCTAGACCTCTCTGGAGCATGTCTGCTCGGGCTGGCTACAGAGGCCGGTGGCCACGACACAGAGCAGGCCACGGTGGACATAAGGCTTCCACCCGCCTGGGCTTTAAACAGCCTTGGGAGAGGCTAGAGAGGCGCCGTCTTTGCACGGCAAGGCCAGCCCTGGAAAGGGCAGGGGACAGCACAGTGGGAGCAATCAGCGCTCACGGAAGTTCAGTGTTAAGAGACCTGGGGTGTGGAGTGAGCGTGCACAGGAAACAGGGCACACGTGAGTTCACTAGCCCGGAAGGGCCTGGAGGGGGCTGCCCCCCATGGAGGGCTCTGTCCAAGCAGGACCATCGTCAGGGCTGGACAAGAGTGCCGAGTGCCCTGTCACCTGTGCCCATGGGTGCGGTGGCCTCAGGTGACATCCGCTGACCTCCCCCTACCTGTGCATTGAAGATAGTCCTGGCAGGAGCACAGGGGCCCACCAGCAGCCTTCCATCCGCACGTCTCCAGGCCTCTGGGGAGGGCTTCGATAACGCACACCTGGAGTCTGGTTACTTTCCCTTTACTCACGTGCTCTCGTCTCTGACCTGCTCCACCGGAGGCCAAGTCAGCCTTTCCCGAGTCCCTGCACGTTACCAGACACACTAAGATGGGCGCTGAGTCTGGGTTCCCAGCCTGGCCCCTTCCACGCACATGCAGCACGCTGTGGGGGGTGACGGCCCCACCTCCGAGCTGTGACTGGGGGGGCACCCGTTACCTGTGCAGACTCTCTTGAAGTTAGGGTTCTCCAGCAGGTGTCCTGGCAGACGGCACTGGAAACGATGCTGCCAGAACTCGGGGAACCAGGGGTTCCTCGTGTTGGTGTCCAGCCGGAGCTTCAGGAAATAGTCGTCAAAGGACCGGACCTCTGGGGACTGCAGCTTGATGGTGATGCCCCCGTTGGCCTCCACCTCGTACCCTTCAATGACCTCGTCTCTGTCAGCCCAGCCGTCACTGAAAAACACAGGGGCGGGGGAGAAAGACAGGGTCTCACCTACAGCTCACAGCTGCATGCGAGCAAGCAGCCCAGGGGGGCCAAGGACACCCCAAGCCTTACCACCCACCCACGGCCTTGCGGTGGGGAGAACACGGTAACGGTAGCAGAAGTGATGATGAAGAGACGATGGTAGCATTGCAACTAACATTTGCCGAGTCCTAACTTGCCAGCAGCTCCTGTGCTACACACTGCACAGCCGCGGTCTGAGCCCTCGCGCCAGCCCTGGGGAGGTGCCCTTCTCACTGCCGAACGTTTCACACAGACCAAGGCGCAGAGAGGGTGAGGGGTCTGTCCTGGGGCACACAGCTAGTGGTGGAAGTCCATTTGCTTCCAGAGCTCCGAGCATGCTGCCTACCACTTCCCAAAATGTGGCAGAGACAGCCACGGCCCTGGTCTCAGGATGGTGCTGTGTCCAGGTTACAACAGAGGCTTCAGTCCATCCTGTGGGAAACGCCTGGGTGTGAGTGGTCTATTCCAGGGCCTGAAATTCCAAGTGCTGCCTGGACAGCTTCACGGGGCCCCTCAGGCCCGCTCTCCCCAGATATGCCCCCACCCAACAGGCAAGGTTCCCCATGGGCTGGTCAACCCCCCACACCAGCAGACCAACTGACCCCATCCTGTCCTCAGCCTAATGAGCTCCACCTCTCTGCCAGCAGCAGAATTGTTCAAAGAAGCCATTACATCCTCCCGGAGGAACCAGAGGCGCCCCTCCCCAGTCCCCAGCCTCCCCACCCTCCCTGTCCTTCCTTTCCTCCTTCAGACCCTCCTCCCTCCCTCCCTCCTGTTCTCCATCCTTCCTTCCTCGTCTCCTCCCCTGCCCCATGTCTACAAACACCAGATGAGATTAGAGATGCCCAGAGGGAAAGAAGGAAAGCAGCAGGGCTGCGCTTGTTGGGGTGCACTGGGGGTGATCTAGTCTGGCAGACATGTGTGTGTTGGCGGGGGGCTGGTTTAGGGGTGGCCTGAGCTGAGACCCAAAGGACAAGTGGGAAGAACAAGGGGTGGGGGGTGTCATAGATGCTTCCTGGGGGGCACAGGAGGGAGCAGGGCTCGGCCAAGCAATGTGGAGGGAATGAGGATGTCCACAGTTAGAGCTGGAGAGGCGTGAGATGACATCAGGAACCCAGCCCAGGGGACGTCAGCGCAGGCCTGTGGGGTCCTCAAAGAGCAGGAATCCACGTCGCTCAGCAAGAGCGTCACCCACTCCCTGCCACCCCCCGCCACCCCCCACCACCCCCTGCCACCCCCCGCCAGCCCCACCACCCCCCGCCACCCCCTGCTGCCCCCTGCCACCCCTGCCACCCCCACGCCCGTGGCAAAGGGCCTGGGAGCTGGGGAGATGCCCACCCTGACTGCAGGGCTCAGCAGATCAGAAAGGAGACTGGCTCATTCATTCATCTTGCCAGGTGCTCAGCCTCATAGAAAGACCTAAAACGCTTGACTTTTGTATTTATATGTTAATTCTAGAGCAATCTGAAGCACTGAGCTATACTTTATGTCACCCTAGATGGAAGGGTAAAATAAAACCAGTCAGACTTTCAAAAAATTTTTTCTACAGCAAATACTTAGATTAAAGTGGGTTTTAACCTGAAGAAAAGAATTGCTTGGTCACGTAAACTTTAGGCTGGAGTGTTCCTTCCTCTCCTCGAGATCTAAAATTATGTGAGGCTCCTTTTGTTACAGTCTCCATAAGAAACGTACAATTTCCTTTTTCTTTTATGCATGGGCAGGCTCCGGGAATTGAACCCGGGTCTCCAGCATGGCAGGCAAGAACTCTGCCACTGAGCCACTGCTGCCCGCCCAAGGAATGTACAATTTTAAAAATGTGTAGGGCTGAGCCTCCGGGGGAGCTTATTTGCATGTCTTTCCGTGGGTTGCGTCCCCCTGTAAGGGCACACGTGGGGCGTCAGCAGCAGCAGCAGCAGCAGCAGCAGAGGGAAGCCGGCCCTGCCTGGGGCCCGCCACGGGGAGACAAGAAAGAGCTCATCCACGGAGCCCGACCCCTGCGCCCCACCAAACCTCGGACCCCTCGGCAGACCCCCTTCTAGAAGGCCAGGCTGGTGCTAAATCAGAGCAGACATAAACCAAGGGGGGCCTGGATGCAACAGAAAATTATTCAGTGAGGATTACTGGTGAGTATTTTTTGAAGTGGCAATTGCTATGCTTTTGATTGAGCGCGTCCACCTCTCTGAGGTGAGCACTGTCCAGTGGGGGCCATAAATAAAAGTCATCCAGCTGCATCTGTAAAGAAGCTCTAGGTTTGCCTGTTTTCCCACTGTTTCCTCTAGTTCCAGTTGACAAATGTCCCTACAGAGCACCGCAAAGGGCGTCACCGCTCGGCCGTGCTGGGAGGCTGGACGAGGCGCCTTCTCAGAGAGGCACACTTGACAACGGGTGGCCAGCGGCCGTCCTCAGACCCACTGAGGCAGGGTGTGGTGGTGGTGCTGGCAGCCGAGGTGGTGGGGCTGGACCCGCCTGCTGAACCCGACACGACCTGCCGGACCCTGCTCTGCCTGTGGGATCTGCCGGGCAGGTGGGGACGCCCTGGGACCCCGGGAACGCCTCCAGCAGCACTGCCACTCCATCTGCTCCCCACTTATGGCTCTTTCCCACCTGGGGTTTGGAATGAAAGTGCGTATTGTGGAGGGAAAGGGTGGCCGTCTGCTTCCCAGGAATCCTCGCGACCGCCCCAAGCCCCTCCATCCCCCACGTCTCACCCAGCAACTCCCCCCGAGGACGCCTGCCCTTCCCATGTCATCGGACCCCTATGAGACCTGAGTCCTGGGAGCTTTCCACCACAGGAAGACTCAGGACTTCCAGTTCCACCAATTAGCTTAACAAGAGCTGCATGAAAATTACCTCTGCACTGTGTCAGTTAAATAACTTAATAAGCAAATTGATAGTACAACACAAACGCAATACTACTAGTTTAAAAATTGCTCAAAACCATTGTAGAAAAACCTATTCAGATCCAATTACAATGATTACAACCTAGATAGAGGCAGTTTTATTTTTGTTATGAATTCAAATAATTTCATGCATCTGATAACAAAGCTATAATTCTTTGAAAATTTTCGAGTGCTTACCATCTAATTGGGGAAACAAGAAAGGCATAATAAAGAGGACTTCGAAAGCACACGTAAGCCAGCCAGAGGCCTCTATGCCCGCCACCCCACAAGGCGGGGGCAATGTAATTTAAACCTGGAGGTGTCGGTTGGAGGCAGTCTTGGGGAGGGAGAGACGGCTCTCCCCGAGCGGGTGTTTGCTCAGTGCTGGGTGAGGGTGCCAAGAGCAGAGGGAGGTTCCCCAGGCAGCTGCCATGGGGGCCAGTGGGGACGGAGCATGCAGCCGCCGAGCACGAACTGAAGGGACAAGGAGGACAGAGAGGGGCAAAGAGGTCCTGGGACCCTGGAGGAAGTGGCCTTCAAGGTGAGAAAGGCCAGGGGGTGATGGAGGGGAGAGGGAGGGAGGGAGCAGAGCAGTCCAAAGAGCACAGAGCGCTCACAGAGCGTGCAAGGTGAAGGTGCAGCCATGAGGGCCAGATCTGGTTTATTTTAGAAAGGATCTAGAGCTTGGGTATTTGAGAAGGTCCTTTGGTGTCTGTTCGTTCTGGACTTGGCAGATGCAGACAGTAAAATGCGTACATGCACTTACACATGTGCGTGCACACACACACCTGTGCACATGTGCACACACACACACCTGTGCACATGCTCACACAGGCTGATCAGGTGTAACGGGAAGACATGGTGGAGTATGGAAGAAGCGGGAACAAGGGTGGGGGTATGGCACAACTATCTGTGTCTAATTTTTAGATTAAGTTTTGCCCGCCCACTGTGAGCACAGATGCACAGCCAGCACAGGTCTCTGTCCGGGGGTCACGGCCAGCACATGTCTCTGTCCGGGGGTCACGGCCAGCACAGGTCTCTGTCCGGGCGTCGTGGCCAGCACAGGTCTCTGTCCGGGGGTCACGGCCAGCACAGGTCTCTGTCTGGGCGTCGCGGCCAGCACGTCTCTGTCCAGGGGTCACGGCCAGCACAGGTCTCTGTCTGGGGGTCGCGGCCAGCACAGGTCTCTGTCCGGGCGTCGTGGCCAGCACAGGTCTCTGTCCGGGCGTCGTGGCCAGCACAGGTCTCTGTCCGGGCGTCGTGGCCAGCACAGGTCTCTGTCCGGGCGTCGTGGCCAGCACAGGTCTCTGTCCGGGCGTCGTGGCCAGCATGCCTCTGTCCAGGGGTCACGGCCAGCACAGGTCTCTGTCTGGGGGTCGCGGCCAGCACAGGTCTCTGTCCGGGCGTCGTGGCCAGCACAGGTCTCTGTCCGGGCGTCGTGGCCAGCATGCCTCTGTCCAGGGGTCACGGCCAGCACAGGTCTCTGTCTGGGGGTCGCGGCCAGCACAGGTCTCTGTCCGGGCGTCGTGGCCAGCACAGGTCTCTGTCCGGGGGTCACGGCCAGCACATGTCTCTGTCCGGGGGTCACGGCCAGCACAGGTCTCTGTCCGGGCGTCGTGGCCAGCACAGGTCTCTGTCTGGGCGTCGCGGCCAGCACATGTCTCTGTCCGGGGGTCACGGCCAGCACAGGTCTCTGTCCGGGCGTCGTGGCCAGCACAGGTCTCTGTCCGGGGGTCACGGCCAGCACAGGTCTCTGTCTGGGCGTCGCGGCCAGCACGTCTCTGTCCAGGGGTCACGGCCAGCACAGGTCTCTGTCCGGGCGTCGTGGCCAGCACAGGTCTCTGTCCAGGCGTCGTGGCCAGCACAGGTCTCTGTCCGGGCGTCGTGGCCAGCATGCCTCTGTCCAGGCGTCATGGCCAGCACAGGTCTCTGTCCGGGCGTCGCGGCCAGCACAGGTCTCTGTCTGGGCGTCGCGGCCAGCATAAGTGTCTGTCCAGGGGTCTAGACAGGAACTTAAGGAACCAGTGCAGAAAGAACCAAAGAGCAAAAGGGGAGCGGCCCCTTCCTGGGTTCTGCACGGCTGGAGGGAAGACTCCGAGCTGTTTGGGTAGGAAAAGAGCTGAGGTGGGGGGGGAGGGGTCTCAGAGGGGACCCTCATTTCCCGTCTCTCCCTCCCCCGCCCCTCTGCCAGTTGGCGTGACCGGTTACCTGGAGGCAGACGTGCCCCTCTTCCCCAGAACCGCAGGCGCGGGGTGGGCGCTGCCCTCAGCCCTGCCACCGCGGGGCCCACTGCCCACAGCGCATGGATGGCGTTTCCAGACCCAGAGTGAGCACGTGGGGCCTGGGGGTTCTCTGGGGGCTGAGCAGGTCTCTGCGCCCCTTCAACCCAACACCAGGGCAGTGGCTGCTCTGTCTTCCGACTCTGAGTGAGGACATGAAACAGGGACGTCAGGTCCCCTCTCCAAGCCTCTGCGTGTCCACCTGCCCTGGGCAGCCACGAGGCCAAGGTCCTTGTGAGCTGACCACAACGTTCTCGTCTGTCCTCAGTCTTGGCATGACCAAGCGCTATATGGAGCTGTGTCTGCACACGGGCAAGACTTCACCAGGAAAGTGCTTCTTGCGCCCCGAGGTTGGCGCCGTCCATGGCTGGAGGGACCACTGACCACGCCTCGGTGGCTTCACATGTCAGAGCCTGTCCCGCCAGCCACAGACCCGGGGCTCGCAGGTGGGCTGCCCAAGGCTCAGGTCGCTGCGTCCTTCTTGCACACAGACTGGTGCCAGGCAGCCACTGAGGGCCACTGGCCATGCTACTCTGTGAGACCACAGCTCTGACCTGCTTTTATCTGTTTCTACAGTCATGCTAAGGTTTAATCAAGCCTGTTTTACATTTTATGTTCAAGATTACTTTCTACAGTAGGAAGTAAAATTATATTATTTATTTTAACTGTAATTGCATGCAGTCAAACAAGCTTCACTGACCTTCCTGACAAGTAAAGACAGTTTTCTTAATGTGCCCAGTGGA
This sequence comes from Tamandua tetradactyla, assembly GCF_023851605.1. Lineage (NCBI taxonomy): Eukaryota > Metazoa > Chordata > Mammalia > Pilosa > Myrmecophagidae > Tamandua > Tamandua tetradactyla. Next base: position 45,227,123 of record NC_135351.1, on the reverse strand, counting down.
CACAACACCAAAGAAATGAAGGCAGAAAGAGTTGCTATAGGCTTTACTTGAAAATATGATAAACATCTATTGAATTTGTTTTTTATCCTTAGTTGATGATGAAGGGCTAAAACCATAGTGTGTTATTCATTAAGATGTTTTAGCTAACGAATTAGTGAAATCATCAGAATTTCTGCATCATTTACATATCAAACAAAACAAATTCAAAAACAAAATAATTATTTAAAATAAAAGCACTGAATTAAAAAGACAACAGAATCAGACATATTCAATATTTTACATATAGACAATGCTTTCTGGGCTCCAGATGAAGTAGCACTATGGGCTGCTAAGACTAAAAATGACATACAATGTGTAAACACATAGAGTCGGAAACTAGAATCCAGGTTATCAGGTGTGAGGCTGCGGCAGGGAATGGGGAGTCCATGCTGACTCGATGCAGAGTGCCTATGCGGAGACACGTTGGTATTGGATGATGGTGATGACAGCACAGCATTGGGGATTAATTAACACCACTGAAGTGCATGTTTGAAAACGATGAAAAGAGGAATTTTATCTGTTACTAAAATAAAAAAATTAAAAATATCATAGAATTGTGCAACACGAACAGGGAACCCTAACATAAATCATGGACTACAGTTAATAGCATAATTATGATAATATTGTTTGGTCAATTGTAACAAACTACCACACGAATGCAAGTGGTTAATAGTAGGGAAACTGAGAGGGTGGGTATGTGGGAACGCCATACTTTCTGCATGATTTTTCTGTAAACCTACAACTTCTCTAATAAAACCAATCATATGTGGCAGCATAGTGAGGCATGGAGTTTAGTTCATCCTCCAGAGCAGCTGGTAAATAGCCAGGAATGAATAGAATTGCTGGGGAACATCAGTGACCAGACACACAGTGTACACCAGTCTGGACAAGTTGGACTGGCTGAGACCCTACACAGAACTGTGAGTCCCCAAGCCATGGAGCCTGGCACCCCTCCCTCATGGGCATGGCAGGCTGGTTCCCCAGGGGAAAGGAAACAAACTTTACTAGCAGCAAGGGCTGAGCTCACTCAAGCTCCAATTATGGAACTAATTAACAAATTCTGACTACTGAAAACAAGTCTCCAACACAGATAAACCTGGAATAAGCACTAAAGGAACTAGGAATTTTTACCCAGGCAGAGAGGAGGCAGAGCAGATGGAAAAAAAACAGAGGCTTTTTTAGTTAGCACAAAATACTGGAAAAGGGCTGGACCCCCAGAAAAGGGAGCACAGAGAGCCTGGAGATACACAGAACCATGTACCAACTCAAGCTCTTGATTGGCAAACCGAAGGGGCAGGGATCTGGCTCAGAAAGGGCTTTTTTTTTCTACTCCTAAAATGGCTCATTACCTAGAACTCTCAGGCTCCAGCACTGCCCCAGGCAAGGGAGGAATTAAGCTTGTCTGAAGACAAAGTAACCAGTCAGGTGAAGAGTTAATTCCACTGAAAGGAGTTAGTGCCCTTAAGGGTTTACCTTCCCCAAGAAAAATGGGGCAGGGCCCAGCTCAGGTAGAATCCCTCCTTCAAGGAATCCAGGTCCCAGGGTCTGGGAAACTGAAGCAATTAAAGCCACCTACCACCTCTCCTCTGTCTCGACCACACCCCCGGCAGGGAGAGTCTGCTGAAGTTAAAGGTAGCACATCCCTTTACGCTGGTGGGCAGCTGTGGGCAGACAAGCACCACATTCTGGGCAGGAGAGGAAAGCACAGAGTCCAGAGGCTTCATAGGAAAGTCTGACAACCTCTGGGTCTCACCCTCAGGAGAAACTGACATGGGTTACATTTTCCTCCTGAAACGTGGGCCTGTCTGGTCTGGGAAAATCTGCCTGGGGTCTATAATATCTGAGGAGACCCTCCACAAAAAAGAAAAAAAAGGGCCCCTTATAGGCTAGGCAAGAAACAAAAACAAGAACTGAAAAATTTGGATCAGTTAAACAGAGCCTAGATCTAGAATAAGTTGAATTGAATGTCAAAAAACAGATAGAGAACAAAGCCATCCATGAGAAAAACCCTAGGTGAAAGAGTGAAAAAACCTCCAGAAAAAACTAATTAAGGAAATCAAATGCCTAGATACCAGCAAAAAATAATGAAATCATGCCAGGAAAATTGAAGATATGGCCCAGTCAAAGGAACAAACCAACACGTCAAATGAGATACAGGAGTTGAAACAACTAATTCAGGATGTTCAAACAGACATGCAAAATCTCATCAAAAATCAAATAAACAAGTTGAGGGAGTATATAAAGAAGACATTGGGAAGACAAAAAGAAGAACTCAAATGTTTGAAAAAGAAAACCACAGCTTATGGGAATGAAAGGCATTATAGAAGAGATGAAAAAAAAACAATGGAAACTTACTATAATAGATTTGGAGAGGGAGAAGAAATGATTAGTGAACTACAGGACAGGACATCTGCAATCCATCACACAGAAGAAAATATAAAGAAAAGAATGGAAAAATATGAGCAGGGTCTCAGTAATTGAATGACAGCATGAAGTACATGAATATACGTGTTGGGGGTATAGAAGGAAAGGAAAATAGAAGGAAAAGGACGAGAAAGGCTAATGGTGGCAATATCACTGAAAATTTCCCATCTCTTATGAAAGGCATAAAATTACAAATCCAAGAAGTGCAGCATGTTGCAAATAGAATATATCCAAATAGACATACTTGAAGACACTTATTAATCAGATTGTCAGATGTCAAAGACAAAGAGAAAATTTTGAAAACAGCAAGAGAAACACACTCCATTACATACAAGGGAAGCCCTATAAGACTATGTGTGGATTTCTCAGCAGAAACCATGGAGGCAAGAAGGCAGTGGCATAATATATTTAAATTCTAAAAGAGAAAAACTGCTAACAAAGAATTCTATACCCACCAAAATCATCCTTCAAAAGTGAGGGAGATATTAAAATATTTTCAGACAATCACTGAGACAATTTGTAACTAAGAGACCATCTCTGCAAGAAATAGTAAAAAGAACACTAAGGCGGATGGAAAAATGCAGGAGAGAAAGAGGTCTGGAGAAGAGTATAGAAATGAAGACTATCAGTAAAGGTAAAATAGAGAAAAAAATAGATATGACATATGAAATCCAATAGACAAAAGGGTAGAACAAAGTACTGCCTTTACAGTAATAACATTAAATGTCAATGGATTAAACTCCTCATTCAAAAGACATAGATGGGAAGAATGGAATAAAACAGAGGACCCATCTATATGCTGTCTACAGGAGACTCATTTTAGACCCAAGGACAAAAATAGCTTGAAAGTGAAAGGTTGGGAAAAGATATTTCATGAAACAACAATCAGAAAAGAGCAGGAGTATCTATACCAATATCTGTCAAATTAGACTTCAAATGTAAAACAATTAAAAGAGACAAAGGACATTATTATTTTAAAAAGGAGCAATTCAACAAAAAGACATAACAATCATAAATACTTATGCACCAAGCCAGAGAGCTCCAAAATACATGAGGGAAACACTGACAACAAAATACATGAAGGAAGAAGTAGACACCTCTACCATAATAGTTGGAGACTTCAGTTCCCTGCTTTCATCAATGGACAGAACATCTAGACAGAGGATCAATAAAGGAACAGAGCTTTTGAAGAATACAATAAATGAACTAGTTTTAACAGATATTTACATAACATTACACCCCACAACAGTGGGATACACATTTTCCTCAAGTGCTCATGGATCATTCTCAAGGACAGACCATATATGGTGGGTCATAAAGCAAGTCTGGATAAATTTAAATAGATTGAAATCATACAAAACATTCTATGTGATCATAATGGAATTAAGTTGGAAATCAATTACATTCAGAGGGCCAGAAAATTAACAAATATATGGAGGCTAAACAGCACGGTCTTAAACAACCAGTGGGTCAAAGAAGAAATTACAAGAGACATCAGTAAATTTGTCAGGTCAAATGAAAATGAAAGCACTACATATCAAATCTTATGGGATGCATCAAAGGCAGTGCTGAGAGGGAAATTTATTGCCTTAAATGCCTATATTTAAAAAGAAGAAAGGGCAAAATTTGAGGAATTAACTGTTCACATGGAAGAACTGCAGAAAGAACTTCAAACTAAACCCAAATCAAATAAAAGGACAGAAATAATGAAGCTTAGAGCAGAAATAAATGAAATTGAGAACATGAAAACAATAGAGAAAATCAACAAAAACAGAAGTTGGTTCTTTGAGAAAATCAGTAAACTCGTGGACCCTTAGCTAAGTTGACAAAAAAAGAGACAGAAAATGCAAATAAACAAAACCAGAAATAGAAGAGGGGACACAACCAATGACCCCACAGAAATAAGTGAGGTAATGAGAGGATACTATAAGCAACTATATGCTAATAAACTAGACAACACTGATGAAATGGACAACTTCCTAGAAAGGCATGAACAACCAACACTGACTTGAGAAGAAACAGATGACCTCAGCAAATCAATCATAAGTAAAGAGACTGAATCAGTCATCAAGAAGTTCCCCAAAAAGAAAAGTCCAGGACCAGATGGCATCACAAGTGAATTCCACCAAGCACTCAAGAAAGAATTAGTACCAATCCTATGCAAACTCTTCAAAAACATTGAAGAGGAGGGAAAACTACCTAACTCATTCTAAAAAAAAACCTAATACCAAAGTCAGACAAAGATACTATAAGAAAAAAAATTACAGACCAATCTCTTTAATGAATATAGATGCAAAACTCCTCAACAAAATAGTTGCAAATCAAATCCAGCAGCACAAGTTGGATTTATTCTAGGTATGCAAGGCTGGTTCAACACAAGAAAATCAATTAATGTAATACACTATATCAACAAATCAAGGTGGAAAAACCACATGATCATCTCAATTGTTAGAAAGGCATTTGACAAAATTCAACATCCTGTCTTGATGAAAACACTTCAAAAGATAGGAACAGAAAGGAACTTCCTCAAGATGATAAAGGAAATATATTAAAAACCCACAGCTAATATCATCCTCGATGGAAAAAGACTGAAACCTTCCCTTTAAGATCAGGAACAAGACAAGGATGCCTATTGTCGTCATTGTTATTCAACATTGTGCTGGAAGTTCTAGCCAGAGCAATTAGGTAAGAAAAAGAAATAAAAGACATCCAAATTGGAAAGGAAGAAGTAAAACTCTCATGGTTTGTAGATGACATGAAACTACATGTCAAAAAGCCTGAAAATCTACACAAAGCTATTAGAGCCAATGAATAAATACAGCAAAGTGGCTGTGCTGGTTTGAAAGGATATATGGACCGTAGAAAGGCCATGTTTTAGTCAAAATACCATTTTGTAAAGGCAGAATAATCTCTATTCAATACTGTATGTTTGAATCTGTAATTAGATCATCTCCCTGGAGTTGTAACCCAATCAAGAGTGACTATTAAGCTGGATTAGGGGAGATGTGTTTCCACCCATTTGGGTGGGTATTGATTAGTTTCTGAAGTCCTATAAAAGAGGAAACATTTTGGAGAATGAAGGAGATTCGGAGAGAGCAGAGAATGCTGCAGCACCACGAAGCAGAGAGTCCACCTTTGGAGATGAAGAAGGAAAACGCCTCCCGGGGAGCTTCATGAAACAGGAAGCCAGGAGAGAAAGTAGCAGATGACACCATGTTCACCATGTGCCCTTCCAGCTGAGAGAAAAACTCTGACTGTGCTCGCCATGTGCCCTTCCACTTGAGAGAGAAACCCTGAACTTCATTGGCCTTCTTAAACCAAGGTATCTTTCCTTGGATGCCTTAGATTGGACATTTCTATAGACTTGTTTTAATTGGGACATTTTCTCGACCTTATAACTGTAAACTAGCAACTTATTAAATTCCCCTTTTTAAAAGCCATTCCATTTCTGGTATATTGCATTCTGGAAGCTAGCAAACTAGAACGGTGGCAGAGTACAAGATCAAGGGCCCCAAATCAGTAATGTTTCTATACAGTAATGATGAGCAATCTGAGAAGGAAGGAAAAAGTTCCATTTACTATAGTAACCAAAAGCATCAAATATATAGGAATAAATTTAACTAAGAATACTTAAGACCTATACCCAGAAAGCTATAAGAAATTGCTAAAAGAAATCATGAAAGACCTAAATGGAAGGGCATACATATGATCATGTGCTGGAAAACTAAATACAGTTAAGATGTCAATTCTACCCAAACTGATTTATAGATTCAATGTGATACCAATTAATATCTGAACAATTTACTTTTCAGAAATAGATAAACCAATAACAAAACTTATTTGGAAGTGCAGGGTGTCCTAAATAGCTAAACGTATTTTGAGAAAGGAAAACGAAGTGGGAGGTCTCATACTACCTGACCTTAAAGCATACTACAAAGCTAATATGGTAAAAAAAATTATGGTACTCGTATAAAGATAGATATACTGATTAATGGAATCAAATTGAGTATTCAGAAGTAGACCCTCGCCTACATGGACAATTGATCTTTGATAAGACAATCAAGCCAACCCACTTGGGACAGAGCAGTCTCTTCAATAAATTGTGCTTGGAGAACTGGATATCCATATGCAAAAGAATGAAAGAAGATGCATATCTCACACCTTATACAAAAATTAAGTCAAAATGGATCAAAGACCTAGACATTAAATCTAAGACCATAAAACTTTTAGAAGAAAATGTAGGGAAACAGCTTACATATCTTGAAATAGGAGGTGGTTTCTTAGACCTCACACCCAAAGCACGAGCACTGAAAAAAGGAATAGATAAATGAAATCGCCTCAAAATTAAACACTTCTGTGCATCAAAGAACTTATCAAGAAAGTCAAGTTCCCACACAGTGGGAGACAATATTTGGAAACCAAATATCAGATAATGATTGGGTATTCAGAATATAAAAAGAGATTCTTCAACTGAACAACTAAAAGACAAACAATTTTAAAATGGGCAAAAGACATGAACAGACACTTCTCAGAAGAGGCAATACAGATGGCCAAAAGGCACATGAAAAGATCCTCAATTTTCTTGGCTATTAGGGAAATGCAAATCAAAACCACAATGAGATATCATCTCATAACCTCTAGAATGGCAATAATCAAAAAAAAAAAGGGCCTCTGCCTTGAAGATGGTAGGAGTGAAAGTCAAATACAAAAGTCACAAAGGGTTCAGGTAGAAGCTGAAAGACAACAGAACCAGGAAGAGAAAGGAGAAACCAGGAGAGCCCACCATGTGCTTGCTGTGTGACAGAAGACCAGGGGCCAAATCACTGGCAGGCAGCTCCAGAACACCAGTCTGGAAATTGCCTTGATGACAACTTGATTGGGACTTCCAGCCCCAAAACTGCTAAAAGGGACAATCCTGACCTCATGCTCTCCAAGCAAGACTCCTCCTGGCAAGATTTTACTTCGATTTTGACATTGAAGACTCCTTCCTATCATGAGATGGTTCCAGAAGAACAAGCCTGAAGAAATGCCTTGGAGTTCTCTAACCTGAAGATGTTGCTTTTCTAAATTGCTTCTCAGGCAATATTTACCTCCCTGGCACCTTAAATGCCTATGTTTATACTTCCTCCAAGGGCCAGGAGAAGATCTTGAATTATTAAAGGCATAAAGACAGACTGAAAACTTAGTGGTAGCTGAGTTCAGGCCTTCTGAGAAGGGATAGAGATGGCCAGAGGAGCTGCTAGCTTCTGTAATGTCTCTTTCCAAGACTGCCTGTGCCAAGTGATCCACACGCCCTCTTGCAAAGCCACGTGTTGACTGATTCCCAGTGTGGAAGGACACCAACTTGAGACATTCCATTTTACTCCTATTTTAGAAGTACCTCCTCAAACGTTGCTTTTGCAAAGCATGGAGTTGGCAGCAAAATGAAATCTTTCAGACTATTTGGGAATTTAAGAGAGTCATGTGTTTCTGAAATGTTCATGAACAAATGTATGACTCTTAAAATGTGACTCAGTCCTCTGCCTACAGGCTCTGCTCTTAGAAGTCATAATGTATGTTTTACCTAATCACTAACCTGGAATATGTAAGGTGGCCCACTCTTTCAACACTGCAGCTGGCCAAGTGTCTGAACAGGGATTCAGGAGAAGAAATGGGATCGAGGGTGTGCTAACGACATGCAGGTAAGCGTGAAGAGGTCCTTCCTTGGTGTGCTGGTTTGAAACTGTTATGTAGCCCAGAAAAGCCCTGTTCTTCTAATCCTAATCCAGTTTTGTGGGGAGACCTATTGTTTAGGGTGGAACCTTTTGATTAGGTTATCTCCATGGAGATGTGACATACCCAAATGTGCGTATGACCTTTTGGGTAGATGATTTCTATAGAGGTGTAACTTTGCCCATTCAAGGTAGGTCTTGATTAGTTTACTGAAGTCCTTTAAAAGGAGAAACGTTTTGGTGAGAGCTCAGATAGAGACATTTAGAGATGCTTGGATAGCTCACACAGACACAGATGTTTAGAGATGAAGACAGAAAAGGCCCCAGTGCTAAGCAACGACTCACAGAAATAGCCAGAACCTGAAGAGAAGAAATCTCTGGCCCCGGGAGATCTGAAGCTAAGAGATGAAACCAAGAGTTTTGCCCCAGTATAGCTAAGTGAGTCCCCACAGGTGCTTAGAGTGGAAGCCACTGGCATCAGAAGCTGGAAGCAACAGAACTGGAAACAAGGACCAGCAGATGCCAGTCGCATGCCTTCCCATGCAACAGACATTGGCCCTTCTTTGGAGTCAAGGTATCTTTCTCTAGACACCTCAGTTTGGACATTTTTAAGACCTTAGCACTGTAAACTTGGAACTCACTAAATCTCCTTTATAAAAGCCAAAAAAAGAAAATTACCAGAGCTGGAGAGCATGTGGAGAAAGAAACACATTTATCCACTGTTGGCAGAAATGTAAAATGGAATAACCACTCTGGAAGGCAGATTGGTGGTTCCTCAGGAATCTGAGTATAGAATTTCCATGATTCAGAAATCCCATTACTGGGTATATGTTCAGAGGAACCAAAGGCAAAAATACAAACAAACATTTGCACAGCAATTTTTATAGCAGCATTATTTACAATTGCCAAGAGGTAGAAACAGCCCGACTGTCCATCAACAGACAAGTGGCTAAACAAACTGTGGTATACCCATATATGATGGAATATTATGCAGCTGTGAGACAGAGTAAAATCATGAATCATGTAACAACATGTAACAACAACAATCTGAGTGAGATTAGCCAGAAACAAAAGGACAAATACTATATGGTTTCACTAATACACACTAACACTAATGAGTAAACTTTGAGAGTTCAAGTTAAGAACACAGGTTATCAGGAGATAGAAAGAGGGTAGAGATTGGGCATTTGGTGCTAAAGGAATACAGATTGTACAATAGGACTGATTGTAAAAATTCAGAAATGGACAGCACAATACTACCTGATTGTAGCACAATAATATAAGTATGCTGAATGAAGTTGAATGAGAGCATGATTGAGGGAGAAGGGCGGTGGGCACGTATGAAACCAGAAGGAAAGACAGAGGGTAAAGACTGAGACGGTGTGATTTACAAATGCCTAGCGTGGACAACAATGGTGACTAAATGTAGAAATGAAAAAACGTTTTTGTATGAGGGAGAAGAAATGAATGTCAATATTTGAAGGGTGTTGAAAATGGATGGTATACAGGAAAAATTGTAATCAATGCAAGCTAGAGTCTATAGTCAACAGTAACATTGTAATATGCTTCCACTAACTGTAACAAAGGTATTATGCCAAAACTAAATGTCCACAGGGTGGGGCACGGGGGAGGGGCATGGATTCTTTGTGGAAAAAAAAAGAAATATCTTCATATAGATTATGGTGGTGAAGGCATGTTTATTTACTTAGCTTGGATCATATGATGCATGAATAAAACCGTTTAAAAATGAATGAAGAGAAACAAGTGCTAGAGAAAATGTGGAGTAAGAGATGTACCTATTCACGGCTGGTAGGGAAGCTGAGAGGTGAAGCCCCTTGGCAGGCAGTGTGGTGATTTCACAGGAGGCTAGGGATGAGGTTGCCATGGGATCCTGAAACCCCACTGCTCAGTATATACCTGGAGGAACTGAGAGCGGGGACACAAATGGACATTTGCCCACTGGTGTTCATGGCAGCAGTGTTCACAATTCACAATGCATGGAGGTGGCTGCCATGGTTAGGGACAGGTGTCAACTTGGCCAAGTTTTGGTACCTGTTTATCTGATTAGGCAAGTGCTGGCCTGTCTGTTGCAATGAGGACATTTCATAGGATTAGATCATGATCACGTCAGCTGCATCCACAGCTGATTCCATTTGTAATCAGCCAAAGAGGAGTGTCTTCTACAATGAGCGATGCTTAATCTAATCACGGGAAGCCTTTTAAGGAGGACTCAGAGGAGACAGGTCCCATTCCTGCTTTGGCTGGTGAACCTCTCTTGTGGAGTTCATCCAGGCCATCCATCGGAGTCGTCGGCTTCACAGCTTGCCCTGTGGATTTTGGACTCTGCATTCCTGCGGTCACGTGAGACAATTTTATAAATTTTATTTGCAAGTGTTCCCTGTTGATTCTGTTTCTCTAGAGAACCCTAGCTAATACAGTGGCCTAAGGGTTCAATGAGTGAGGAATGGAAGGGAGAACTGTGGTGTATACACACAATGGACTACAAAGCAACCACAAGAAGGAATGAAGTTGTGAAGTATACGACTTCTTAAGGACTGTATGTTGAATGAAATGTCAGGAACAAAAAAGAATTATTAACTATCATGCCTCACTCTTATGGACTAATTATAATATAAAAACTCAGTGAACTGAAGTCGAGAGCATGGGTTTTCAAGTTGAGACCTATTGTAAAGGGTTCTAGATTGTGAGCTCTTTCAGCAGTCACATCTACTCAGGAGTTGTAACTGTTATTTCTAAATTCTGAGATACTGAGTTGTTTGTATATAACCTGGTCATCCCAGAAACTGCGGGTATTTATGTGACACTTGAGACTCAGAGTTAAAGTTCTGAGGCTATGAAAGTCAGCAGTACGCCATGCAGAAACTATTTTAAAAGTTGAAAAAGGGATCAGACTTCATCTAGAGATATGAAGGAAGCTGACCTGGATAGGACTAAGGGAAATCAGAATACAGGGTAAAGGATATCATCCTTATTTTAAAATTTCAACTTCTGTGTGAGACCAAGAGGAGAGATGTTTAGTAGGTGCAAAATTTATATTTTGGGTAGCATATCACCTAATTTAACTTGTATGGTCAGTTTAGTTGAACTCCATAAGTGCATGCAATCTTGAATAAGCTGTGAGATCTTGTTGGTTTGTCCAGGATAGTGTGATGCCCTGATATATCTCAGAGTAATTTGGGCAGAGAATAAAGAAGTATTTGCAAAGTCCCTTTGTTAGACTAGGGAGAAAGGAGGAAATATTCAACTTCTCCATTTGGAGAATTTCTGATATTCTTACAAGCAGTGGGAACAACCAAATCAATAGGCTGAGCCCTCGATCTTGGGGTTCACCCCTATGAAACTTATTCCTGTAAAGGATAGGCTAAGTCTACTTAAAATTAGGCCTAAGAGTCACCCCTAGAGAACTTCTTTTGTTGCTCAGATGTGGCCCTTCTCTCTAAGCCAACTCAGCAGGTAAAGTCACTGCCCTCCCTCTTACATGGGACATGACTCCCAGGGGTGTAAATCTCCTTGGCAATGTGGGATAGACTAATGGGACTCACTGGGATCTAGCATCATAGGACTGAAAAACCCTTCTTGACCAAAAGGGGGGAGAAAGAAATGAGACAAAATAAAATTTCATTGACTGAGACTGAGAGACAAACAGAATTGAAGGGTTATCCTGGAGATTACTCTTATGCATTATATAGATACCTTTTTTTAGTTCATGGTGTTTTGGAGTGGCTGGAGGGAAGTACCTGAAACTGTTAAGCTGTGTTCCAGTAGCCTTGAGTCTTGAAGACAACTGTATAGCGATATAACATTTACAAGACGATTACATAGCGATATCACATTTACAAAGGTTTTGATTGTGAAAACGTTTCATCTGATGCTCCTTTTATCCAGGGTATGGACAGATGAGTAGAAAATATATAGATAAAAATAAATAATAGGGGGGATAAGTGGTAAAATAAATTGGGTAGATGGAAACAGTAGTGGTCAATGAGAGGGAGGGGTGAGGGGTACCGGGATATATGAATTTTTTTCTTTTTGTTTCTTCTTCTGGAGTGATACAAATGTATCATGGTGATGAACACACAACTATGTGATGATGTTGTGAGACACTGATTGTACGCCATGTATGGGCTGTATGTATGTGAAGATTTATCAATAAAAATAGAAAAAAAAATTAAAAATAAATAAACAGTCATATACATCTGCCAAGACTTCAGTGAATGACCGAATTCAAGATATGTGCTGAAAATGCTCGGCGGCTCTGTGGTGAAGGATGCAGCTCACGGACCACTTTCTAAGACACCAGAGTCGATTTCCATACTGCTCCATGGCATGGGAGACCAACCCCTTGAATAAATAAAGCTAGCAAAGCAGTTTTAAACTGTAACTTAATGAATATGCAGATACTCCTTATGTGGCAATTTTTTAAGCATAGGTGCAATTTGAACATAAAGATTTGAAGAAAGAAATGTCTCTGTTCTCATTTAAATTACGTCCTCAGCTTCACTACTAACAGACGCAGTATCTCTGAACAGTGTAAAATTGTGAAGGATTATATCTTCCGTAAATGTGGTTGGCAGCTTCAGTTGTGGGCAGGGAGTGTTCTGTTGGTGCTGCTGCAATGTCAGGAGAATATCAGGAAAACATACAGAGCGGTCCCTGGATTAGGTAGCTGTGCAAGGATGCAGATGAGTGCAATGCTTCCTTCAATAAGGGAAACGGTCAGCTCAATTAAACAGTGTCCAGTGGCGCCGTGGGCATCTTGAATTACGTAAGGACAGATACCCTGGACATGGCCGCTTCGGGCACCTGGGAACTGACTGCAGCATAGTCAGTGACTTCACACTGGACGGCTGAAACTGGCCGTGGCGGGAGTGTTCTCTTCAAGGCCATGCTTCCGCCAAGGCTGTCCCCCTGTCCCCGAGCCAGTTATGGTAAGAGGGAACTGGACCATAAATGGCTGTCACTGGTTCTGAGAGGAGGAGTTTTACTGAAAATGGATACACTACAAAAGAAGCTCTTAGCGCTTCTTCAGAATAAGAAAGTATTGTTGTCCCAACAGTAAAACATACAAATAGAAATGCAAGACTTGCTGTTTGACAAATATGTTTGGTATTTTTCATGACTTTTGTACTTCTATGAAAAGAAGGATTTCAGACAGTATTTATTTCCAATAGGAGTTTAGGTCAAAACACAAAAATGAAAAGTTAGAAACTTGGAAAAATAGGATTTCTGCAGACTGCTATATGATGATTTTAATTTAACAATTGTCAATGAGAAGGAAATAGTCTTGATAAACTATCTACAAAATGCTCTTACCAAATACTTCATGAATTCGATGGAGTGTTGTTAATTTTATTTTTCATGAAGAATGTTCTCATGTAAGAAATGAATGATTCCTGAATCTGTTTAATTCATCAAAAGTAATTTTAAGCTAAATTTTTATGGGATAAATGATTGGAACTGGCTACTGAAGAAAGATTAAGGATATATTTTGGAGATACAATATCACATGCTTTAGTTGTCATAAAAAATTGCTAAAATGGATGCAAAAGCTCTTTTTCTATACCTGTTAACAAACCTGTGAGACCGACTACTCCACTGGATATTATTACAACAAAGCAGAGAAGAGATTTATGTAAACTTCAACCCACCGAGTATCATTGCTAGTTCAACACAGATTAGATGATATAACAAACTATTTTCATATTAAAAATTTGGAAAATATTTAAATGCATTGTGTTGTTTCAAAGTGTGCATATAGGCATTTAACATGAGGAATTCCCATTTCACTCATAATTTTCTATTTGTTTACCATTATTGAGCATCTAAAAGTTATGACTATCAAGGTAATTTTCTCTAATGATGGTCTATGCATTCCTTCAGTGAGCAATGGTTATGTTCCTGTGATTCTTTTGTCCTGTGTTTTTTTTCACTCTGATTTTATATATATTGAAATGAGATTTTCATCTGTCAATTCTAATATTTCACCATTGGGCTTGCATTCTGCATGATTTTATCCTTTATTTCATTTCTTAATGATTTATTTTTATTTCATTTTACAAAAGTAATACTGCACACTGGATTGTGAATTTTTAAAAATTAGAAACAAAACTGGTCCTCAACACAGTTTGAGAAGCATGGCTCTGAAAGATCTAACCCTGATGTCTGAGAAGTCATTAAGAAAAAGCCCCAGGTGCTATGGAGCCTTGCAGAGGGACACCTGAGAAGATGCACTAACCAAAGCGTGGGAAAGGCCGGGGGCTTCCTCCAGGGGCTGCAGATGGAGCTGCCCTCTCTGTCTCTGCTCTTCACTCTCAAGTGACACACTGCTGCTCAAACTGCATTTCTCAGATCCCCAAGCCATGGGAGTGAAAACCTGCAGTTTCAAACCATGGCTTAGGAAATGAAATAAAGGGGCCAAGAGATTCTGAATAAAGCCCAAATCACAGCCTAACACTCTTCTGCTCAAAACCCAACAACCCCTTTCGATGAAAAGTTGACAAGCGGATCCTGCAGCACCTCTGAGTGCGTCTCTGCTGTTCGCTCCTGTCCAGGCCACAGGTGCCCCCAGCCCCAGGGTCTTTGCACTGGCGGTTCTCTCTGCCTGGACCTCTCTTCTTTTGGGAACTTGTATGACTCATCCTCTCATACCCTTTACGTCTGCTCACATAGCCCATTTTGGGGGTGGGGGTATGGTCTTCCCTTTTATAAAATCTTGTCTCTTTTATCTTTTCCTCTTCCCTTTTTCTCCTTAAACTTATCATTATCTGGCATACAATATAATTGTATTTTCTATCCACTTCCAGGAAATGGGAGTGTCACATAGCAGAGATTTTATCTTTGTCATTCACTTACATAATCCCAGAATTTAGAAGTTAATTGGTTCACAGTAGGTGCTGACTAAATGTTTGCTGAAGAAATTAATGATTAAACACATAAAAACTTACAGAGAAGCTTGCGGCCTGGACCACCCTGGAGAAGAGTAGGCGGCACTGAGCTGGGGGTGGCCGACCCTGGCCCCGAGAGCCCCTCACCCCTGAGAGCCCCTCTCCCCCGAGAGCCCCTCACCCCTGAGAGCCCCTCTCCCCTGAGAACCCCTCGCCCCTGAGAGCCCCTCTCCCCCGAGAGCCCCTCACCCCTGAGAGCCCCTCACCCCCGAGAGCCCCTCACCCCTGAGAACCCCTCGCCCCTGAGAGCCCCTCACCCCTGAGAGACCTTCGCCCCTGAGAGACCCTTGTCCTGCTACTCAGAGCTCCTTGCCACCACATTCCCCAGCTCTGAGCTCTGGGACTTCCCACTGGTGGGGTGGCACTGGCCACCATGAGGCATGTACTTCATGGGCAGATACTCAAACCAAGACTTTCTGATTGGTTCTGGGTCATTGTTTAGGAGCCCGCTGTAAACGTCTGCCAGCACAGCACCGAGGGCCATGCGCTGGAGACTTTGAAGTTCACAGTCAGGTGTGAACTTGTGACCTAGGTGAACTAACGGTGATTTGATAATTACTGTTTAGATTTAAAATGTCTATCACAAAAATTAAAAGTTAACATTTCCTGAAATTAACAGCTCTTCTTTTTTTGAAAGCTATGTCACTTTGCTTTTCTTTCTCAAAAAAACAGATAATCACATGATAAGGAGCATCAAAAACTCTAAAACACATGGGAAAAAAGCTTACCAAAACACACTCTTAGCCATTTATATATTAATCTAAACAGTATATTTATAGCTCATACCCACAAGTGTTGAATTTGGGAATGGCCACTCAACCTGAGTGTTAGAGTCATGCACCTGTGTCTTGTAGGCTCTGGCCACTCAACCTTGAGTGTTAGAGTCATGCACCTGTGTCTTGTAGGCTCTGGCCACTCAACCTTGAGTGTTAGAGTCATGCACCTGTGTCTTGTAGGCTCTGGCCACTCAACCTTGAGTGTTAGAGTCATGCACCTGTGTCTTGTAGGCTCTGGCCACTCAACCTTGAGTGTTAGAGTCATGCACCTGTGTCTCGTAGGCTCTAGGTACATTGGCTTGGGAATACTTGGAGAGAGAGGGACAACTAGATTTGTTTCCGGGACTTGTAAGTTATTCTAAATGGAAAGGGACACAAAGATACCCTATACAGAGAGTACTTTATATTTTACATTCATGTCATCCATTTACAATATGTTTTTCAGTCAGTGGAGAACAAATCTAGACTCCAACATGACTCGATTCAAAACTTGCATGTCCTGCAATTCAGCCAATATTCACTGATATCCTACTGAATGCCAAGCACCGTTTCAAGGGTCTGAAGGCACATCAGTGGACATGACAAGATAAATCTCAGCTCCCATGTAAGGTACTGGATATCTGCCTCTGGCCAAGATGGAGTATCAAATACTAGACTTCCTCTTCTATCCGAAGCAGCTAAACAGCTTGAAAAAACATGTAAAACAATGACTCTTAAGGTATTCTGAATTGGGCACTGGAGGACAGCGATCCCTGCGAGATGAGAAGCAAATGAGAAGAGCCCTATAATTGCCCAAGCCCACTGCCCAGAGAGAGTTTCAGGCTCTGACACGAGAGCAGGGGTGAGGCCCAGCCCAGCGGACCTCCTGAGCTGAGAAGATGGAAAAGGGATCCCAGAAGCCAAGCAGCCCCAGTTCAAGGCCAAACACCAATGAGGAGAGAGCTGAACAGAAAGAGAACTCAAGGGCTCTGCAGTGGGTCCCCCTCAAGTATGCAGTTGAGCCAGTGCTTGTGATGGAACAATCAAAGGCTGAGGACATAACTGACCAGAAGAAGTGTAAGGAGTAGTGGCTGAAGGTCACATGGGGTAGGGAATAGTAGCTGCTCCCAACAGCCAGAATGGAAAACCTCAGATTTCATGGGCATTAGTCAACATAGTAAGAAGGGGCTTGCCTCAGTAGTGGGAAAAAATTAGCCCTGGGCTAAATGCTACTTCGGTCTCGCCTAACAAAACTTAAAAGCAAAATGCGAAATAATTAAATTGTTTCTAAGTAATTTAATCTTATTCTAGAAAAAAAAAGCTCAGTAATATTTTAGAAATACAAAAGCATCCAGTACCCAACAAGGTATAATCCGCAATGTCTGGCATCCAATAAAAAATTACCAGGCACATCAATCCAATATGTGGAGTGAGGGACAAAGAGACGAGCTGACATAGTTAAACAAAAGCTGCCACATGGTGATGCTGGCTAAGTAGAAGGCATGTGAGTTGTGTGACCGAGATGGAGAGGCATTTCAGGGCAGGTGGTCAGAGGAGGCCTTGGGTCCTCAGGGAAGTACCCACTGAGCTGACTGAGCTGCAGAAAGACCTGAGACATGTGAAGCTTAGAGGGAAAGACTCTGGGCAATGGGGGCAGCCGGCTCAGAGCAACTCCTGCAGTTGGAGCAAGCAGCTGGGGCTGAACTCCCCCACAGCCACAGAAACACAGCCCAAAGTACCTACCTGCCCCAGAACAGGAGATATGGTGTACATTTGTTCAGCTATTCACTGTGCAATTGTTATTCTTTAAGATATTTTAGGGTTTTTAAGTGCTACCCCAGGTTTCTTTCAAATGCTTACATAGAAATGAAACTGGCATTTCCTTATGAGTAGCTGGTCTCAATCTGACCCATAAGAGAAAATTTGGAAAGGTAAGTAGGTGGTCAGGGCTCTCTTCCTTCCATCTCGTTTTGTAGACCCTATTTTCTGTGTCATCGTGAGCTCAGAACCTCCTTATTGTCGGGGGGGGGGGGGTCACAGATACCGCCAGGTGCCCTCCCATGAAGGAATTCAATCTGGTTTCAAACCATCTCGTGTTATAGTTACCTGTTGTTGATTGGATTCCACAAGGAATAAGTCAGAATTTGTCCATTTTGGAGGTTTAATTTTGCCAGGTATGAGTGGGATGTGAAGTTATTACATGTTGGCTTCTCCAGGGTCAAAAATGAGCTTTTCCACTGGACTCATGCCAAAAATGTCCATGATCATCCATTTTAACACTCTCAGCTTCTGTGGTGGGGGAGGGGGTCTGCTTGGATCACTGAGCCGGAAGCCAGAACTATGCACATTTCTGTGAAAGGAGGAAAAAGGAATATCCTTTCATGCAAGACAGTAAATGCCGACCCCACATGATTTATCATTAGATGGAAAAGGGAATAGAAGTACACAAGGAGTTGGCATGATGGAAATGAGAAACCGAGGGTGAAGGAATTGGCCGCCATGCAAGGATGTCAAATTCTCAGCCACAGCATGATTTCTAACAGTTTCTAGGGTCATAGGGCCACTGGGATGGCCAAACTGGAGCTCCACGCTGAGGTTCTCAGGCAACGAGACTGACTCACTGGGGCTATAAAGAAGGCAGCTTTGTGTTCTCACCGGATATTTGTAGAAGAAAGGAAGGGCAGAGAAAAGAAGAGAGAAAGAAGGACAGAAATGAGCATGAGTCCACAGCTGTGGAGCTGACTTCCCAGTGCTGTTTTCTCATATTCTGAAATGAGAACCGTGCCCTTGGGATCACTTCCATTCCTCTTATATAAAACCATTTTCTCTTACTTGAACAAAAGTTCAAAATGCAGCAATTTGTGGCTTTGAAAAGTGACTGCAATGGTTTATTAACTTCATTATTGAATGCCTTTATCAGTCTCAATACCTATTATCTCAATATTTCATCTCTAGATCTTCCCAGTTGAAGAAAAGCATGCCTTTGCCAGCTTTTGGTCAATAGCTGTTTGGGTTGTTAATTCATTCCAGTTATCCAACCATTCCTAAAGTTGTTTCATTAAAAATAGAACATAAAGGAACAATGGCTTAATTGTGTCACGGTATGGTGGCCAAGTTGACACAGATACTCCTCTTTAACTACAAAACCTTGCAAAGTCATTAAAATATAATCAAGTTGCAAAATATATTACCCAGGTGCTAGAAATGCTGAGATACATCAAAGCCGAATGATAAGGTGAGGTATGCAGTGGCATCCCACAGTGTTTGGGTCTCTGCAAAGAAGGCCCTGGACAGTTGCCGATGGGCTCTGCCACCCATCTGGTGATGTGAAAGACTGTCTCATGCAACCTGGAACCCAGGGAGGTGAGGCTGAGACACAAGCATAGAACTGGGGGCCTTGAAAATCCACTGAAGTGGGGCTGACCCTTGCCGCCTGCCTCCCCCAGCCTAGGGAATCTTCTGGCAGCCCATGATGTCACAGTACACATGTGGTGTCTGAATTCACACGGCCTGTTGGTACAAGAGCCACAAACACAGAAATTTACATAAAACTGTGCTAAGATTACAAATCCCTAGAACCCAAATGAAATGCCGCTGCCAACCAATATTGAAGGATACTTTCTAAGCCTAGACAACACAAAACCATCATCAAAATATAATTTTGCTGTGATAAACACAAAATAATGAACATACACACTCCACAATACTAACATAAAATTCAAAAATGGATTAAGTTTTCCTTTAAAAGAACAAACTGTTCTAAAACTGTTTTTTTACACCTAACTTGATGCCATTAGAAATCCCCAAGGAAAGAAGTCAGACATCCTATTCCCATAAAAATGGTAGAAAAAATATTCTTGAAAATAAAAAACACTTCATAAACAATCCAACAGAAGATAGGAAAGTGGGGGATAAAAGAACTGAAAAGGTAGGGCAAATAGCAAGCACAAAATAAGATGATGGCACAAGTTCCAAATTTATCAGGAATTACACTTAAATTCAACAGACAAAAAGGACAAAGATTGTAAAAGCTAAAAACAAATAAAATTCATAGATACATTTTGTTAACAAACAAAATTCATAGATACATTTTGTTCATAACCATCCACCTAAAACAGGAGTATATTGTAAAAAAAAGATTGCAAAAGAGATAGACCAAATACTAACCAAAACAAGCCAGAGATTGCTACATTAATGTAAGATCCAATTTACTTTCAGGCAGAATTCATTGCCAGAAACAAAGATAGTCATTATATCTGAAGACATAATCACTCTAAAAGTACACACAAAATAACACAGTGTCAAACTATAAAATAATGCTGATATAAACCCACCTTCCCAGTCTCAGTCTTTCTCGGAGCCTAACTCTTGTTTATGTATGATCACACTGGGGAAATTCAGTAGGGATGTGGAAATTGGAACACAATCAGCATGCATCGTCTTCTGGACATATGTAGGCTCTGTACGCAGCAGAGGGACAGGGCACATGTCATGAGTTGAACTACATCCCCCAAAGGGCACGTTCAGATCCTCTCCCTGGTCCTGTGATGGGACCTCCCCTGGATGTGGGGTCCCTGCAGATGGAATCAAGTTAGGAAGGGGCCATCCCCAAGCAGGGTGGGCCCTAACCAATGACTGGTGTCCTTTTTAGAAGAGGGACACATGGACACACACAGGGGAGAACGCCAGGTGAAGAGGGAGGCAGGGTCAGAGGGCCAAGGAACGCCCAGGAGGACCAGCCAACTCCAGAAGAGAAGGGGCAGTGAGATCTCCTCCTCCAGAATCTTCCTGAGGGCACGGCCCTGCCAGCACTTTGATTTCAGACTTCTGGCCTCCAGAACTCTGAGGGAAGTCACCAAATTTGTTTTAAGCCACCGTTTGTGGTCCTTTGTTACAGAAGGCCTAGGAAGCAGATACAGCAAGCTTCTATGGCACACATGGGAATTTTAGAAAATTAAACTTCTCCTAGGCAATAAAGCAAGCCTCACCACATTTCAAAAAATGACATCATACAGACCATATACGCTGACCACCATAAATTAAATAAGAAATTTAAAATTTTATAACCAACCCCATTTCCAAGTATTTGGAAATTAAAAACTTAAATTTCTAAGTAAATTATGGTACAAAGAAAAATCACAACGAAATTTGTAATACTGTTAACTTTATGTAAAGAAAAATGCTAGATATTAAAATTGAGGGAAGCATCCAGAGGAGTTTTAAGTACATTTTTTGTCAGAAATGGTTATATTAGAAAAGAGGAAAACTGAAAATAAATGAACTAAATGACCAACTTGAGATGCAATAAACTAATGAAGAAACATACAAAATGGCAAAAACTAATGAAATTGGGAACAGATAAAATAGATATGATCATCCAAGCTAAAAGGTGGTTCTTTGAAAACAGCAACAAAATAATAAAGGCCTGAGAATAATCCTCTGTGGCTGGAGACTTTAGTGTCTAGGGAAAGAGGCTCCACCCTCAGACGCAGTCTTCCTCCTTCAAGAGGGAAGCACCTGTCTGCAGCTGAGCAGTCGATAGCCCGTTTCCTGTCTGAGAATTTGGGCAGTCTGCACGCCTTCTTTCCTTTCATCCTCTCTGTCCCTTCCAGTCACAGCAGCTGGTGTTTCTCCCGGGATAAACGGGGCGTCTCCTACTCATGCGGATGGATTTTGCTCCATTAGACAAGGGGCTTCTCTCCAGATCTTTCTCAGATAATCCCATTTCTGTCCCTGCCTCTGCTGAGACGACAGGAGGGTCCTGACCCGCGTGTCTGACTCCTCAAAGAGCTCTGACAGGACACGCGTGCCTGGGTCCTTGTGACCCTTTCCAGGCCCTGGCTGCAGCATGTCCACGCTCACCCTGCCTTTCTCTCCGGGGCATGCTTTCTTGACAATGAATCTCTGATTTTAGCATCTTTTGCGATATGGATAGGCTGAGAAGTTTCCGAATCATTCATTTTTGCCTAACAGCTCTTCGTCCAATCCACCGCCTCCCTTTCAGTTCTGACTCTAAGTAGCAGAATGGAACCTGGCCTCACCTTCAACGTTTGCTTGAAGTCTCTGCAAATATCCAAGTTCGTCATTTCAAAGTTTGCTTTCCACCTAACTGCAGGGAACAATTGTGCTTAGCTTTCTGTCATTTTGTGACAAGATTCTCCATCCCTCCAGCTTTCAATAACATGTTTCTTGTGTCCATACACAGCCTTCACTGCTCACATCTCTGTCAACTGCCTGCCCAGGACAACTTAGGAATTCTCTGAGACGGCTTTAACCACCACTCTCCTCTCTTCCTTCTGAGATGTCAACAGCAGACTCGGTAACATCCGTATTTCTAAGTGTCTTCAAGGCAAATGAGGCTTTTTTAAATCATGATTATTAAAATTCTCCCCGCATTCAACATTTTGGGGTATCCACTATGGCAGCATCCTACTTCCAGATAGCAAAACCTGTATTTGTTTCCCATGAGTGCCAGGACATTATCATGAACTTGGTGGCTTAACACAGTACAAACTGTTTACTATTGTATCACCTCACCCTTCCAGAGGCCATGAATCTGCCATGGGTCTCATTGGGTTGAAAAGAAGGCATTGTGGGCTACGCTACTTCTAGAGGCTACAGGGAAGAACCTGCCCCTGGCTACTTACAGCTCCCCGTGGCCTCCTGCCTCCCTGGTCCGTGGGCTTGTCACATCCAAAGCATCAAGGCACACCCGTGACCACGGTTTTGTCTTCACACCTCCCTCTCTCACTCTCCCTTTTATAAGTCCCTTACTCAGCCCACGCAGACAGCCAAGGATAATTTCACCATCCAAGGTCCTTCCCTTAAGCGTATGTGCAAAGCCCTCTTCTCCAGGTAAGACCATTCGTTATCAGGTCCCGGGGATTGTAATGTGGACATCGTGGCCTTCCACAGAGACCCAGCAAGAGGAGGTACCGCTGAGGCGGGTCTCTGAGCAGTGGAGGCAGACAGCATGGGGGGCGCGCGACTCGGGGCGAGGGGATGGGGCACCCCGCGGGCTGAGTGAGGGGGAGGCGTGCCCTCAGGGCCGGTGAGTCCCGGGAGAGGGTGTAAGGCTGAGATTTGAAGGTGAACGTAAGCAGGGCTGGCCCCCACCGCGAAGGCCTGGAGCGCCGAGCACAGCAGCCCGCCCTGCAGGCTGCACGCAGAGGGGAGGTTTCGGCGACGGAGAGCGACGTGCTGAAACCCGGTTTAGAGCTAGCCCTGGTGGCGGTACCGGAGGTGGTTAGAGGAGAGAGAGCGCTGCAGCCTACACAGATAGAAACGGCTCGATGGGTGAGTCGGCCCAGTTTACACAGTAAGACGCTGCACCTTAAGAGCCTCCTTTACATGGTAAATAAAAGCCTAAGCAGGTGACTGATGCAACATAAAGGAAAGGCAGGGGAGGCAGACCAAAATGGGCCCTGATGCAGTGTAAGAGGTGCAAGTCCCCAGCAGAACAAGCCGGGGGTTGTCCAAACCTTGTTTTGTCTTAGCTCCAAGGCAAAATTCGGGAACGTCTCAAAACCCATATTAACACAGAAAATGCCTCTTTCAGTTGAAAATAAATTATTTCCTGACCACAGTCAAGGGCTTCATATAAAAATTGAAGCTATTATCTTGATTATTTGAGCAAAAATTTCCTTCTAAAGCTGTATTTTTTTTCTTTTGAGTCAAATTATTGGCTCGACTGCACTAATCAAAGTTAGAGAATAACTGCTCATCTCACCATTTCATTTAGCGTCTCTACACTGCTAACACATGTGGTTTCATTATTTTTCCCCTGGAGGGAGAGCATGCCTGGCCTTTAACATTGTTGCACTTGAAGTTGTTACTGTTTCGTGCAAAATCTACACCCTGTGCTGCCAGCCTTGAGCCCCTGGGCAGAGCAGGGCATCTGGCCGGGACCTGCCGCCGCCTGTGCCCTTTGTCACCAGGGCCAGTTGGGTCAGGTTTTAAAAGCCAATCTTCAGGGGTACGACGGTAGTTCAGTGGTAGAAATCTCGCCTGCCATGCAGGGGACTGGGGTTAGACTCCCAGCCCATGCACTTCCCAAGAAACAGACAAGCAAAGAAAGAAAGAAAACAAACAAAAATTCAAATAATGGTGCTGCCATACCATGATGGGACACTCACATGGAAAAAGAAATAAGTGTGACCTCACCATACAGCATTCAAAAAAAAAAGCTGATTTTCAAGTCTCTTATAGCAAAACATTGTATGCAACTTAGCTTTCTAATCATTCAGTTTCCTCCCCAAATCTAAATACAAAGTCCTTTCTGACACTACATTCAAAACGAAGGAAAATTTCTCCGCTGACATATTGGCAATGTCTGAAGAATTTATTCTTTAAAAGGTTCTAGTGATTCATTTTATTCCTTGAAGATATTAATAAAGCAGGAGTACTTTGATTTATATTATAGACCTAAAATTATATAAAACTATTAAGTTAAAAAACAATATAGTAGACGATGCTACTTTAAAATTACAAGCTACTTAAAGGAAAAACCTTTTTAAAGCAAAATATCATTTGATAAAACAGAAGATGCAGCCTCATGTAGCTTTTTGTTCTATTTCGTACCTGTTTTAAATATTGAGTTTTCTTTGGACAGACAACCTTTGGAAATATGGGGGAAATTTAAAATGCTTAGTTGTTATATGATTGGATAGCAATGATGACTTTTAAAAATTATTAGGATCTGTAGAATTTGGGGGGTCTAAAATATTTTTAACTCAATGCTCTTATAAGAGCCTTATACTGCACTCAGTGCTGATTCAGTGTGACAGTATTTCAAAAGGTGATCGTGGTAAATACAGGTGATATTTAGTTTGGTCATCCTAAACTTATAGGAGGATGAACCTTTAGATGGGGGCTCAGTTTCAACTCAGTCCCCAAAATAACTTATGCACTATAACTCTCTAAACATATATCTCAAAATATATTCAAAATCACAAACTGTGCATTCCAGACCTTCCAGGTGCTGTGCTACGAGCCAGTGAACAAGACAGACACAGCCCCCACCCCCCACCCCTGGATTTCAGCTGAGGAGCACACAAGAGCAGCAGGGTAGAAATGGCCAGCTCTGTGCCCACAGGAGATGCCTGCTGGGCACTGCCCTACATGCTTTCCACGCAGGGTTTCATTTCGTTCTCATGACAACTTGCAGTGGGAACGGGGGGACTTATCAAGGAATCGAAGGTCCCAGGGATAAACCAGGAGCACAAGGTGAGGAGGCAGGACGCTGCAGGGGCTGCAGCTCTTTCTAGGTATATCTGGAAGCTACAGAAGGACTTTACAGAAGGGAGTAAAGTTCCGACTGACATTAAAGAAAATAAAAGATGCAGCCCGACTTTTGTGGAAACGCACTGAAGCCAGCAGGAGCAGAACTGGGAAACGAAGCCAGAGGCTGCTAGGCCTGTCTGCACAGATGACAGTGGGGCCTGGGCTCGTCCTGTGACCATGGACGCACTGGGGGGAGGGGGGGCATCAGCGAGGTTTGCTGTCAGACTCAGTGGGACGCGGCGATGGCCCGAGGGACACAAAGGATGACTCTCCTATATATCAACAGGGGCGGGAAGTGAAGGAGGGAGGGGGGACCAAGAGTTTCGTCTGGGACATATTGAGTTTGAAACAGCCAAGTCAGGGTGTCGGCGTGAGGTTGGGTGTACTGCTGCCATGGCACATTCCCCAACAGGGAAACTCAAGAATCTGCCATTTGTCTGGGTGGTATTAAAGTCCTATCTCGTTTCAAAATGCTGTGCTCACATGTAGGAATTGAAGAGCATCGTCTGAAGGGGATGTCATGAACGAATGATTTTGTTCTCTTTGGCTGAGGGGCTGGGCAGGAGGAATCATTCGTTAAATGTCGTAGTTTAAGCCAAGGAACTTACCCTTCAGTCTCTGAGAAGCAAGAATGCTGAAGCCAAGATTCCCAATGTCTCCACATCCAAAAATTCACAGCAGTTGATTTTAAAACTGTCTCTTCTTACTGTTATAACAACGCACCCACTGTCATTTCAGAGCCAGGACAGAGAACACTTGACCATGCGCAGCTACTCTCTTCACTGGGTACGTCACACATAAAACAAGCAGTAGTTTTCCAGTAAAGAAAAAATGGGCTTGGAACACAGTTTTCTTTCTTTCTAAAAGTGACTTCAAAGATGCCATTTCTCACTCGTTAGTAAATTGGCACCTTCCCATATTGACATTACTACCGGCTATAAAGGTGGGCTTAGGTGAGCAGCTGGGGGCTCGGTCCTGCCTTGCCCCCACCCCGGGGCCCTGAGCCCCGAGCCCCCCACCTGGGAGCTGGGCTTCGGCGGGCAGAGGCCAGCAGGTGGGCCATGACACCAGTGGGCGGGACGGACATAGACCACCATGCTTGGCAAACCTCAAATTGCCAAAAATGCAGCACATGAATTCAGTTTTGTGCTATCTGGAACTTTTAAAAGGAATAATGCTGAGAAGCCAGATGTTTCTGTAACGAATACGAGTCATAGAGGACTCTTAAGCCGGGAATCCAGCAATGCCGCCGGGGGGGTGGAATCTCAGCTCTGCCCCATACCAGCTCTCCAAACTTGGAAAATTACGTAAGTAATCTGTGCCCGTGGGTTCTCACCTATAAAATGGGTGATTTTATAAGAATGTCAGTCCCCTACTTGGCAGAGGAATAAATGGGAGCTGGGCCTGAGACCGAGGCTGCAGGGCGCATGCCCAGTAGGCATCCTTTCGGCCATAGTGAATGCTTGGTAGAGCAGGAAAGGCTCTTCTCTTGGTTCACACAGGAAAGGAATACACCGTCCAACCCAAACCAGGCCTCCAGCACGCTGTGCTGACTTCGCGCCACATGTCAGGCACCGTGTGTGAGGCCCTGCCCACGCGAGCCCGCTCCGCCACACCTTTCTAGCTCATGGGCACACAGGATGCTTTGCGAGTTCACCTCCATCCATGGCATACAATCAAGGGTCACATGTGCACTGAGCCTCCTTCACCACTTGGGGCTTGTGTTTCTTTGATTGTATGTTCTGGTAGGTGTGTGTTACCACTTGTAAGAACCCCCTGATCTGCGGTTTGCAGCAGCAGCGGCTCGTCCTCGCGACCATGCCGGCTGATCCAGGCTGGCTCTGCTGGAGGCTCTGCTTGGTGTTGGGTGGCTGCCCAGGGGTAGGGTCTTCTCCTGCACCTCAAACTGCCCTGACGAGGTGATGCACCAGCGAAGAGCACCAGCCACCCACTGCAGCAGCCCAGACCCCTTCCAGGGCAGTTCTGCTGATATTCCATTGGTCAAAGCCAGCAGCACGGTGGGGACTGGCACAAGGACAGGGAAGCACGCGCCTTTCCGGGGAGGGACCCGGAAGTGAGCGAACACACCTTCGCAGCAACCTAACTGCCACAGCACATTAGGCTGGGTCATTTTTGTGTATTTATACCTGCATTACACACCACTCATTTTGAGACCTAACATTTCCTGTATGTCTGTTACATAGTTAAGTCCATCTAGTTAATAGCTTATTGACCCTCTATGCAAACAATGTTTTTTTAAAAACTTAAAAATGTTCCTGTTTACATATTATAAGCTCTAGCCCACAATAGGACTTGGCTCAAACATTTCCTGAATTAATAAACATGAAATATTAAGAGTAAAAATGTTTTTCGTGTAATAACTGCCCCATCCTCGGTGGGGAAAACAGAGGGAGAAGTCGTCATTTTCACTTTTCTTCATTCAGCCAACATTTCTTGGTCTGGCTTCCATGAGCCAGGCATGTTCTAGGTTCTAGGAAGACAGAAATGATCACTATTTGTAGCAACAATGATAAACAAGGAAACACATGACTAATTGCATCAAATTTGGTTAGGGGTGAGTAGCTAAAAGTAAAATATTAGGCAAATTACATGGTGGGGCAGGGAGATCATTTGAAGTAAGAAAGACACCGAGGTCATGAAGAAGGCGATATTGAAGTGGAAGTTTTGGTCACGGGACGGAGCCAGCCAGTGGGACAAAGGAGAACCATTCCTGTCACAGGGCACAGCCCGTGCAGAGGCCCGGGAAGGAGGCTGGTCTGGTGGGACACAGAGAGAAGTCTGCACCGACAGTGTCCTTCACGCCAATCTTGAATGAGACTCAGGTTCTTTGCGATCTGGTGTCTGGTCCATGAGTCCCCAGCTCCCTGTGCACTGGAATGGCACCTACAGGCTGTCCAGTACGTCCGCCCCACGGGAAATCAAGCTCCGCCTAGGCAGATTGTGTCTCTACCCATCAACCTAACACAGCTCGAAGCAGCCCACATGCACGCCTGCACGAAAGCATGCCCTCCACTGTGTAACCACCATCCTAACACAGCTCCATGCAGCCTGCATGGACATGTGCCCTCCACGTGTAACAATCGACCTAACACAGCTCCATGCAACCCATTCACACACACCTGCACGGACGTGTGCCCTCCATGTGTAACCATCAACCTAACACAGCTCCACGCAGCCCACACACACACACCTGCATGGACGTGTGCCCTCCATGTGTAACCATCAACCTAACACAGCTCCACGCAGCCCACATGTACACCTGCATGGACGTGTGCCCTCCACGTGTAACCATCAACCTAACACAGCTCCACGCAGCCCACACACACACACCTGCATGGATGTGTGCCCTCCATGTGTAACCATCAACCTTACACAGCTCCAAGCAGCCCACACACACACACCTGCACGGACGTGTGCCCTCCACGTGTAACCATCAACCTAACACAGCTCCACGCAGCCCACACACACACACCTGCATGGATGTGTGCCCTCCATGTGTAACCATCAACCTAACACAGCTCCACGCAGCCCACACACACACACCTGCACGGACGTGTGCCCTCCACGTGTAACCATCAACCTAACACAGCTCCACGCAGCCCACACACACACACCTGCATGGATGTGTGCCCTCCATGTGTAACCATCAACCTAACACAGCTCCAAGCAGCCCACATGCACACCTGCATGAAAGCATGACCTCCACTGTGTAACCATTGACCTAACACAGCTCCATGCAGCCCACATGCACGCCTGCACGGACACATGCCTTCCACTGTGTACCCATCATCCTAACACAGCTCCAAGCAGCCCATATGCACACCTGCACGGAAGTGTGCCCTCCACTGTGTACCCATCGACCTAACGCAGCCCCACGCAGTACACACTCACACCTGCACGGATGTGTGGCCTCCGCTGTGTAACCATCAACCTAACTCAGCTGCACGCAACTCACACGCACACCTGCACACAAGCATGCATGCCCTCCATGTGTAACCATTCATGGTGGTGCAGGGCCCAGGGTGCTCGAGCACTTGGAGCCCAGGTGGACGTGATGGAGGGCTGGGCAGAGCCCCAGGAAAGGCCCCATGTCGAAAAGAGCAAAGCTGCATTTATTTTGTCACATGGAAGGATTTCAGCTTTCATTCTCCACTCCTTTATCAGAAATATAGAAATCATGAAAACATGACAGTGTTCAGGTTCTATCACTTATAAGGGACCACAAGGCATGTAGAAAAGTGAATAAGGCAGGCTCCTTGCCCCTGAAGTCATAACAATTATCAGATAAGATTATATTGTTGAAGCACTTTGAAGTTTTCCAACTGGCTTTTAGCCTTATCACGTTGTCCTTTGCATAGTAGAAGGCCATTCTTAACAACCATAATTCCCTTAGAAGCCAGAGCTAGCTAAGTTGGGAAAAAACACATTTCAGGTGCCTTTACCATCCAACACAGGATCTGAGCGTTGCAGGGGACATTAGAGCACATGGAGGCCAAGCTGTCTGCTGAGGGCGTGGACGCTGAGGCGGAGCGCGTTGAGTAATGTGGTAAACATCTCACAACCAGACAGGGCGGAGCTGCAGCTGAGGCTGAATCCACCCTTCATGCCTGCGTAGCCCTCTTCCTGCTGAACTCGCCCGGGAGAGGCTGGGAATTTGGTTTATGATGAAGTAAGCAATCACAGAAGTTAGGTTTAAAAGAAATAAAAAATCAAAAAGCATATGGAAAAAACACTACTGATCAGGGGTCATTCTCCCAAAGTTTCCAAAAATAATTTTTGAGTTTCATTTAGAAACATGAGTCACCTTACCTAGACAGTAAAATGCCTGTAGCCAAAAAAAGCAGCTCTCTTATATAAAGTGATTACACCAAAGGCAAGAAAAGATGGGTGAGGCTGGTATTCAAAATGCATACATGAATAAAAATGCAAAAGCAGTCATGGGTAAACTTAAGATGAACGAGCTACAATCTACTAAGTAGAAAGTGTTCACGTCTTAGTTTGCTACATCCCTGGATTGGAGATAATCTGTGCATGCCAAGGGACATGCCATTTTCCCAGGAAGACCACAAAGAAACCCAGGCCGTGGCACAGCGTGAGCTTTCTCACCCCACAGCAGCAAGCGGGCAGAAGACTTCTTGAGACCACATGAGCAAAGCGCCCATTCAGGCTCCAGACCCACTGGCAGGTGTCAAGGCACCAGTTCTGGTGGGAACAACAGATGCAAGCGCAGATCAGACGTGCCACGTAGTGCCTCAGTGGCCCTGGCCATGGCCACGGAGAGGGGAGCCAGGCGAAGCACTGCACAGCACCTGGCCTCTTCCACGGCCTCACCCACTCTCAGCACTGGGGATGGAGCCCAGTCAGAGCAGGAATCTGGCTGGGTGGAAGAGGTGAAATTCGGAGTTGCGGGAGCAGGTGCTGGAATTTGCAAGGCAGGTTAATACCAAGAGGCAGCTATAAGGAGATAGAGTTCCATCAGTCTAAAGAAGCATCCACTTTCATCTCTACTGAATTCTGACCTGGAAATGCACGGACCAACTCCATGAGGGCGACAGAAAACTGCCACTGAGGATACATGAGCTGAGCGGGCTTGGGCGTGGTGCCACTGGCCGGCTCTGGGGTTCTGATGGACATGGGGCAGGGCTCCCTGGAGACCCTGGGCATTTGGCCAAAGACACATCTAAGGAGAAGGGCTTCCCCACACCTATGGAAAATTACAAATTTGACAAAAATACCAAGAAGCTCAACAAAATCCTACCAGGATAAATACAAAGAAAACCATACCTAAGCCCATAAAATTTCTGAAAACCAAAGAGAAAGGCAAATCTTAAAATCATCCAGACAAAAGAGACACCTCACATACTGGGGGACAGTAAGTAGGCTGTGGCCACATCCTCAGATGCAAGTCAGAGGCAAGGGATGAAGGTGGGGCGTCACCTAGAACTCCGCAGCCCGAAAACTACCCTTTAAAACACGAAGGGGACTAGATATTTTTAGATAAGTAAAAGCTGAGGGAACTTATAACCAAAAACCTGAGCTACAAAAAGAATGTTAAATGAACTTTTTCAGGTTGAGAAAGGGACATGATAAAACTACTTGGCTCTATAAAGAGAATAAAGAGTTCTAGATATGACAAGTATGTAGGTACCTTCCTTAAAAGACAACTGGCTGATGAAACAAATATAGTGACAATTTTTGGGGGGAGAGTTGTAAGATACATTAATTATATGACTTAATTATATGGAAAAAATAACACACAGAATAAGGTGTGGGCAAATAGTGTCCTAAGGCCCTAAGAGTAGACAGACATTTGTATAAAACTAAACCAAGGTAGACTGGACAAATAGAAGGTGGACATTATAATCCCAAGAAAAATTGCTTGGAACAGAAGGCCAGTAGAGGAGATAAAATAAAATATCAAAAAAATGTAATCCAAAAGAAGGAGGAAACAAGATTCAAATAATACAGGTGTTCAGGAGGAAGAAATACCAAGATAGTATAGTTAAATTAAACCATAACAACAATTGCATTAGATATTATAAGGACAAAGCACCCCAATTAATAGAAAATGATGTTCATTTTGATAAAGAGCAAGATACAACTATAAGTTGCCTATACAAATGCACTTTACTTATGAACAGTAAAATAGGTTGAAGATAGAATGGAAGATATACACACCACGCAAATGAAAAACAGAGGAAAGCTGGTATTATATACATATCAAAGCAAACCTCAGAACAAAGAGTATTTCCAAAGATGATTATAAAATTTTCCATCCATCAAGCTCATATAACAATCCTAATAACACCTACCGGGGGAGGTGCAGTAAAAAATTGACAGAACTAGGGGAAAATATACAAATTCACAAATATAGTTGGATTTTTAATATTCCTCTCTCAGTAACTAATAGAACAAATAGATGAAAAGCAAGTTGTATAAAACTTGACAAGCTATATGAACTATATTTATCAGGCATTTACAGAACAATAAATCAAATGCAGAAAATGCATATATTTCAGTGCTCATGAAATATTCACTGAGATAAACCACTCATAAGTCACAGAACAAGTCTCAGTAAAATTCAAATGATTTAAATCATACAGATAATGTTCTCTAACTATAGCAGAATTAAATTAACTGTCAATAGCAAAAAAGCTGGAGAATCCCAAAATATTTGGAATCAAGCCTTACAGTTATAAATAACCCATAATAAATCACAAGAGTGATTAGAATTGTTTAACTGAATGATGATTAAAACACAATATACTAGAATGTATTGGATGCAATTAAAGCAGTGGTAAGAGGAAAATGTATAACTTTAAATGAAATTAAAAACTAATGACAAAAGCTACTGGAAATCTCTCCCCAGAGACCAAGTGAACGAAAGGACGATTCTCATTTGTGCAGAAGTCTGGCGGAAGTGTGAACTGCAGAAGGATCCCGCAAATACCGAATTAGGAGAGAGAAGGAATCAGATAGGGAACTTCCACCCTGGACCAGCCAGCCCTCTCCCCTCCCCTCACTTGCCCCCCGCCACCCCGCAGCACCGCAGCGGCCGGGACCCGTCCCACCCCCCACTGCGGCCGCAGACTGTAATGTCCCACAGCAGTGAGACAGACCCCCCTTATCCAGAGACCCCAGCCCACAGGGGCCCAAGCTGTGGGGGAGGGGGGAATGCAATGGGAAGCATAGGGCAATTTTACACAGTGGAGGAAAAAGAAAGGAACCCAAACTCTTCCCTAAAATCAGCAAGCAGCCAGGCAGAGACTGCCCACATCCACTGTTTGGGGCCTGGGAGACAGGGCAGCCAGCTCAAGGCCCAGGCCAGTGAGGGGCAAAGAATCTGAGAAAAGGTGGGCAGAGACTGTTTCCAGCCCTGGGTCCGGGTGCCCGCCTGTCTCCCACCCTTGAGGGACACAGCAGCAGGAGGCCCAGTCCTTGCCTGGGGGACAACTGCAGACTAGGGCAGCTGGGGGAGTCCTTTGCTGAAGAAAAGTGGGGGGCGGCCCCACACTGAGCAAAGTGAGGGCACAGAAACCCCCAGTTTCAGCCCCACCTGGACACATGCAGCCTGGGCCCTGGGAGGCGGACAGCTTCTGAGGACCCTAAGTCACTGGCCAGTGCCATCTACGGGGCAGGCAGAGAGTAAAGGGAGCTGCAGGGCTTTTCAGAACCCCCAGACCCTGTCCCAGGCCCACTGGAGCTGGTCTGCACCCCTGTACGGGAACTCGGCCCTGTAAGGGAGCTGCAGGGATTTTCAGAGCTTCCTAGACCCTGTCCCAGGCCCACTGGAGCTGGTCTACACCCCAACATGGAACCCAGCCTTGTTTTGACGGAGAAATATGGATGACACAATTGTCAAAGCAGTGCTGTAATTAAAACCCAGGCAGCAACCAAACCCTAGACAAGAGAGAAAAATTGATTTTTAGAGTTGACCCATCAAGATAATCAGATGAACAGATATCAGCAAAAAAATCACAAGGCATACTAAAATTCAAAAAGAAATGGCCCTGTCAAAAGAACAAATCAAAAACTCAAAGGAGACTTCTGGGAAGATGGGGAACAACTAGAGAAGTGATAGAAAAACAACTAAGACAGCAATTCCAGGGTGCAAGTGACGTGAGAGGGTCTTCTACACTATACAGGGAGGTGCTGGATGAAAAAGCAGGGGAATTGGATGGAGAGAACTGGGTGAGTGGGCTCAGTCAGGCCTCCAGAGGGGACAAGAGGTCATGCCCAGGAGGGGCCAGCCCCTGCAGCTGCCTTGGGGTATCAGACCCCCAGCTCTGAAGCCCAGAGCTTCCTTGAGGAACCTGGAAACCAGTAAACCTTCTCTCCCTGCTCATAGAGACCATCCAGCAAGTGCACAGAGGCTACCATGCCCCTTTCCAGACGGAGGCCCTAAGCTCTCAGAGTTGCTCAGATAGGGAGACGGGTAAGAGGGAGCAATCCATGCCATGCCCTGTACTGCCACGCCCATGCCCCTGCCTACCCTGACAAATACAAACCAAAGGATAAGATGGTAGATCCAAGAAACGCCTTTACAGTAATAAATTTGAATGTTAACGGACTAAACTCACCAATTAAAAGACACAGATTGGCAGAATGAGTTCAGTATGATCCATCTATACGCTCCTTATAAGAGACTCATCTTAGACCCAAGAACACAAATAGATTGAAAGCGAAAGGGTGGAAAGAGATGTTCCATCCAAGCTATAAAAAAGAAAGCAGGGGGCGGGCCGCGGTGGCTCAGCGGGCAAAGTGCTTGCCTGCTATGCCGGAGGACCTCGGTTCGATTCCCGGCCCCAGCCCATGTAACAAAAACAAAGAAACAAAATACAATAAAACAAGAAAATGTTTAAAGATGTTTCCCTTTCTTCCTTCCTTCCTTCCTTCTATCCTTCCTTCCTTCTCTCTGTCTTTCCTTTAAAAAAAAAAAAAAAAAAAAGCAGGAATAGCTAAATTAATAGCAGACAAAATAGACTTTAATTGTAAAGACATCATAACAGACAAGGAAGGACACTATATATTAATAAAAATGAAAATTCACCAAGAAGAAATAACAATCATAAATGTCTATGCTCCCAATCAAGGAGTTCTAAAATACATGAGACAAACATTGCCAAAACTGAAGGGAGCTATAGACGATTCAACAATAGTGGGAGACTTCAATACACCACCCTTCTCTGTAGATAGAAGAACCAGACAGAGGATCACCAAGGAAATAGAGAATTTAGATGATTTGATAAATGAATTAGGCCTAATAGACATATATAGATTGTTACACCCCAAAGCACCAGAATATACATTTTTCTCTAGTGCTCATGAAAAGTTCTCCAGGATAGAACATATACTGGGGCACAAAAAAGGTCTTTATAAATTTTAAAAGATTTAAATTATTAAAAGCACTTTCTCTGTTCACAACAGAATGAAACTGGAAATCAATAACTACCAAAGAGCAAGAACTTTGACAAATATATGGCAATTAAATAACACACTCTTAAATTAGCAGTGGGTCAGAGAAGAAATTGCTAGAGAAATTGGTAAATATCTAGATATGAGTGAAAATGAGAACACAACATATCAAACTTATGGGATGTAGCAAAGGCTGTGCTGAGAGGGAAATTTATTGCCCTAAATACCTAAATTAAAAATGAAGAATGAGCAAAAATCAAGGACTTAACTGCTCACCTGGAGGAGCTAGAGAAAGAACAGCGAACTAACCCCAAAGCAAATAGAAGAGAAATAACAAAGATTAGAGCAAAAATTAATGAAATGTAGAATAATAAAAAACAATAGAAAGAATCAATAAACTGAAAAGTTGGTTCTTTGAGAAAATCAAAATAGATGGAAAAAAAAGAGAGAGGATGAAAATAAACAAAATCAGAAATGAGAAGGGGCTATTACCATGGCCCTGAAGAAATTTTTAAAAAATCATAAGAGGATGCTATGAACAGCAATAAACTAGACAACTTAGATGAAATGGACAAATTCCTAGAAAGACATGAACAACTTACACTGACTCAAGAAGAAATAGAAGATCTCAACAAGCCAATCACAAGTAAAGAGATTTCATCAGTCATCAAAAATCTTCCTACAAAGAAAAGTCCAGGGCCAGATGGCTTCACAGGGGAATTTTATCAAACATTCCAAAAAGAACTAACACCAATTCTGTTCAAACTCTTCAAAAAAATTGAAGATAAAGGAATACTACCTGACTCATTTTATGATATTAACATCGCTCTAATATCAAAACCAGGTAAAGATGCTATACGAAAGGAAAACTACAGGCCAATCTCTCTAATGAATATAGATGCAAAAATTCTCAACAAAATACTAGCAAATCAAATTCAATGACACAATAAAACATTTTACACCATTACCAAGTGGGGTTTATACCAGGAATGCAAGGATGGTTCAACACAAGAAAATAAATCAATGTAATACAGCACATTAACAAGCGAAAGAGGAAAAAATCACATGGTCACATAAATTGATGATGAAAAAGCATTCGATAAAATTCAGCATCCTTTTCTAAAAAAAAAAAAAACAAACTTCAAAAGGTAGGAATCAATGGACTTCCTCAATATGATAAAGGGAATATATGAAAAATCTATAGCCAGCGTGTATTCAACAGGGAGAGATTGAAAGTATTCTCCCTAAAGATCAGGAACAAGATAAGGTTGCCCTCTAGGGCCACTAGTATTCAACATTGTACTAGAAGTTCTAACTAAAGCCATCAGGCAGGAAAAAGAAATAAAAAGCATCCAAATTGGAAAGGAAGAAGTAAAACTTTCATTATATGCAGATAACATGATACTATATTTAGAAAATCCTGATAACTTTATGACAAAGTTACTTGAGCTAATGAGCAAATTCAGCAAAGTGGCAGGATACAAGATTAATGTGCAAAAATCAGTAAAGTTTCCATACACAAGCAATGACCTAACTGAGGAGACAAATACGGAAAAAATCCATTCAAAATAACAACAAAATAAAAGAGTTAAGTATCTTGGAATACATTTAACCAGGGATCTAAAGGATCTCTACACAGAAAACTACAAAACATTGCTAAAAGAAATCAAAGAAGTTTTAAGTAGGTGGAAAGATATTCCATGCTCATAGATAGGAAGGTTAAACATAGTTAAGATGTCAATTCTACCCAGACTCATCTACAGATTCACTGCAATATCCATCAAAATTCCAACAACCTACTTTGAAGATTTGGAAAAGGTAGTTATCAAATTCATGTAGAAGGGAAAGAGACCTTGAATAGCTAAAAATATCCTCAAAAAGAAGAACAAAGTGGGAGGAATAACACTTTCTGATTGTAAAGTTTACTGCAAAGCACAAAGTTGTCAAAACAGCTTGGTACTGGCACAAAGATAGAAGTATTGATGAATGGAATCAAATCGAGAATCTAGAGATAGACCACCAAATTTACAGTCAACTGATCTTTGACAAGCTTCCCAAATCCACTGAACTGGGACAGAATAGTCTTTTCAATAAATGGGCCTGGGAGAACTGGATATCAATAGCCAAAAGAAAGAAAGAGGACCCTTATCTTATACACTATACAAAAATTAATTTGAAGTGGATCAAAGACCTAAATATAAGAGCCAGTACCTTAACACTCTTAGAAGAAAATATAGGGAAATATCTTCAAGACCTAGGAATAGGAGGCAGTTTCCTAAACTTTATACCCAAAGCATAAGCAATTGAAGAACAAAATAGATAAAGTGGGAACTCCTCAAAATCAATTGCTTCTATGCCTCAAAGGACTTTGTCAAAAGGTGAAAAGGCAGCCAACTCAGTGGAAGAAAATATTTGGAAGTCAATATCAGATAAAGGCTTCATATCCCGTTAACATAAAGAAATCATACAACACAACAACAAAAGAAGAAACAACTTAATTATAAAATGGGCTAAAGATACGAATGGAAATTTTTCTGAAGAGCAAATACAGATGGCTCAAAAACACATGAAGAGATGCTTATTTTTATTAACTATAAGGGAATTTCAGGTCAAGACTACAATGAGATGTCACCTCACACCTATAAGAACAACTGCTACTAAACAAACAGGAAGCTACAAATGCTGGGGAGGATGTGGACAAATTGGAACACTTATGCACTGCTGGTGGGAACGTACAATGGTACAGCTGCTGTGGAAGACAGTCTGGCAGTCCCTTAGAAAAGTAACTATTGAGATGCTCTATGACACAGCAATATTACCACTCAGTATGCACCCAGAAGGGCTGAGAACAATGTTATGAATAAACATTTGCACACTGATGTTCAGAGTGGCCTTATTCACAATTGCCAAATGAAAAGAATCCAAGTGCCCACCAACAGATGAGTAGATAAACAAAATGTAGTATATACATAGAATAGAATACTATGCAGCAGAAGACAAAGTGACGTCCTGAAGCACATGACAAGATGGATGAGCCTTGAGGACATAATACTGAATGAAATAAGCCAGACACAAAAGGATAGATACTGTACGATTTCACTTGGTATAGGTAAACTCCCTTATAATACAGAATATAGGGGACCTAAAGATACACAGAAACTAGAGATGGGTGAATGATTAGGGTTAGCCAGTGAAGTTGAACTTAAACGTAAGGAAATGGATAGAAGTGAAGGCAGTTGATTAGTGAATTTATAAGTAATATTGCCATATTGAAGATGAACATGATTGAAAGGAGTTGTATAGAGCCATGTATTCA
The DNA here is from genome assembly GCF_023851605.1 of Tamandua tetradactyla. Taxonomy (NCBI): domain Eukaryota; kingdom Metazoa; phylum Chordata; class Mammalia; order Pilosa; family Myrmecophagidae; genus Tamandua; species Tamandua tetradactyla. The sequence goes on along the minus strand of NC_135351.1, from coordinate 45,188,695 downwards.
TTCCACTGATTAACATTATAAATATAAATAAGTTCTTGCATAAACTACTTCGAAGTTATGATCTTATACAAAGAATCAATAATAGAGGGATATAGGGGGAAAGCTCTTCTTGCACGCTATGGTCTATGCTTAACAGGAAGACATCACCAGTACCACAGCAATACCAGAAGTAAATAATTGGGGAGAAGGACAAGAGAGATGGGAAGGTTCAGAATTTCTATCTGGTGAGGGTGTGCTTATCAGTTATTTTTCTGTTTGGCACAATGAAAACTGTCTAAAATTGAGTGCTGATGATTGTACAATGAAATGAGGATAATGTGAGACGTGGATTGTTTACTGTGGACACTATCCATGATGCCCAATGGGAGGAGGTGGCTGAAGGATACATCAACTGAGAAGTAAAATGGCAAACTATGGTGTGTACATATGATGGAATATTGTGTGACTATAGAAAGGAACAAAGTCGTGAGGCATGTAACAAGGTGAATGAACCTTGGGGACATTAGGTAGTGCAAAATAAGCCAGGAACAAAAGAACAAATGTTGTGTGCTCTCTTTTAGAAAACACTTTTTAGAGAATTGGGGCCTAGATAGTAAGCTCCTATAGAAGTCGCATTTCATCCATAGCTGTGTTATTTCCAGGTTTTGAGATGCTGAGCTACACATGTATAACCTGGTATCTTCTTGGAACTTTGCTTACCTGTGTGACACCTAAGACTCAGAGTAAGAGCTCTGCATTTCTGAAGGTCAGCATTGTTGCATACAACTGTTAAGGAAACTGGAAAGATATCAGGCTCCAATTAGAGATATGAATGAAGCCAATTGGGTTGAGACTAAGGTAAATCAGAATACAGTGGTAAGGATAACATTGTCTGTATTTTAAAACTTCACCTACTGTAGGAGACCAAAGGAAGAGAAGTTTATTTTGTCCAAAATCTAAATTTTCTGTAGCACGTAATCTAATTCAACCTGTCTGCATAGTTCATTTAAACAATCCAAGCCTATGAAGCCCAGAGTGGGAATGAGTGCTTGTAATTCTGTACAGCTAAAATTATCTGTTCAGATTATGTTGAACAGATAATTTTAAAGTATTGGCAAAGTCCCTTGAGGAAGGGGAGAAAAAATATGGAACCATTAAGCTTTATCACTGGTGAAAACCCTGATACTGTCTCAAACATTAGGGACTCCCAAGTTAATAGGCCAAGCACTTGATCTTGAGGCTTGCTTTTGTGAAGCTTATTTCTATAGTGGAAATGTAAGCCTACCTATAGTTATGCCTAAGAGTTACTTCTAGAGGGTCTCTTTTGTTGCTCAGATGTGGCCTCACTCTCTCTAAGCCCAACTCTGCAAGTGAAATCATTGCCCTCCCCCCTATGTGGGACATGACCTCCAGGGCAAAAGTCTCCCTGGCACCATGGGACATGACTCCCAGGGATGAGCCTGGCCCTAGTACCATGGGATTGACAATGCCTTCCTGAAATTTCCCCTCAAAAGGGAGAAAAAGAATGTAAAAAATAGGGTATCAATAGCTAAAAGACTTAAAATACAGCAAAGAGGCTATTCTGGAGGATATTTTTATGTCACTTTCAGCCAGATATTGCTAATTTCCTGTTAATCCTAAAGAATACCTAAGATTCTATCTGAGATACTACAAGTAGGCGAGTAGGGGTCAATTCTACTCAAAGTGATCTACAGATTCAATGCAATACCAATCAAAATTCCAACAGATTACTCTGAAGAAATAGAAAAGCTAATTATCATATTTATTTGGAAAGGTAAGGAGCCGCAAATAGACAAAAACATCGTGAAAAAGGAGAATGAAGTGGGAGGACTCACATTTCCTGATTTCAAAGCTTATTATAAAGCCAATTAAAATAGCTTGGTACTGACATAACGCAAGGCATATTGATCAACAGAATTGAACTGAGAGTTCAGAAATAGATCCTCAGATCTATTGATTTTTTTTTTTTGCATAGGCAGGCACCGGGAAATGAACCTGGGTCTCCAGCATGGCAGGTGAGAACTCTGCCTACTGAGCCACCGTGGCCCAACCAATTGATTTTTGACAAGGCTCCCAAGTGCACTGAACTGAGACAGAACAGTCTCTTCAATAAACAGTGTTGCAAGAACTGAATATTCATAACCAAAAGAACGAAAGATGACCCCTATCTCACACCCTATACAAAAATGAATTCGAAGGTGTTGTGACAGTGGATCAGTGGCACATTTCTTGACTGCCATGCTGGAGACCTGGGTTTGATTCCTGGTGCCTACCCATGCAAAAAAAATTTTATTCAAATGGACCAAAGACTGTGGAGGACAGTCTGGCAGTTCTAATTATTAGAGCCATTACAAAATAAAATTCTAGAAGAAAATGTATGGAAACATCTTCAAGATCTAGTGATGGGTGGTAGTTTCTTAGACTTTATACCCAAAGTCAAACAATGAAATAAAAACAGATAAATGGCAACTCCTCAAAATCAAATACATCAGTGCTTCAAAGGACTTTGTCAAAAGGGTAAAAATGCAATTGACTCAATGGGAGAAAATATTTGGAAACCACATGTTCTAGTTTGCTAGCTGCCAGAATGCAATATACCAGAAATGAATGGCTCTTAAAAAGGGGAATTTAATAAGTTGCTAGTGTACACTTCTAGGGCTGAGAAAATGTCCCCATTAAACAAGTCTATAGAAATGTCCAATCACAGGAATCCAGGGAAAGATACCCTGGTTCAAGAAGGCTGGTGAAGTTCGGGGTTTCTCTCTCTCTCTTATGTGAGAAGGCTCATGGTGAACATAGTCAGGGCTTCTCTCTTGGCTGGAAGGACACATGGCGGACACGGCATCATCTGCTAGCTTTCTCTCCTGGCTTCCTGTTTCATGAAGCTCCCCGGGAGGCATTTTCCTTCTTCATCTCTAAAGGTCGCTGGCTTGTGGACTTTCCAGTGCTGGGCCTGGGCAATTTCCATAACTCATTTTTTCCTCAAATATGAAGTAAGATTAAGAATACATTGTCTTGTACTGAAAATTAAAGATCAAAGATAACAGATTTGAAGAGCATGGCAATGAGTCTGGCACCTGTTGAGACTTCCGAGTAAGTTTATTTTAAAGCATATGAGGATGTTTCTTTGTTGGGTTCTTTGTCAAGCATATCATGCTGATGAACCAATGAAAGAAAAGAAAGCAATCCCTTCAATCTTGACTTGAAACGTTATTTAAATTCTATCTGGAATCACTAAAACTTGAAAAATTGATAATAGATGCAAAAGATCTCTCAGCTGGTCTAAAGATCGGTAACATGCTCTCAGTAAATCCTGGCTTTTTATTAAAGTAATTTAAAGGTAATTAGGATTATAATAAAGCATCTATTTTGACTTTACAAATATTTTAGGAAAACTTTCTGAAGTGCTATTATCAATTTAAAAATAGAATTGTCTTAAACATACTAACTTTGCAGAATTCACTATGGAAACACCCAAATGCCAAACCTGCTAGACAACTTTTGCCCCAAGTGCACTACTATAAAATGTACAAAACCTCTGAATAGTATGGAAGACATATAGTTCTTTGAAACAACTATTCACTTGCTGAACTATTTTATTTCCTAGTCAATATTTTCAACTAAAGGATCATTGTCTACCAAAAACTCAAAGTATTTTCAATTGTCCTGACATTCAGACTTAAAGACTCATATTTTAAATATCTTTCCAGCTATTTTTAAAATTTCCTCTACATATTAGAATCTACAATTCTTGGCATAACAAGTTTTGCAAAACAAAACACATATATTAAAATCATTAAATTAAAATGTGTATATGAGGGAACATTATGTTTTATATTAACACTGTGGAAGGATAGAATTCCTTCTTAACACAGTCATATTAATATAAATTAATTGTAAACTGCATTTGCTTTAGAAAAAGAAGGGCAAGAATTATGTTTCAGAACACCGAGACTGGAATGGAACTTACAGAGGATCCCTTCTAAGCCCACGCATTTTTATTGATGGCATGACCTGAGACGACATTCCTAAAATCACAAGGTGATGGGTGAGGGTAAGAACCCAGATCCTCAGAAGTTTATTCTAATGTTCTTTTCATTCTACTTGTGCCTCCTTGTAGCTGCCATAAAAACGGGCTTATAATTTTTAAGGCAGCTCTAGGCTAGTAAATGGCATTACTAAATTATTGAAAAACCAAAACTAAATCAGTAGAACAAACAAGCAAAACAAAAAACCTTTGCTGGGGCAGAGTCTAAACACATTAAATGCCTTAATCTAGAGGAATGATTTTACCCTTCACTCTCTCTCCTCCCCCCTTCTCCCATCGATTGTAAAATAAAAGGACCTATAAGAGTCCCTGCCCTCAAGAAGCTGATGGCTGACTGGAAGCACGAGTCTGATAATGAATGCAGAACCATAAGACATCATTTCACAACCAGAAGGAATGGAATAGCTAAGTAGCTACAGATCCTCAGTGTGGTCTGAGCTGAGTCCTGAACGTAAAACTTCCCTAATCATGAGAAGAAGGGAAAAGCAGTTCAGAGGGAGAGAGAAGGAGCATGAAGCCGTGAGCTGCAAGGCTGGTGTGGAGGCAAGTGGAGGGCAGCTGGGAGAGCCAAGGGTGGAGCAGTGGGCAGGGTAAGTGGGCAGAGATGATTCCAGAGGCAGGAACCAGCCCTGGGGACTACCAGGGGAGTCATCTGAGCTCTAGAGACTGACTGGATTCCAGGGGGCAGAGAGAAAGGCCAAGACGGAGACACAGGGGGTTGGGGGGGAAATAGAGAGGGTGAGGAAGCCAAGGTCTGGGCACGATTTCCTGTCCTGACCTTCAGAGTCCCACAATTACAATCTGCTCATAGTTGCTCCAGGTACACTGTGGCTTGTATGCACTCACTTGCACGCCCTCCCCACTGCCCTCCCCCAGCAGCTCCAGCCCCCTTCCAGGTCCCAGCTGAGCCTCCCTGCCCACTGCACTCACCTACACATCCTCACCCCTGCCCTCCCCCAGCAGCTCCAGCCCCCTTCCAGGTCTCAGCTGAGCCTCAGCTGCCCACGGCACTCACCTGCATACCCTCCCCACTGCCCTCTTCCAGCAGCTCCAGCCCCTTCCACATCTCACCTGAGCCTCATCTGCCCACTGCACTCACCTGCATGCCCTCACCCCTGCCCTCTTCCAGTAGCTCCAGCCCCTTCCAGGTCTCACCTGAGCCTCACCTGCCCACGCAGTCATGGTGATATCTGCTCTCTCTAAGTCACTTTTGGATTTCCAACTGAAAACTCATTGAACTTTGGCAAAAACATAAAAATAATGTAAGAATAGAAATTATTAGCAACAAAAGAAATTGTTAGCTTGTCCTAGTCAAAGAAGATTTTGTAATCAAACTAGATGCCTTATGTATAAAATGAAATTAAGCATCACTTCCACAGATTACCCTACCTATTTCTTTAGGGGCCTGGAGATAGTGTTTTTGCAGTATTCTTATAGAATAGCTTATAGAAATGCATTTTCTATATAATATGGTGCACAAGTCTAGAACTTTATGTATATATTGCAGGTATGCTTGTTAAAAATATTTTAAATTAATTGAATTGGAAGCATTCAGATAAAATGATATAGAATATAAAATATATAATGAAACAGACCATTGGGCATTAATCTAGCAGTTTTCACTTATTCAGTGGATACCTTGGTGATCCCCTGTGGTTAATTATTTATTTAAGTGGTTGGAGAAAAGGGGGCTCATATGTATACCTTAAACAAATTTTTAAAAATCTCGTTCTTAATGTAGTTACATTTTAAAAAGACTAAATTTTATGTAACAGAAAAACTATTGCAGAGAAACGACTCTGTAATGCATGCCTTATTCATTGCATCTGCATAATCATATATTATTGAAGAACATTTAAACAAAAGATGAAGGGTTGAATTCCATTAGCAGGAACACACAACAAATCCTGTGAATGCCTCAGAGGGGAAGTCAAAACGAAGGCAGATTTGTCCATAGTCCCCTCAAAATTGCCTTTCCATTTAACTACTAATAGCCCTCTCACAATTATTCATTTTTTAACAGGGCAAATTCTAGAACATTGAATCTGATCTTTTGTGCCACTGAGCAATAAAGGGGATATTTTGCATTTACCCTTGTTTTTATACGAGGCGCCCTCACTGCATCTCGGTCACGGGAGATCAAAAGAGAGGCCACATGAGCCCACCAGAAATCCATGAGGACACTCGCTTTCCACCCTGGGACCACTCAGAGATTTTCAGGACGAGATCAACTGAGTGGTGCTTTTAAAGTGCCCAACTTCAAACTGCTGAACTAGGTTTTCAGAAAACATAGGGGACAGTGTTAATAAATCAAGTTAAGCTGCTGTTTCGGTTTGCTAAAGCTGCCAGAAAGCAATACACCAGAAATGGATGGGCCTTTAATAGTGGGGTTTTTTAGCTTACAAATTTGCAGTTCTGAGGCCCTGAAAATGTCCCACATGAGGCATCAAGAGGAAGATTCCTTCTCTGAGGAGGGGCTGCTGGCGTCCAGGGCTCCTCTGTCCCACGGAAAGGCACATGGCGATGTCTGCTGGCTCTTCACTCTGGGGTGTCGTTGCCTTCAGCTCCTGGGTCCAGAGGTTCCCCTCTGAGCTTCTGTGGGTCCTCTCTTAGCATCTGCAGGACTTCCGTCTCACAGCTCTCTCCAAATTTCTCTTGGAGTCTCTCGCTGTGCTTTCTGAGCTTTTTCTGTCTTTTATTGTCATAAAGGACTCCAGTAAACGATTAAGACCCACCTACAATTGGGTGGGTCATGTCTCAGTTGAAGCAACCAAATCTAAAGTTCCCACCCACAATAAATCTGCCCCACAGGGATAGATTAAAAAAAATGGCTCCATTCAATTCCCAATGCCTGCTCATGTTTAAAAAAAAAAAAGAACACGACCTTTTTCTGGGGTATAAATCAGCTTCAAACCAGCACAGATGCAATGACAGATTCTTTCTGCAGTGTTTTTGCTTTACTGTGAGCAAAGCAGCTGATTTTCTCACTTGGCGACACTCTGGAGTTTCACGTCCTCCTACAAGGGCAGTTCCCAGGTCTTCCCCAGACCCCCCAGCTGGTCAGCCAAAGGGCTTTGCGATGCCTGCCCGGTACCACTTCAGACCATTGGAATGTAGTGACCCCACGCCTTACCTAGTTAAAATGCCAGCGGGCCAGGTAGAGCAGGGCGCTCGACCCCAGTGAGTGAGGGGTTTCCTGCAGGAACATGGTCCTGTGGGACAGTCGGCTGGCAAAGAACAACCTCAGCAGCATTTCACTTGCTTTCATGGAGCCCCCGATCAATGCAGACTGCAGGCAGCCCTGCCACTTCGCGCCTTCTTTCCCTCGCAGGTGTCAGCGTTCTCCTTTTCTTACTAACATCACACCCTGCTTTTGTTCGAAAGCCTCCGTGAACTCCTGATGGCCTCCTTCAGGAGTAAAGTCCAGGCTCCTTTGCAGACATCCCCAGGAGTCCAGCTGCCTTCCTGCTCCACCCCTGCCTGGCCGCCCTTCAGGCCCCCACACCCGCATGCCGTCCACACCTCTTTTGAAAATGTCCGGGTCTCTATTTTCACAGTACCCCCTCCTAGAAACCCCACACCCCTTTCCCAAAGCAGCCTGAACCCTACCCAACAATCCCAGTAACTAGACCTATACGCGGCCTCCGTGTAACCTCTCGTGCCTCTTGCCTTCGTCAGAAGTTTCCCGACACCGCTGCGGGGCCCCAGGCTCGATGCAGCTCTCAAGGGCTCAGGCAGCTGCTGTGTCCTCCCTGGGGCTGCTCCGCCTCTGAGGACATCTGTCCAGTGCTCTGAGGTGACACACGGACGAGGGCGACTTGCATGTCTCTGCGTCTCACAAAATAAACGGCACTGGCTTTGCACGTCCAACGTGTGCCGTGTTGATAAATGTCTGCTGAGCTGAAACCCACTTGATAAAATAAACCCCAGCTAGAGAGTTAGGAGAGCATCATATTAATTCATTACGGAGAATTCGAATTTTAATAACTATTTTACACTAAAGAAGGGATTCACTAGTGGAGAGAATTCCAAGCACCATGGACAATGTATTTTGGGAAGAGGGGACTTCTGCATTTCCCGACATTTTGGAAAATAGACAAACGCCTGCTCAGTGTAGCTGTGTGTGTCTTCCTCGTGGGGAGACAGAGCGAAGGTTGCTGCGTGTGTGGCGTCAGCCGTAGGTGTCGGCCAAGGCATGGGGACGTGCAGCAATGCTGGAGGCGTGGAAAGGACCTCGCGTTGTCTGCACTATAGCCACAAGAATGAATGCACACCCTGGGAAAACTCCAAATCTTTAGTTAGGTAAAGAACTGTCTGATTTTAGAGATAAGAAATTATGTCTTCTCTGTCCATGGAAGACTCTTTCCTCCTAGTGAGAGGTTTGGCTCATTGATCATAAGGCAGCGATATCTGCGAATTATGGAATGCATTTGAAAATGCCTATTGAGTGGACTCGACTCACACACAGAGAAAATTAGTCTCTTGCTTGTGCAGCTGCTTTTCATCCTTTGTTTTTGCAAACAACGCCAACCATTTCTAAGACGACAGCCTGCATTTAGGGAACTGTAGTACCGTGCTCCCAAAGCTTAATGGCAGGCAAACCTCAAAAGACTAACCGCCTCCCCTCCTTCCCCGCGACACCCCCCACCCCCCAAGGCTCTGTCCTCAGCCTTCCTCAGCCTTCCTGCATCCCGCCCAGACACCAGGGAGCCCTGCCAGTCTCTCAACTGGGCAGCACTAGAGATTTGCTTTTTAAAATATTCTTTATTGGTATAGTATGGAAAACTCAGCAATCGGGGGTATCCTTTAGTATGTTCTTCCCCAAACTGGTGTTCAGGAAGCTTCATTTGTAAATTCAATTTCCAGGAGGCCACAGCCAGTTAAGTTTGTCCCGCCCCAGGCTGGGCCAGTACTGGAAAGGGGCAGGGTGGGGGGGGAGCGGGCAGGAGGGGAGGCCAGACTCCCGGCTGCTGCAGCCTGGAGGACAGCAGCACATTCTTGGGGAGAGGCATTTTTCTGCACTTGTGGGGAATTCTTTTCCCACAAAAATTAGAGGAAGAAATCATTAAAAAGCAGCATCTATCTTATCAATGCTGTTATTAGAATATTAACATTATATAGAAAGCTCTTCTCCCTAAGGTAAGCAAAGCTTCAGAGAAAGATTTAAGGGCATTGAACCAGAAAGAAAAACAGGCTTACTGAATTCTGCATTGCTCAATTACATTTTCAAAGTATTTTGGGTGTAAATAAGCATACTCTTTTTTTTAAAAATGAGGAATAAATGTTGAATCCTGAATCCCTTATAGGGAAACAATTTCAATGTGTCTCTCTGTCTCTCTTTTGTGTTAGTTCTGGAAAACACATATGGTTCAGGAAAGAATTGATCCACCTAAATGGAATTTTTCCAGCGAATAATATGCAAGGAATATGAATTTTTCAGCTTCCTCAATGTCATTTTGTGAATGAATGTCACACAAACTGCCATTCCTCCATTTCTTGGTTCATACGTAAGCAGGTTGGCTTTCCACATCGTATTATTCCACCAATCCCAGCCGGGCGCGTCTTCGTTGCCATTCCACCAATCCCAGCCGGGTGCGTCTTTATTGTTATTCCACCAATCCCAGCCGGGTGCGTCTTTATTGTTATTCCACCAATCCCAGCCGGGTGCGCCTTTACTGGGCAGAGGCTTTGCGCTTCCCTCATGGGCTCAGCTCCCGCCCTCCTGGACAGGCCTTTTGGGACTCGGCAGCCACTTGGCCCCGGGCGTCCTTCCCTGGTTTGTCAGCGCGCATTAAGGCACTGCCACCCTCTCCTGTGGTTTCCTGTCTCTACACTAACGCAGAGGGTTGGGCCAGAGCTGAGGCATGAACCTACTCAGGAAACTAAGAAAGGACATGCAAATATGAATTAGAGAAGAGACATGCGAAATTATAAATTGAGCCTTGTATATTCATGGCAATGGTAATTTATGGATTATGGCTTGGATGCTCCCTTCAGAATGCAAGGGGGGAAGTTATCTTATTGGTCAATCGATAGTTATCATAATGTTATCACTTATTCAACCTCCATAAGCACTCGGTTCACCTGGCTGCGTGAGAAGGAGCCTGTGGGTAGAAGGAAATACTCTTTCCTTAAGGGTTACATGAGCCTGTCTGTATTACGGATCTTGAAAATCTCTTGAATGTCTAAGAAAAAAATGGAATGAACTCTAATAAGCCCATTGGACAGATGATAATATACTTCATATCTGCTATTTACTATTCTCTAGGATATCTCAGACAACCTTTATTACTGTTCACATGAAAATATCTGCAGGCTCTATTATCTGTGGCACAGTCTACAACAGCCCTGTTTTCCATGTTTTAACTTCAGCTACTTTCTAGGTGGCTACCTCAGAATAAGATAAATGTTACATTTATTTTAGTACTATTGTCTTATATAGATAAAGACACTGAAATTTGTGAGATTATGGTTGAGCTGGTTTGAATCTGTGGTGGACCCCAGAAAAGCCACGTCCTTTAATCCTCATTCAGTGTTGCTGGGTAGGGACTTTTTGATTATCCATGGAGATGTGACCCATCCACTTATGGGTGGTAACTTTTGATTAGGTGGTTTCCATGGAGATGTGTCTCCACCCATTCAAGGAGGGGTTGCTTATAGGAGCCCTTTAAGAGGGAACTATTTTGGAAAGAGCCATGAGAGCCCAGGAAGCTGGAGACCTTTGGAGATGAAGAAGGAAAACATCCCTGGAGGAGCTTCATGAAACAAGAAGCCTGGCAACAAAGCTAGCAGATGTCGCCATGTTCACCACATGCCTTTCCAACTGAGAGAAACCCTGAACGTCATCGACCTTCTTGAACCAAGGTATCTTTCCCTGGATGCCTTAGGTTGGACACTTCTATAGTCTTGCTTTAATTTGGACATTTTCACAGTCTGAGAACTATAAACTTAAAGCTTATTAAATTCCCCTTTTTAAAACTCATTCCATTTCTGATATATCGCATTCCAGCAGCTTGCAAACTAGAATAATGTACTATTGTTACATATGCTATGATATTTTAAAACTGTGCATAACAGAATTTCTGATGTCTTTTTGAAATAATGAAATAACATGAGTTACAGGGCAGATAGAGGAAGCCTTGCGTGGACTGCATTTTAACTGGTATTGGCCAAAAGTATTAAAAACTTTCAGAGTCAACAGTAAGTAAGATGCATATTTAGCAAACAGACTTGCAGATACAGAGCACAAGAGTGTTTTTAAGAAATGAAGCATTTCACACTTGGTTTTGTGAACTAAAGCATTATACACCAATATTGCAGAGTGGCTAAAATGAAAGGCTCTAGAATCACAAGGGTCTGAAATCTGAACCTGTCTCTTCCCAGCTAATTTAACTTCTCTTGCTTCAGAGGTAGATGAGATGATGTATCTAACTTACCCACAGAAGAACTAATGTCCATAGTATTGTTTTTACATTGCTCATTTAAAAAGACCGTGAAAGGACATGTGTGTACATTTTCATGGACAAAGAGAGCACAGCTTATTTTTTGTAAAGATTCTTGACTAAGTGTTAACCTGTGCCATCTACCAACATAATTATGGCCTTATTTTAGATAAATGCAGCAGAGCAGAGGTTGGCGTCTCAGTCTGAGGGTTACAAATATGATAAGGACCCAGGATTAACCCTCCAGGAGCTTATAGTTGGAGGTGGGAGGCAAGACAAAGAGAGAGAGGAGACATAATTCAAGAAAAACACAACGCATGACAAGGTAGCAAAACCCCAAATGATCTGGGACACAAAGAAAGGAGAGGTCAGATTTGCTTCAAGATGGGAAGCAACAGAAAACTGTCTATAGAAGGTGGTTTGGGAGCTGAACTTTGATGCCTGGGGATGATATTAACTCTTATTATAAGTCCCCACAACAGAAGTTCCATTTCTTCTAGTATTCAAAAAATATTTACTGAGTGCCTATTATCGTCAGACGTGGTTAGCATTGAAGATACAAACATGAATAAACACGTGTTATCAAGGACTGCAAGGGGAAGGGGACAATAGAAAGATGATCATACAATGTGTGCAGTGGAGATAGAGAAACACCTCCCCTGCCTTTTGGGTTAAGAAGACTCAGAAAGAAATGATGAACCAGTCAACTTCCTAAAGCAAGTTGTGACGGTAGGTTCTGGTGTCAACTTGGCCAGGTGATGTACCCAGTTGTCTGGTCAGGCAAGCATTGGCCTGACCGTTGCTGCAAGGATTTTCATAGCTGGTTGGTGAACCAGAAGGCTGGTGTATTAAATTATCAGTCAGTTAATTGTATCCATAGCCAATTACATCTGTGATCAACTAAGGTGTGCCTCCCCCAGCAAGATAATCCAATCAGCTAAAGGCTTTTAAGGAAGTAGAGAGACTCTTTCACTGCTTTTTCAGCCAGCAAGCCTCTCCCGTGGAGTTCACCTAGACCCTTCATTGGAGCTGTCAGCTTCACAACCTGCCCTGCGGATTCTGGACTCTTCCATTCCCACGGTTGCATGAGACATCTTTATAAATCTCATGTTTACAGATCTCTCCTGTTTCTCTAGAGAATCTTGACTAATACACAAGTGGACATAATAGGTATCAGTCAGGTGAGGCGCTGTAGGAAGGTCACCCCAGCAGAGCGTTTAACATCTTAATGTATTCAATCATTCAATAATGTTTGTAAAGTCATCATCAATCCTTACACAGTGAGAACAGAAAACATGACACCTCCTGAGAAATGTGGTTTGGTTAGTATGGCTGAAAAGGAATTTCCTAACTAAAATAGTTAAAGGAAGAGTTGGAATCGTATGTTTGGTCAGAATTCCAAGGGCTTCCGAGGTCCTAATAAGGAGTTGTCCCTTTATCTTGAGCACCTGTCTTCAGCAGGTAGACTGGACTAGAGTACCAATCTCTAGGGATGAGAACAGGACGTGAGCAGGGAAGGGTTGAATTCTAAAAGGAGCCTGGGAAGCAGTAGAGAATGTGCAGCTGGGGGCGGGACGTTGTGTAAGGGAGGCAAGTCCCCCAGGGAAAGCAGTCAGCACGAGGAGGGAGCAGTGAGTGGGCATGCAAGTGGAGATGAGCAGATGATTGGACAGGTGGGCCTGGAGAACCTGGTGACCAGTCAGATGCTGGTAGTAAAGTCAAGAAGGAGTCAGCAATGACGGTGGGTGTTTTATGTCTAGATGATTGATGCCATTATAGTGAGATAACAGCCAGAAGGAAAAGAACGTCTGGGAAGAATGATAAGCTCACAACTTTGTAAACTGAAAAATGTCTTAATCTACTGGAAGAATGATGCACCAAAATAAAATTAAAGTTCAGACTTATGGGACCATTCTTTGGCTCTGCTTGCCGCCTGCTGGATGGTTTAGAACGCGGTGTGGGAGGCAGGTCCGGTGCAGGCCTGGGCACAGTCCTGGGGCAGCAAGGCCGTGCAGACCATCCCAGCGAGGACGCCGTCAGCAAGCAGCCGACACTGGCCTCTGTGGGTGGGGATGAAATCCCCAGAGAGATTGGAGCCACTGAAAAGGGACACACACATTAGAGGAGAGCCCAAGGAGACTGAAAAGGGGAGGCTCGAGGAGGAGGGCGAGAGGCAGGAAAGAGTCCTGCCCAAGGTGCCCAGGGAGAGGGTTTCAAGAGGGAAGGGGCAGCCGGCTGGCTCAGACCCCTGGTGAGGCTGGGCAAGGTATGCATCGAAAATTCTGCCCTAGGTTTGACTGTAAAGAAGACACCGCATTTATGTAAATCTTTGAAAATTCCAAAACAGTATACATGGTTTGTTAGTCCACACCCATGTAGTGAAAGTGTTAAAGTGTCACCGGGAGAGATCCAAGCCAGCTCTGAGAGCGGTACCCTCAAGGACAGAACCGCAGAGGTGTTGGCTTCCACAGCACATTACACAGTCGTGTGTGAACAGCAGCGTGCTACAGCGGACCCCCTGCGGACCCTGCTCTGAGGACAGCGGGCCTGGACTAGAAAGAGGAAAGGGAACTGAGGGAGCCGTCCATATACCTGTAGCTTAAAAAACACCTGACAGTCTGTTAGCATCTGCTAAGTATCACTGGTAGGTACCTGGTGTGTGCATGGCTATTTACATTATTCCCTATACTTTCTACATACATGGAACATTTCCGTCATTTTAAAGAATCTGTTAGAAGCATTTGCCCAGGAATCTGTGGTGAAGTGATCGTGCTGTTGGGAGGTTGAAAGTGTAAGTGGGAGCTGAGCAGGTGTGGGTGTCGCTCCTGGGTCAGTACAGCTTCCGTGTGGCGTGCCCAGCAGGCGTCGAGGCCAGCCTGGAGTGAGGCTCACAGCACGTTCATTTGGAAAAGTCTTGGGGAGAAGCTGAAGCACTTCAATGCCATTGGGCCAACCAGGCTACCCATCAGTAAGAGGCTCCCACTTCTTAGGGCAGGCCCGTCAGGTTCATCCTGAGATGAACTGGCAGGAAGGAGGGCAACCAGTGTTGATGAACAGAGACAAAGGGCATCAGGCTTAGGATCCCAGCCACAGGGAAAATAACTACTAGAGCAAGACGAGTTCATTCTCAAGAAAGTGGCACGTTAGGATTGAACCATGTCACCCAAAAGGATACAAGTCCTAACCCCGAGTCTCATGGATGGGGGCCTACTTGGAAATAATACTTGAGGATGGGATCCGTTGGGAGAAGGACAAACTGAAATAGGACCCCGTAACTGAGGCAGGGGCTGAGTTATGCCATGGACAAAGAATGCCAGGGCGACCAGCCACCACCCAGGCCCCGTATCTCAGAGGGAGCCCACCCTGCCCACACCTTCATTTGAGGCATCTCACCTGCAGAACTGAGGCTGTGGATTCACTGCTTTAAGCTGCCCAGTCTTGGGTGCTTTGCAACGGCAGCCCCACAACACTAAAACACAGTGCGAGGCCTCTTGATCGACAATGAAAGCCCTGCTCTGGAGACCCGCCTTGGAAATCACCCTCCCTGCTGTGCCCCTTGGGTTTAGGCAGAAGCAGGAGCAGAGACTGGCTGTACCACAAACTATTTATAGTTGCATCATTTGGGAGTTACTTAACCTCTGAGTCTCAGCTCCATCACCTGTGAAATGAGCTGCGAGGAGTATTAAATAAACTCACAAAATGAGTAGCGGGGAAGTTGGCACATGGTAAGCACTTAAGCCATACTGTTCATAAGTGGCTTTGTATACACGCCTGTGCATTACATCTTTCTCCTTCTGAGTTCAGCCGAGAATGAGGGAGTTCCTGGGGCTAAGGAGCCAGAAAAGTGCACAGGGGAATAGGCTCAAAGACCTTGGAATCTTGCCCATGTCAGAGACCAGGTGAGCCCTGCATAGCATGGGAAGAGAGAAAAGTATGTGTGCATACACACACACACACACACACACACACACACACACACACCAGAGCCTTCGGCTCCAATACCCAAATTGACTTGAGAAGCCATTATTGGAAGAACCCAATATAAACTGCAATCAAGATCAAGCATTTCAGGTGAACTTTGAAATTTGATTTAAAAAAATTTTTTGTCTGCTTCATGCTGGATTATCACGTTTACTAACATATATGGTACTTTTAAAATCAACTCTTTAATACGCATTATTTTTTAAAAAAAACAAGCAAAATGGCAGGTTACAAGATCAACACTCAAAAATCTGTAGTGTTTCTATACAGTAGTAATCAACAATCTGAGGGGAAAATCAAGAAAAAAAATTCCATTTACAATTGCAGCCAAAAGAATAAAATATTTGGGAATAAATTTAACTAAGGATACAAAGGACCTATACAAAGAAAACTACAGGAAGTTGCTAAAAGAAATCACAGAAGACCTAAATAAATGGAAGGGCATACTGCGTTCATGGATTGGAAGACTAAATATAGTTAAGATGTCAATTTTATCTAAATTGATTTATAGATTCAATGCAATACCAATTAAAATCCCAAAAACTTACTTTTCAGAAATAGAAAAACCAATAACCAAATTTATCTGGAAGGGCAGGGTGCCCCGAATAGCTAAAAATATCCTGAGAAAGAAAAATGGAGTTGGAAGTCTCGCATTACCTGACTTTAAGGCATATTATGAAGCTACAGTGGTCAAAACAGCATAGTACTGGCAAAAAGATAGATATACTGACCAATGGAATTGAATAGAGAGTTCAGATATAGTCTCTCTCATCTATGGACAATTGATCTTTGATAAGACATTTAAGCCAAATCACCTGGGATAGAACAGTCTCTTTAATAAATGGTGCCAAGGAACTGGATATCCACATGTAAAAGAATGAAAGAGGATCTATATCTCACACCCTACACAAAAATTAACTCAAAATGGGTCAAAGACTTAAACATTAGCTCTAAGACCATAAAACTTTTAGAAGAAAATGTAGGGAAATATCTTATAAATTTTATAATAGTAGGTGGTTTCTTAGATCTTACACCCAAAGCACAAGCATTAAAGAAATAAATAAATGGGAACTCCTCAAAATTAAACACTTTTGTGCACCAAAGAACTTTGTCAAGAAAGTAAAAAGAAAGCCTACACAATGGGAGATGATATTTGGAAATGATATATCAGATAAAGGTCTAGTATCCAGAATATATAAAGTGATTGTTCAACGTAACAACAAAAAGACAGACAACCCAACTACAAAATGAGCAAAAGATTTGAACAGACACTTCTCAGAAGAGGAAATACAAATGGCCAAAAGGGACATGAGAAGATGATCAACTTCCCTGGCTATTAGGGAACTGCAAATCAAAACCACAATGCGATATCATCTCACACCCACCAGAATAACCATTATCAATAAAACAGAAAATGACAAGTGCTGGAGAGAATGTGGAGAAAGAGGCACACTTATCCACTATTGGTGGGAATGTCAAATGGTACAACTGCTGTGGAAGGCAGTTTGGTGGTTTCTCAGAAAGCTAAGTATAGAATTGCCATATGATCTGACAATACCATTCTAGGTATCTACTCAGAGGACATGAGGGCAAGGACACAAAAAGACATTTGCACATCAATGTTTATAGCTGCATTATTTACAATTGCCAAGAAACAGCCCAAATGTCCGTCAACAGATGAGTGGCTAAACAAGCTGTGGTATATACATACGATGGAATATTATGCAGTTGTAAGACAGAATAAAATTATGATGTATACCAACATGGATGGACCTTGAGGACATTATGCTGAGTGATATTAGCCAGAAATAAAAGGATAAATATTGTATGGCCTCACTGATATGAACTAATGTTAATGAATGAACTTGGAGAATTTCAGTTCAGGAGGTAAAAATAGGGTAGATATTGGGTAATTGGAGCTGAAGGGATACAGATTGTACAACAGGACTGATTGTAAAAATTCAGAAATGGATAGCACAATACTACCTGACTGTAATAAAATAATGTTAGAACACTGAATGAAGCTGAAGCTGAGAATGATAGAGGGAGGAGGACTGGGGGCACAAATGAAACCAGAAGGAAAGATAGACGATAAAGACTGAGATGGCATAATCTAGGAATGCCTAGAGTGTACAATGATAGTGACTAAATGTACAAATTAAAAAATGTTTTTGCATGAGGAAGAACAAAGGAATGTCAATATTGCAGGGTGTTGAAAATAGATGGTCATTCATATTTCAAAACTTTAATTTATGTGTGAGACTAAAGCAAAAAATCTTTATTTGGTAAAAAATTTATATTTTGACTAGTGCATTTCCTAATATAAGTTATGTGGACAGTCTAATTGAGCACCATAAGTACATGGAACCTTGAGTAAGACATGAGATTTTGTAGGTTTGTCCAGAGTGATGCCCTGATAAATCCCAGAGTGATTTGAAAAGTGAATAAAAAAGTATTTGCAAAGTCCTGTTGGGGGAATGGCAAGAAAGAGGGAAAATTCAACTTCCCCACATGGAGAATTCCTGATATTCTCACAAGCAATGGGGACAACCAAAGCAATAGGCCGAGCCCTCAATCTTGGGGTTTGTTCATATGAAATGTGTTCCTGCAAAGGATAGGCTAAGCCTACTTAAAATTAGGCCTAAGAGTCACTCCCAGAGAACCTTTTCTGTTGCTCAGATGTGGCCTCTCTCCCTCAGCCAACACGACAAGCAAACTCACTGCCCTCCCCCTCTCTGCGTGGGACATGACTCCCAGGGGTGCGGACCTTCCTGGCAACGTGCGACAGGAATCCTAGAATGAGCTGGGACTCAGCATCAAGGGATTGGAAAGACTTCTCGAACAAAAGGGGAAAGAGTGAAATGAGACAAAATAAAGTGTCAGTGGCTGAGAGATTTCAAAAGAGTTGAGAGGTTATCCTGGAGGTTATTCTTATACATTATATAGATATCATCTTTTTAGTTAAGGTATATTGGAGAGGCTGGAGGGAAGTGCCTGAAACTGTAGAGCTGTGTTCCAGTAGCCATGTTTCTTGAAGATGATTGTATAATGATACAGCTTTCACAATGTGACTGTGTGATTGTGAAAACCTTGTGTCTGATGCTCCTTTTATCTGATATGGACAGATGAGTAAAACGTGGATTAAAAATAAATAAATAATGGGGGAACAAATGTTAAAATAAATTTAGTAGCTTGAAATGCTAGTGATCAATGAAAGGGAGTGGTAAGGGGTATGGTATGTATGAGTTTTTTTCTTTTCTCTTTTTATTTCTTTTTCTGAATTGATGCAAATGTCCTAAGAAACGATCATGGTGATGATATTGTGAGTTTTTTATTATATACCAAGAATGGAATGATCATACAGTAAGAATGTTATGTTTAAATAAATAAATAACATAACATACTTTAGTCTTAATTTCATTTTAAAATGTAATTCATTTGGACTGAAATTTTATTCAAAAACTATTCCTTAGCTATTAGGCTGGGGGGTAAGAATTGGATTGAAAATCAGATCTTTAAAATTGGGCTGAATCTTAAAAAAAAAAAAGAAAAAGAATTAGGCTGAATCTATTAAAGAGCTTGAATTCATAATGAAACCATTGACAAACTCTATTACCAAATAATACAGCACATAAGCATCCCATTCTATAGCTAAACCTGATTATCCAACAGCCCGCTCACCTGAGAACATTTGATTTGCTTTATAGGACAGTAAGCAAAATTTCCATACCATGCAGTCCTCAAATTGAACACATTCTTTCTCTAATCAAAGTACAGGACCTGCTGGCTTGCAGCACAATGCTTCTGAAGTCAGCGACACTCATTTTAGCAGACATTGAATTCCTTGATTCCTTGGGTGAAATGACTACTAGGAAGAGGAACAGTATTAATAAACACCCTCCGATGAGATGCTGTTTTAATTTCCTGGATGCTGAGTCAAGCTCCGTGCAACGGGTCAGCTCAAGCAGCCGGCGTTTATTGGCTCAGTGTTAGGCCAGAAGAAGTCTGAACTCAGGCGTCCCCCAGGCACTGCTCTCTCTGCGGACACTGGGGTTGTGGGCCGATCCGGGTCCTGGCTGCTCTGCCCCTGAGATGCCCCTGGCGGCCTCTCCTTTCTCCCCTGGGTCCCACCAACCCCCAGCCTCTGGCCGCCCCCGTGCCCCCCCATCTCTGTGCGGTCCCCTAAAATGCCTCAGGCAAGAGAGTGAGGCCACCTGGGTGAGCCGGGCCTCAGCTGGGCTGGGTGACCACCTAAAGGCCCCATCTGCAGCGTCCACCCCATGGGAATGGGCCAATTCAAGAACACGCTTCTCCGGGGCGCAGAGCTCCACGCCACCCCAAGCCACCTCAGCTTCCATTTATTTAGCGTGACTTAACTGTCCAGTGAGTATGCACAGAACAGCATCCTGCAGGCCGTAACTTTCTCACAAATTGATTCCCAAGGACACCGTGGCCAAAGGCTAGAACTGTGTATTAGCTCACTTCTTTTTTTTTAACATAAGAAAATTCAAGATGCACATAAAAATGCAAACTTGGTGTTTCCATGAATGTGCACTTATTTTTTTGTATGGTAGATTAAATTAGACATTCTGTTATTTTGTCCCTGAAATGTTACATAGATTTTAATCATTGAGATGCAAAATAATCAGCCTGCAAAGGTTACAGTGCTGGCGTTTGGTGAGACAGAAAATTTTCTGTTAACCTAATAAATAAATTTCTGCTTTGGGGCAAGTTAAGATAAGGATCTCATTTGAATTGCTTCTAAATTGCTAACTATTTATCCAAACACTGCTGAATAATCCTTCCTCATAATTCTGTCATTTTTAACATCTATTTAAATTTTCTTACATAAAAACATGAATAAGATAATGCAAATTGCCTATAATCCCAACATCCAGAGAATAATATTACTATGATGATAAGTCTTTTTTTAACATACATATTTTTCTTTATAAAACTTAGACCATTCTAATACTTTCAGTGTTTTACTGATGATTATGTGATAAAAATGTGCCTGCACCACGAAGCTTTTTGCCCTCTGACATGCCCAGTTCAGTGCCTCGCTCAGAGTACGCATCAGCAAAATGTTACGAGATGAATCACATTTCACCAGAAGCCCAGGGCACTTTTTGGATTACTTAAAAGCCCATTTTCAAAGAAAATTTTGTGGCATGAAACTTGCTGTTGCTAATAGAATCCCTGTTTAGCCTTTAAACCAGGCTTCCTATGTTTCCTTTTGCCCTCAATTCCATTATAAGTTTTAAGAACTTAAATCAACTTCTCCAACCTGTAAAAACTCAAGAAAATTACCCAAACACCTCTAACTGCCAGGCGTTCCATTGGGAAGTGATTGATTGCTGCTCCTAAAACCACAGCTGTCAGGAGAGGAAACATCGCAACGAAAGAACGAATGGTTGAAAATCTGTTCCTGGGTATCCTGGGTTGTTTATTCGTCTCAGCTTAAATCGGGAAATATCACTGAGGGCAGGGCCCCATGCTGGCCACCATGGGGCTTGAAAGGACGAAGAGATTCTAATCTCTGCCCTAAAAACAGGTCATGATCTCACTGCATAGGGGAAAATAAAATAATCCCTTTATAAATTTAAAAATAAGGCAGAATACACACCTATCAGTCATTGGGACTAATGTGTGCATAAGTCTGCATCTGTGTAAGCACGTGTGAGTGTGTGTAAGCTTGTATGTGTGTGAGTAAGCATACGTAAGCACATGTATGTGTGAATAAGCATGTGTGCTTATATATCTGCATGTGCATGAGTAAGCACATGTAAGCGTGTGTGCACATCTGTGTAAGCATATGTGTGAGCCTGTGTGTGTGCACCAGCAGAGAATTTTCAATGCACACTAAGGACGGCCCCACACTGCAGGTCCTGCCAGCTTTGATGGAAGCTAACTGAGAAGGTCTTAAGCCTGACCAGAACTTCAGTGAGGAGGGGAGGGCCGCGCTCTACAGGGAAGCAGGGCAGAATGCCACTGCAGCTGGGGGCGTCCGATCAGGGTGGGGAACCCAGAGGGTGCAGGGCGGGTGCAGGGCGGAGTGCAGACAAGGTGCAGGGTGGGTGCAGGGCGGGTACAGGGCGGAGTGCAGACAAGGTGCAGGGTGAGTGCAGGGCTGGGTGCAGGGCGGGTGCAGGGCAGGTGTAGAACGAGGTGCAGGGTGAGGGCAGGGTAGGTGCAGGGCGGGTGCAGAGTGAGGTGCAGGGCAGGTGCAGAGTGAGGTGCAGGGCAGGTGCAGGGCGGGAGCAGGGCGGGTGCAGGGCGGAGTGCAGACAAGGTGCAGGCTGGGTGCAGCAGCAGGGGCCTCACACTTGGGTCCAGGTAACAAACCAGAACAGGAGCTGGGGTTTCGGGGTTCCCATTTATTGCCATCCTCCTTTCCCTGCCCCAGTTCTGATCAACTGACACGAGTGGAGGAGAAGGGGGCGGACACCAAACGCTGAAGGTCCCAGAAGGTGCACAAACATGAACGTCCTGACACGGGGCCCAAGAGTCAGGGGTCCCCGCCCAAGACCACATGCTGGGCCGCTGCCCAAGGGAGAGCGGGAAGGGCCAGGGGCCAGAGCCCTGTGCTGGAGAAGCCCCTCTGCAGGGGGGGAGGGATGCCCCACCCACAGAATAGGGGGAGAAAGCATCCCGCCCCACAGGACGGAGAGGGTGCCCCACCCCACAAGGGCTCCTGCCTTCTCAGGGAAAATCAGGGCACCTGCCATTTGCCACCAGCCTGGGCTCCCTGGAGGCATCTCACCCGAGGCTCCGGGGCACACCTGGGTTCCCTCCCTCCTGTTTCGGGACAGAAGAGGGCATGTAAAAACCGCCCTAGCCAGGCACAGCCAGGTCCCGCTTCTGAGGTGCAAGTGCATGCGCCTCACCTCATCCCAGGGCCGGCGTTAGATGGGTGCTGGGCAGTGCTGACAAGGGGCAGGTGAGAGACAGGTGAGGTCAGGTGAGAAGCAGGTGAGGAGTAGGTGGGATCGGGTAAGGGTCAGATGAGGGGCAGGTGAGGGGCAGGTGTGAGGCAGATGGGGGCTGATGAGAACAAGCAGCCAGAGAGAGGGGTTGGGATTGGAGACCTGGAGGCAGGCGGTTCTGGGAACCAGGCACACACAGAAAAGGGCCTAACTCCTTTTTAAACAGACTTTCCGCAATCTGAGGCCTGAAAACACCCCACACTTGTCATGGATCTCGGAGAGGAGATTCGATAGGCGTAGTGGGGGGGGGGGGGGGCGCGGCCCGGGAAGAGCAGACGGTAAGAAGCGGAGCAGCGCACTGGGGCGAAGTCTGGCGTGGGCCGGGTGGGGGGTCCAGGTGGCCGCCTGAGCGCAGGTGTCTGGGCAGCTGTCAGGCCTCTGGGAATGTCTGTGGAAGGACGAGGAATATGTGGAGAGGCCAGTAGAGGGAGAAAATTAGGGAATGAGGTCCCAGGAGGGGGGGATCCGTAAGAATAGAATTCCGTGTCAACGGGAGAATCCCAGAGGAGGGCTTCTTGTGGCAGGGAGAGGTGAGAAGCCACCCGAGGCCCTGGGATGCAGGGTGCAGTCAGACAAGCCACCCAGGTGGGAGGCCGCGCAGGGGGGTCGCCACAGCTCTCCCTGCAGCAGGGGAGGGGTCACTGAAAGGGCCGAGGACCGGGGGTCAGCTGGTGTGGAGCCGACTCAACCGGCTGGGAACACGAGGCTTTGCTGAGGGCGTTTAAAACACAAATACACAGAAACCAGAAAGCAGTTCCTACTGGTTAACATTCTAGGCCTGCAGCATCTCTTAATTCTCCTGTATTTGAAGGATATAAACCTTCAGAATCAAGGTTTTCAGAATACACATATTCTGAGCCAACGCTTTGGGGGCAGACCAACCACAAGAAATGACAGAGAGAATTGAGACAGTTATTAATTCCAGCCTCTAAGTCCCCAAGCCAATTAACTCAGTGTTTAAGGCAAAATATACTTTTGTATTGTAAAATCCAAAGAAACTCAATATGGGCAGAATTAGGGGAAGGTGTGTTTAAGCCTCTATCTTATTTCAGAGAGGAGCAGCATACATTGTGTGGGGAACAGAGTTCTATGATACTGCTAGAAAGGAATCAAAGTTCTTGAGGTTTATATCGTCATATCTTATTCTTCGTCTTATTCTTTCTTCCTACTTGATGTTTTTCTTTATATTTCAGGTCACTTAAAAATCCTAACGTTGATACAACTCCATTCTTAGGAAAGCATGACTCTGCATACGGACTGCATGTTCCATTAGGAAATTCCATTTGTCCAGGAACCTGGAAGAAGCTTCTGGTATCTTGGTCGTTCAGCCATTGGCTGGAGTTTTATCTGCTGAGGGTCTGGGAGGCAGGGATGGGGAAAGCGGGTGTGGAGGAGGAGGTGTTTACAGAGAGCCTCTGCCGTCCGCTGATACCCAGACACCGTAGGACAGTGTGCGCAGCCTATTCGTAAGTCACACAATCAGGTTGCTGGCCCATGGTCAGAATTTTCAAAAATGAAATGGAATAAAATACAACAGAACAGGGCATACCCTGCACAGTAGGAAAGGCTTGGTGTGAAGAACCTTCTGTCCCAGTTACGTACAAATACATACATGCATTTTCACATGTGAGCCCGGCCGTGACCAGATGTTGTTCCTTCTGTGGATTATCGTCAAAACAGCTTGGACCACACCAAAGGCATCACTCCCATGTTTTTAAGTTATTATTATTAATTTTTATTAGAGAAGCTGTGGGTTTACAGAACAATCACGCATAGAATACAGGATTCCCGTAGAGCACCGCACTGCCAACCCCTTGCACTAGTATGGAACATTTGTTACAATCGATGACAGCACCTTTTTATAATTGTGTTACTAGTTAAAGTTCATGGTTTAACTTACGGTTCACTGTCTGCATACTGTGGTTTCATGGATTTGTATTGTTTTAATCCCGTAACCACATATAGGTACAATCTAACATCTCCCCTTTATCACATGCAGACCTGGGTTTCAGCGCTGCTAGTTACGTCCACCGTCCTGCGCTGCCCTCACTGCCGTCCAGTCCACCATCCTGCGCTGCCCTCACCGCCGTCCAGTCCACCGTGCTGCGCTGCCCTCACCGCCGTCCAGTCCACCGTCCTGCGCTGCCCTCACCGCCATCCAGTCCACTGTGCTGCGCTGCCCTCACCGCTGTCCAGTCCACCGTCCTGCGCTGCCCTTACCGCCGTCCAGTCCACCGTGCTGCACTGCCCTCACCGCCGTCCAGTCCACCGTCCTGCGCTGCCCTCACTGCCGTCCAGTCCATGATGCTGCACTGCCGTCACTGCCGTCCAGTCCACCGTGCTGCGCTGCCCTCACCGCCGTCCAGTTCATGATGCTGCACTACCCTCACCGCCGTCCAGTCCACCGTCCTGCGCTGCCCTCACCGCTGTCCAGTCCACCGTCCTGCACTGCCCTCACTGCCGTCCAGTCCATGATGCTGCGCTGCCGTCACTGCCGTCCAGTCCACCGTCCTGCGCTGCCCTCACCGCTGTCCAGTCCACCGTCCTGCACTGCCCTCACTGCCGTCCAGTCCATGATGCTGCGCTGCCGTCACTGCCATCCAGTTCACCGTGCTGCGCTGCCCTCACCGCCGTCCAGTCCATGATGCTGCACTGCCGTCACTGCCGTCCAGCACCAAAGCGTCCCCATCGTTCCCAGCAGGAGCCTGTGCATTTTGGGCCTTAACTCCCCACTTCCTGTCCCCACCCCATCCCCAGGTAAACTACATCCTAGATTCTGACTCTGAGCTCACTTACTCTAAATGTTTCAGATCAGGGAGATCACACAACATGTGTCCTTCTGTGCCTGGCTTATTTCGCTCAACATGGTGTCTTCAAAGCCCAGCCATGTTGGCGCACATAGCAGGACTTCACTTAGTTTCAGGGCTGGATAATATTCTATTGTTTACACTCATTTTCAGAGCTGAGTAATATTCTGTGGTATGCATATACCACATTTTATTTATCCATTCACCAGCTGATGGGCACTTGGGTTGCTTCCATCTTTTGGTGATTGTGAATAATGCAGCTGTGAACATCAGTGTGCAAGTATCTGTTCAAGTCTGCTTTCAGTTCTTTGGGGTATATCCCTAGTAAAGGGACTGCAGCCCATGTGGCAGTTCTAAAGTACTTAGGCTTCCGAGGAGCTGCCAGGCTGTCTTTTACAGCAGCTGCATCGCTTTACATTCTCATCAGCAATGAACGTGTGCTCCTGTTTCTCTGCATCTTCTCCAACACTTGTTATTTTCTGGATTTTTCTTAATAGCAGCCATTCTAATGGGTGTGAAATGGTATCTCATGGTTTTGATTTGTGTTTCCCTGATGACTAATGATGCTGAGTATCTTTTCATATGCTTTCTGGCCATTTGCATATCTTCTTTGGAGAGAAGTCCGTGCAAGTCTTTTGCCCATTTTTAACTGTGCTGTTTGTTTTTTGTTAAGTTGAAGGATTTGTTTATGCAGCCTGGAATTGCACCTTTATTAAATATGTGGTTTCCAAATATTTTCTCCCATGGTGTAGGTTCTCTTAGTTTCATGATAAAGTCCTTTGAGGTACAAATTTTAATTTTGAGGAGGTCTCATTTGTCTGTTTTTTCTTTTGTTGCTCATGCTTTGGCTATAAATTCTAAGATACCATTGCTTAATCAAGGTCCTGAAGATGCTGCCCTGTGTTTTCTTTTCTGGGTATTACAGTTCTAGCTTTTATATTTAGGCCCTTAATCCATTTTGAGTTTATTTTTCATGTGGTGTGAAGTGTGGGTCCTTCTTTATTTTGCAAATGGGATCCAGCTTTCCCAGCCCCATTTGTTGAAGAGACTGTTCTTTCCCAAGTGAGTGGTCGTTGCCACCTTGTCGAAAGTCATTGGCCCCAAATGCGAGCATTGATTTCTGAGCTCTCAGTCTGATTCCGTTGGTCTGTATGGCTCTCCTTGTGCTAGGACCATGCTGTTTTGATTACTGTGGCTTCATAACAAATTTTAAGATTGGGAAGTATGAGTCCTCCAGCTTCATCCTTCTTTTTCAAGATGGCTTTAGCAATTCTGAACCCCTTAACTTTCCAAATAAATTTGATTATTTGCTTTTCAATTTATGCAAAGAAGATTATTGGGATTTTGATTAGGATTGTGTTGAATCTACAAATTGCTTTGCATAGTATTGACATCTTAATGATATTTAGTCTTTGAATCAACTGAGATAGAATGGCCATCCATTCATTTAGGTCTTCTTTGATTTCTTTTAGTGACATTTTGCCGTTTTCTATGTGCACATCCTTTACATCCTTGGTTAGATTTATTCCTAGATATTTTATTCTTTTAGTTGCTATTTTAAATGGAGTTGTGCCTTGATTTCTTCTACCAGCTATTCATTCCTTGACTGTAGAAAGACTACTGATTTTTTATGTTGATTTATAACCTGCCACTTTGTTGAATTCATTTATTAGTTCTAGGAGGATTTTTGTGGATTTTTTCAGGATTTTCTGTATACAGGAGTCTGTCATCTACAAATAGGGAAAGTTTTACTCCTTCCTTTGCAATTTGGATGCTTTTTATTTCTTTTTCTTCCCTAATTGATCTGGCAAGAATTTCCAGTACAATGTTGTATAATAGTGGTGACAGTGGGCATCCGTGTCTTGTTTCTGATCTTAGAGGGAAAGCTTTCAGCCTTTCACTATTAAGTAAGTTTTTAGCGGTGGGTTTTTCAAATATACCCTTTATCATGTTGAGGAAATTTCCTTCTATTCTTAGTGTTCTAAGTGTTTCTATCAAGAAAGAGTGCCATATTTTGTCAAATGTCTTGTCTTCAATTGAGATGATCATGTGGGTTTTTTCCTTTCATTCTCTCATGTGGTGTGTTACATTAACTGATTTTCTAATGATGAACCAACCTTTCGTATCAGTGATAAATCCCACTTGATCATGCTGTATAATTCTTTTAATATGTTATTGGATTCAGTTTGCTAATATTTTTGAGGGGTTTTGTCCTTATATTCATAAGAGTTATTGGTCTGAAGTTTTCTTTTCTTGTGGCATCTTTATCCAGCTTTGGTATGAGGGTGATGCTGGCCTCAGAGTGAATTAGGGAGTGCTCCTCCTCTTCAGTTTTTTTTGAAGTTTGAGAAGAATTGGAGTTAGGTCTTGGAATGTTTGGTAAAAATCTCCTGTGATGCCATCTAGTCCTGGGCTTTTTTTGTGTTGGGAGATTTTTATTACTGATTCAATGAACTAGTAATTTAATTGTTGAGATATTCCATTTATTCTTGAATCAATGTAGGTAATACAGGTGTTTCTAATAATTTTTCCATTTCATCTATGTTGTCTAATTTATTGGTATGCATTGCTCATAGAACCCGTTTATGGTGCTTTTTATTTCAGCAGGGTCAGTAGCAATGTTCCCTCTTTCATTTCTGATTTTCACTGTTTGTATCCTCTCTCTCTTTTCTTGTTATTATAGCTAAAGTTTCGGAAATTTTGTTGATCTTTCCAAAGAACCAACTTTTGCTTTTGTTTATTCTCTCTACTGTTTTAACTGTTTTTCTTTCTATTTCATTTATCTACACTCTAATCTTTGTTATTTCCTTCTTTTGCTTCACTTTGGTTTAGTTTGCTCTTCTTTTTCTAGCTTTTAGTTTTGAGGCTAGGTCTCTGATTTGAAGTCTTTCTTCTTCTTTTTTTTTGAGTGCATGGTCTGGGAATTAAAGCTGGGTCTCCTGCACAAAAGGTGAGCATCTACAATTGACCCACCTGTGCACCCTCTCCTTTTTTAATGTAAGCATTTAAAGCTATAAATTTCTCTGCCAGCACTCCCTTCACTGAATCCCGTAAGTTCGGATATGTTGTACTTTCATTTTCATTCACCTTGAGATATTTTCTAATTTCACTCTGGTTTCCTCTTTAACCAACTGGTTGTTTAAGAGCATGTGGTTTAACTTCACACATATTTGTGAATTTTCCATTTCTCCTTCTGTTATTAATTTGTCACTTAATTCAATTGTGGTCAGAAAATATGCATTGTATGATTTCAATATTCTTTAATTTATTGAGACGTGCTTTGTGACACAGTTACAGCACATCCTTGCAGGTGATCCATGAGCGCTTGACAAGAATGCATCTTTGCTGCTGTTGGCTCCAGTGTTCCAAGCATGTCTGTTTGGTCCAGCTGGTGCAGTGCACAATTCAAGCCCTGTGCTTCCCGACTGACCTTCTGCCTGGAGGTTCCAACCATCACTGAGAGTCGTACGTGGAAGTCTCCCACTACTAACGTAGAAACATCAATTTCTCCCTTCAAAACTGTCATTTGCTTCATATATTTGGCGGCTTCGCTGTTAGGAACATATACATTTATAATTGTTATATCTTCCTGTTAAATTGTCCCCTTTATCAGCATATAATGACCAACTTCATCCCCTGTAAATGTTTTTTACTGAAAGTCTATTTTAGCTAATAATAGTATAGCCACCCAGCTTTTTTTGGTGACTACTTACATGT
Source organism: Tamandua tetradactyla (assembly GCF_023851605.1). Lineage (NCBI taxonomy): Eukaryota > Metazoa > Chordata > Mammalia > Pilosa > Myrmecophagidae > Tamandua > Tamandua tetradactyla. The sequence continues at coordinate 45,159,714 of NC_135351.1, read as the reverse complement.
TTTTTTCCCCCATCTTTTCACCCTCACCCTACTTATATCTTTGACTTTAAGGTGAGTCTTTTGCAGATAGCATATAGTTGGGTCATGCTTTTTTATCCATTCTTCCAATCTCTGCCTTTTGACTGGACAGTTTAATCCATTTACATTTAAAATCACTACTGATAATACAAGACATTCTTTTGCCATTTTGCTACTGAGACTTTGTAAGTCTTATACCTTTTTTTGCCCCTCACTGTCATGAAATCTAATTTATATTTATTTATCTCTTTACTTAGACTCTCATATTGTTCATTTATTGTTTTCCTAATATCTTTGAGTTCTTTCTCTGTATCTTCCTTCATCACCTTATGCATTTTTTTTTTTTTTTTTTTTTTTTTTTTTTTTTTTTAAAGGAAAGACAGAGAGAAGGAAGGAAGGATAGAAGGAAGGAAGGAAGGAAGAAAGGGAAACATTTTTAAACATTTTCTTGTTTTATTGTATTCTGTTTCTCCGTTTTTGTTACATGGGCTGGGGCCGGGAATCGAACCGAGGTCCTCCGGCATAGCAGGCAAGCACTTTGCCCGCTGAGCCACCGCGGCCCGCCCACCTTATGCATTTTTAAGATCATTTTTTAAAGGTTTTGTTCAGTATGTCCCCACTCTTACCTTAATTGTTGGTTTTCTGTATTTTTATCCTCTGTACATTTTAATATTTTAAATTGTTAACTCAGAGATTTACTCCCTGGGATGTCTGTTTCTTGGTTTTGTACCCAGCTGGTGATAAAACTGAGATTTTCTCAAGTGTCAGCCAGCCCCCGTACGAGGGAGCTCTGCCAGGACGCGTGCAGTGCACAGGGTTTTCCTTGCCTTCTGGACCTCTGTCTTTCCTGGGATTTTGCACATGAGACACCCTGGAGTTTCCCTGCAGAAGGTAGTTTGGTTGTCCCCTCCGTTTCCCAGGAGGCAGCTCACCCTCCCCCCCGTGTTTGAAGCCTGCAGGCCTTTTTCCAGACTGCCTGCCTCTGTAATTTTTGGCATTCTTTTCATTGTTTCAAGATGATTTTGCCTGGAGGGCAGATTCTGGGTGGAACATCATGGAGAGGACTTTCCCCAAGATAGCCCCCCTGCCAAAACAGGGCCAGGGTTCGCGAAGGGAGCAGACCAGCCCAAAGAGCGGGGGACAGGATCAGGAGGGTGCCAAGAGCCTCCACAAGGGCTCCCCAGAGCTGAGCTTTCCTGGCCTGCCCAGCCAGTGCAGCCCTTCAGGCAACTGTCCCCGCGGCCCTGTGCTGTCCCTTCACCTTCAGGTAACTGTCCCTGCAGCCCTGTGCTATGCCTTCACCTCCACCTTCAGGTAGCTGTCCAGCTGCACTGCACTGTCCCTTTACCTCCACCTTCAGGTAAGTATCCCCGCAGCCCTGCCCTGTCCTTCCACCTCCACCTTCAGGTAACTGTCCCTGCGACCCTGAGGATGTGCTGTGTCCTTAACTCTCTACCACTTCTGTCTGAGTAGGGCTGCAACATGGCTGCCCTCAGAGCCAGGAACCAAGGATCTGAATTTGCTAATCCAAAGCCATGATCAAAGTCTCCCTGGCAGCATAAGACATGACTCCCAGGGATGAGACTGGCCCTGGCACCATGGGATCAACAATCCCTTCCTGACCAAAAGGAGGAAAAGAAAGGTAACAAAATAAGGTGTCCGTGCCTGAGAGAGATCAGATGGAGCCTAAAGGCTGCTCTTCAGCAAGGTGTTGCTACCCACCATGGCACACCAAGCCCCACCAAGCCCCATGAACGGTGTTCCCGTAAACCCTAAAGAACACCCAGGGCTTACCTGAGACTACAAAAGTCTCACTCACTAAGTTTATTTTTCAGAAACCTGCAACCTCCAGATGGTTCCTAGGCCAGATGAGCCTGAAACCCAGAGTCACCAGCCTCTCCAAGAACATCTACCAGTTGCATCCAACACCCCATAATGTCGACACCCCTTTTCAACATGAAGAAATTAGAGTAGTCATTGCCCAAATATCCCTAAAGATTGGGAGCAGGATCAGAGGAGAAGGAGCCGTTGTAACAGAGAAGATAGGCTTTAACAAAGGACTGTGACTACTGAATTATTATATTGCTATTTCCTTTTAGTCTCGAGTGCATTAGAGTAGCTAAAAGGAAATACCTGAAATAATGGAACTGAAACACATCCCATACTTTGAAATTTATTCTGAAACTACTTTGTTGAAATGTACTTTGAAATGCATCACTTTTTTGTATATGTATTATACTTCACAAAAAAAAATTTTTAAAGCCATGATCAGAGATCTGCCGAGCCCGTCCAGGTCTTGGGGAACAGGATTTTTATGTCTGGGTCCCGTGGCCGCATACGTGAGGGGTGATGCCAGCAGCCGCTGCGCAGAAAGAGCAGGTTGTAGACTTTACAGCAGCTTCCCAGCCTCTTCCTCCCACTCTCGTGCAGACGCCGTGCAGGGCTCGCCAGGCTCCGCGGTTCCAGGACAGGTGTTTCTGCCACTGCTGCCCGTCAGGGGTTGTTCCGGTGGAGGGCTGAGCACAGAGCTCCCAACCCTGCCATCTTCCCTGGAAGTCCTGACGCTCATGTTTGTGGCCAGTGAGAAGCCATTCTCCTTTCTCCAGCATCCCAGTTTCCTTTTGAGGAGTTACCTCCCTCTGAATGAGCAGAATTTTGTTGGGATAGAAATCCTGGGAACCACCTTCCAGTTTGGGAGCTGGAAGAAGCCAAATCCTTGTAGCTCAGCCAGCTGGACCCTCTCCCTGGGCCTGGATCTTTGGCAGGTAACCCAGGCTGAAAATCATCAGGGGCCAGCAGCCCCCCTTCCTAGTGGTGGCGCACAGCCTGGGGTGCCCAGGCCATGGGCCATTCGAGGATTGCTGTGCCTTACTTTCTGCCTGTTTCTGTCTGGTCTTTATCCTCATGTCAGTATTTTAATCCCTGATTCCCTTCCAATAGATTCTATTTTGCTCATTAGCTACAGTCAGATTGTGTGATTGAAACCAAAGGTCCTTAAATTTTTTCATAGTTTGCCTCATTTAAACCTGGTAACCATGCTGTCAGATCTCTATTATTTTTATTTGACTAATGAGAAAAGTAATATTCATGACAGTCTATTCATTTATCTAGAGATCATCTCGCAGAGGTGGGATTTAGTGGGCCAAAGTTCATTTTCTTTCTACCGAAGTGTGAACTGGCAGAAGATAGTAATATATTTCCGAATCAGAATGATTTAATGCAGAGGATTTGCTGACGACAATTCTTATTTTATGTAAGTGACTCAAAGTCAATAGTTTTCTATTAACTTCAGGAGAAAGTTCAGCAGACTTGAGACATTTCAGAAGACTTTGACATTGCACATATTAAGAGAAAATATAGATTCCGGTGTTTTGCTGATACATTCATTGATTTTAAGAAAGGCCCTTCAACCTATAAATTGCCCTCCCTTTAACCAGAGTTCTGGAACATTCAAGATATATCAAAAGAAGGTGAATAGCTCAGGATTTCTCACAAGAAGTGCATCAATGCCAGTGAAAATGTAGATGGGGGACTCAGCCGAGCAACGCTATTTTTCATCAATGGAAGTTTGGCTCTGCATCCCTCTGAAGACTTTTCCAAAACCACACAGACACACCTACACACATGTGCACACACACACATGTACACAAACACATACACACATATGCATACACACATGTGCACCCCCACATGCACAAATACACATATGTGTAGGCATGCACACATGCCCACGTGCACACACGTGTACATACACACATATGCATACACAAATGTGCACACACACCCACGTGCACAAATACATACATGGGTACACATACACACATCGCACACATGCCCACGTGCACACACGTGTACATATACACATATGCATATACAAATGTGCACACACGCCCACATGTACAAATACATACATAGGTAGGCATACACACATGTGCACACACGCCCACGTGCACATACGTGTACATACACACATATGCATACACAAATGTGCACACAAACCCAGGTGCACAAATACATACATGGGTAGGCATACACACATTGCACACACACCCATGTGCACAAATACATGGGTAGGCATACACACATGTGCACATGCACACACGTGTACGTACATACATATGCATACACACGTGCACACGTGCACATACACAGTCAATCAGTCCCTTATTCCTGTTCTTTGCTCACTAATGGATTGGTTTTTTCTGTCTCACCCCTCCATGCATGCACACACACACGTTCTTGCACAGCTCTCATCTTCTTTAGCCTGAACAATTCTAATAACTTTTTTTGGGGGGGGGTGCATGGTCTGGGAATCGAACCTGGGTCTCCCACTCGGAAGGCGAGCGTTCTGCCACTGCACTGCTAGTGACTTTTATCTTGATTTTCTTGGTCCCATACTTTACATGGGCCTAGGGAAATCCAGGAAAACGGCCAGAGCATGGTCCTGTATCATTCAGGCTGAAAATTCCCCACAGGCTTTCCATATTTAAAGGATAAATCTAATACCTTTATTTTAAAGCATAATACAATTCATCAATATTTCAAATTTGATGTTTTCTGAAGACATTACGAGGTTTTATCTCTGTGCCTTTTAGAGTATAGACTGCCCCCTCTACCTTGCCCATCTGGAAAAGTCCCAGTTTACCCCTAAAAACCCAGTTTGGATGTCACTTCCTCCAGGAAGTCCTCCAACTATTTTCCAACACCATTAAAGAGTTAATTACATCCTCCTTATAACTTCTATTTCTTGTACATATTCTCCTGCTTGTTAATTTATTCAACACAAAAATTTTACTAACTTCCTACTATTTTCCAGGAATGTTCTATCCTCTAGGGGCTATATCACTGAATATAATGATACAGTCTCTGCCCTCATGAAAACAAAATAGATAATCCACCAGAAAGTTAAGAAGCATAAAGGATGTAAGATAGAGACCACTGCCAGGGGATAAGAGGGGGATGAGAAGTACCAGAGGAGAGGTTGGGGAAGCTTTGCTGAGATTCACTGAGGAGCACACAAGGAGAAGGTGAGTGTATTAGTTGGGGTTCTCTAGAGAAACAGAATCAACAGGAAATATTCATAAATATAAAATTTATAAAAGTATCTCATTTAACTGTGGGAACATAGAGTCCAAAATTTGCAGAGCAGGCTGTGAAGCCAACAACTCCGATGGTGAGTCTGGACAAACTCCACAGGAGAGGCTCACCAGCCAAAGCAGGAAGAGCCTGTCTCTTCTGAATCCTCCTTAAAAGGCTTCCAGTGATTAGATTAAGCATCACTCATTAAAGAAGACACTCCCCTTGGCCAATTACAAATGGAATCAGCTATGGATGTAGCCCACACTATCATGACTTAATTCTATGAAATGTCCTCATAGCAAAAGACAGACCAGCATTTGCCCAAATAGACAAACAGGTACCACCACTTGGCCAAGTTGACACATAACCTGACCATGACAGTCCACCCCTTGTCAAATTGGCAGCTATACTCATCACCTTAAACCATACCTAATTTCTAAGTAGAAAAGAAGAATACACATTTTTTTTTCTCACCTAACGATACTCAGCGGTCCTGCATATAACCGGAAACATATTAAATCTCTCCAGAATAGGGTGCAAGCCCTTGGGCAACATTCATTCTTAAACTTGATATCTTACAACTTTAATAGTATAACATGAACAAAACAGCATTACAGTCCTCGTTTCTGTAACTGATCACTTGGTCGAAGTTCATATTTATCACTACCTTCTTCCACTACCCATTCTATGTTCCCTTTACCCTCAGCAAGCACTTCAGCTGGCCATGGTTCTTTGCCTGGTGGGGTTACCCAAGCCTTCATTCCTGAAGTTTCAGAGCCATTTTTAGTCCTGCCTAGATTGGTTGTTGCAGTTTTCCATTGATTTTAATCACAGGGCATGGTAGTACTAAAAGACACCCTAGGGGATCTTCTATATTCCAGGAAAACTCTTCTTTACCTCCATTGTGTAGTTGCAGTCCTATTTTCCCCTGATAGTCAGGGTCAATCACCCCAGCCAGTAATGTAATCCCTTCTTGGCTTGTTGATCCAGGAGCATGAGTAGCCAGAAATGACCAGGTGGCAGTCTTAGATTCCAGCTCAATGAAATCATTGTTGTTTCTCCTGGTGGAAGCACTCCCCCTTTTGGAACTAAAACCTGTAGACCAGCAGAGCTCAGGGTTGCAGGGACAGGAAGCAAAAATTTTCCTAGTGGATCACTAGGAGTAATAGTGAGTGGTACCACACCCATTTCCACCCCTTGGTTCCTGGACCCATGGATCCTGGCTATGGGAGAAACAGCACCACACAGCGGACACTGATTCAGAGAATACACAGCTTTCTGGAAAACATTACCCCAGCCTTTCAAGTTTTTGCCACCTAGTTGGCACCGTAATTGAGTTTTCAAAAGGCTGTTCCACCGTTCTATCAATCCAGCTGCTTCTGGATGATGGGGTACATGGTAAGACCAGAGAATTCCATGAGCATGTGCCTATTCCCACACTTCATTTGCTGTGAAGTGCGTTCCCTGAGTAGAAGCAATGCTGTGTGGAATACCATGACGATGGATAAGGCATTCTGTAAGCCCATGGATGGTAGTTTTGGTAAAAGCATTATGTGCAAGGAAAGCAACCCCATAGTCAGAGTATGTGTCTATTCCAGTCAGAACAAATCGCTGCCCCTTCCATGAAGGGAGTGGTCCAATGTAATCAACCTGCCACCATGTAGCTGGCTGGTCACCTCGGGGAATGGTGCCATATCGGGGGTTGAGTGTGGATCTCTGCTGCTGGCTGATTGGGCACAGTGGCTGTAGCCAGGTCAGCTTTGGTGAGTAGAAGTCCATGTTGCTGAGTCCATGCATAACCTCCATCCCTACCACCATGACCACTTTGTTCATGAGCCCATTGGGCAATGACAGGAGTTGCTGGGGAAAGAGGCTGACTGGTATCCATAGAACGGGTCATCTTATCCACTTGATTATTAAAATCTTCCTCTGCTGAAGTCACCCTCTGGTGTGCATTCACATGGGACACAAATATCTTCATGTTTTTAGCCCACTCAGAAAGGTCTATCCACATGCCTCTTCCCTAGACCTCTTTGTCACCAATTTTCCAATTATGGTCTTTCCAAGTCCCTGACCATCCAGCCAAACCATTAGCAAAAGCCCATGAGTCAGTATACAAACGCACCTCTGGCCAGTTTTTCTTCCAAGCAAAAGAACAACCAGGTGCACTGCTCAAAGTTCTGGCCACTGGGAAGATTTCCCCTCACCACTGTCCTTCAAGGACACCCCAGAAAGGGGTTGTAATGCTGCAGCTGTCCACTTTCAGGTGGAACTTGCATATCATGCTGAACCATCTGTAAACCAGGCCCGAGTTTTCTCTTCCTCAGTCAATTCACTGTAAGGAACTCCCCAAGAAGCCATAGCTCTGGTCAGGGAAAGAGAAGGTAATGTGGCAGGAGTGAAGACCATGGGCATTTGGGCCACTTTCTCATGTAACTTGCTTGTGCCTTCAGGACCTGCTCTGGCTCTATCTCGTATATACCATTTCCACTTTACAATAGAGTGCTGCTGTGCACGCCCAACTTTATGGCTTGGTGGGTCAGACAACACCCAACTCATGATAGGCAACGCAGGTCTCATGGTAACTTGGTGGCCCATGGTTAAGCGTTCAGTCTCTACTAAGGCCCAGTAGCAGGCCAAATGCTGTTTCTCAAAAGGAGAGTAGTAATCTGCAGCAAATGGTAAGGCTTTGCTCCAAAATCCTAAGGGTCTGCATTGTGATTCTCCTATAGGGGCCTGCCAAAGGCTCCAGACAGCATCTCTATTTGCCACTGACACTTCCAGCACCATTGGATCTGCAGGATCATATGGCCCAAGTGGCAGAGCAGCTTGTACAGCAGCCTGGACCTGTCGCAGAGCTTCCTCTTGTTCAGGTCCCCACTCAAAACTAGCAGTTTTTCTGGGCCGGAGCACACCCAAAGGAGGAATATGCTGTTGCCAAAATCCAAAGAAACCAACTAGGCGTTGTGCCTCTTTTTTGGTTATAGGAGGGGCCAGGTGCAGATACTTATTCTTCACCTTAGAAGGGATATCTTGACATGGATTCTAGTGATTAGACTGAGCATCACTCATTGCAGAAGACATTCCCCTTGGCTGATTACAAATGGAACCAGCTGTGGATGTAGCCGACGTGATCATAATTTAATTCTATGAAATGTCTTCATTGCAAAAGACAGGCCAGCACTTCCCCAACCAAGCAGGGACCAGCACCTGGCCAAGTTGACACAGGAATCCAACCCTGACAGTGAGCCTCCAGCTGCCTAAGGAGGGGTCTTCAGGAAGGGGCCTTGGAAGGCGACGTGTGCCTGCAGGCGAGATCCAGGCGGAATGATGCAGAGCCAGGTGGCTGGAGAGGGAGGCAGGAGGCTCTGGAGATGGCTAGGATCTAGGCCTTGCATGAAGGGACAGTCGGCGGTGAGACCAAGGGACTAGATGCTGAGGGGGCTTCCTGAGGGTTGCCCCGTACACTTGCTGCTGGGAAGTGGGGCACGGCCAGGTGTATCACTGTGGGGAAGTGGGGCATGGCCAGGTGCTTCACCCCAGGGAAGTGGGGCTCAGACAGGTGCGTCACCCCAGGGAAGTGGGGCTTGGCCAGGTGCGTCACCCTAGGGAAGTGGGGTTCGGACAGGTGCATCACCCCAGGGAAGTGGGGCTCAGCCAGGTGCGTCACCGCAGGGAAGTGGGACTAGGACAGGTGCATTACCGCAGGGAAGTGGGGCTCAGACAGGTGTGTCACCGCAGGGAAGTGGGACTTGGACAGGTGCGTCACCCCAGGAAAGTGGGACTCGGACAGATGTGTCACTGCAGGGAAGTGGGGCTCAGACAGTTGCATCACTCCAGGAAAGTGGGCTTGGCTAGGTGCGTCACCACAGGGAAGTGGGGCTCGGCCAGGTGTGTCACTGCAGGGAAGTGGGGCTCAGCCATGTATAGCACAGCAGGGGCTTCCCAGAAGCCCTGAACACAGCACCTGCTGCCTTTGGCCTTGGGTCATTTTCTCCTCTAAGACCTGCCGGGTAGGTGCAGCGAGTCTGCCCCACACTTCTGATATTCGAATATTACATCAAGGATAATTCAAAAGGGAATAACCTCCTTTTCCCAGGGCTGCCCATTTGAGGATGTAGCAAAGACACCCGAGAATGAAACTAACACAGGGACAAACAGAAAAGGCTCGCAGGACACAAAGAGGAGTGGGCAGATGGCGTGGAAGCTGCAGCTGGTGTTCAAGCCAGCCATGAGAGCATGGCCCCCTCAACATTGGGACAGCGTCCTCCTTAACTGAATTTCCACAAGCCTGGCTGAGAATTTGTTCAGAAACTAACGGTTTCCCTGGGCATTGAACCATGCTGGCCTTGAGCACTGGACAAAGGGGAATAAGCAATAATATTTCCTGTCTGCAGGTGCTCAATAGGTATTTATAAAATCATAGAATAAAACCTCTCCCCTGCCAGGTGGAGAAGGGGGTGAGAATACTGAGTAATTATCTAGAGAATTGTAATGTAACAGAATGAAAACCCCAGTTGAGCTGTCCAGAACGAGGCCACAAGCCCCTGGGACCCAGGAGAGCTCAGGACAGCCCAGTATGGATGTAAAAGTAAGGTGTGTCCAGGTAGGCAAGGGGCCAAGAGTGAGCCCTGGGCAGAATTTGGATGCATTTCAACTATGGAAAGCATGCTGGTGGGCCACTGTCTATAAAGAAATGCAAATTAATATATGTATATTATTAACACTAGGTTAAATGAATACAAAGGCAAATTACAGAAGGATAATTTTCTGTCATTCCCTTTTAAGAATTGTCTCATTTCTGAGTCCTCCTACAAAACCATGAACTCCTCCAATCAGGGCCATGTCTTATCTACCTTTGGTTTTCTAGGTAATTCTCAGGAAAGGTTTACCAAATGAAATAAAATTTCAGATATCCCATATGGGTTTCATTTGCTGGCGAAAGTTGGCCTCAATAGAATATTTCCCGCTTCAGCTGTGTGCTTAAATAGGTGACACCTTTTTTCTTCTATAGGAATGTTCCTGATTTCCCTCAAATGTCTCCAACTCACAATGAGAAGCAGGTCCTCTTATCATTTCTTAGGTGGAAAAATTACAAAACAAAGGGTTGAACATATGGCTCAGAGAAATCAACGACCGCTGAGGCAGCCATGGAATTGGTTATTCTGTGTCTCTTGCCATTTGGTTTTCCATGCTGACTTCCCTGTTGAGTCCACTCCACCTGGTGGCCATGTGCAGATGGAAAGCTGTGCTCCCTGGCAGTGGGACCTGTGTGTGATCATCAAATACAGGTCTCAGGCCTGGAAAAGTTCATTTCAGAGCAGAGTTAGCAAGCAGCTGTGTGAATTCCTATACTAGATGGGTGTCCGCCTTCGAGGTAAGGCAGGTGTGCAATCAGACTGACCTCAACATGGATTCAAGGTGTTAGGGGAACCCACACCTTGAGGAGAATGAATAGAGGTAGCGGCCACCACCCAGGGCTCAGGCAAGTAGGGGGCAGGGTGGGGACTTAAGTCCATGCAGCCAGGGTGGGAGGCAAGGCCTCAGGGAGGCAAGGCATATTTATCACTACAACAGCATCTGGTGCAAAGTGAATGCTTAGGAAATATGTGCTGAATATTAGGATGGATGGATGGATGGAGGGATGGATGGGGGGTGCGTGCGTGGGTGGATGGATGGATGGGAGGAAGGATGGATGGACGGATGGAGGGATGGATGGGTGGGTGGATGGGTGAATGAATGAGCGGATGGGTGGAAGGAAGGAAGGATGAATGGATGGATGGATAGGTGAGTGGGTGGGTGGGTGGGTGGATGGAGGGAAGGATGAATGGGTGGGTAGGTAGATGGGTAGGCTGATGGGTGGGTGGTTAGAAGTGTGGAAGGGTAGATGAGCGTATGGATGGACAGATGGACAGTGTATGTATATATGTACATACATATGATGTATGTATATATGCATTATGGGAAGAAGATGTCAAGTACATTTCTTGTCCATGAAGCTGCATGGGTCTATATATGACAGGCCTTACCACAAATCAGACCATCAAAATCCTCGTAAGGAATCAGCCATCTCTTAGACCTATGGCAAAGTCTCCGACGTAGTGTTAGATTTCAGTTTTTCTGAGTGTGCACACATTTAAGGATATGTTTTAGAAGAATGCTCATGGGCACCTCTGCAGTCTGACATAAGTGCTGTATTTATGGTATTATTCTGAGCTGTATTTACGGGGCTGTATGAGCCTCAATGAGATCATGATTGTCTAGTGCCACACACACAGGAGAAGCCCAGGAATAACCTGGGTATCCTCCATTTGCCCTTCCAGAGTCCTATCTGCCCTTCTCCCATGCTTTGTGCCCAGGAGACTGGCCTTCATGAATGGCACCAGCTTGGTCAGCTGCCTTGCCTTCTGGTTTAGCTGAGGTGAGAGTGGAAAGAAAGGTCCACCCCTAGCCCCTGCCTGTAGGCTTCAGCTTGGCCAGTGGTTCCATTCCTCTAACTTGGCTGCAGTTCCTATCCATTAACCTATGTCCTGCAGTGCAGCCAGGGCAGGTTCCTGTAGCCACTCGGACACTCAACTCTACAGACCCTGCTTGGGGCTTCTCTCAACCGTGCCACATCTTTGCAAAGAGGACCATCTTGAAACTTCACTTCCCCATTTGGGTGCCCCATCTGCTTCCTGCAGGGATCCCTGCAGATACAACATGCTTACTTCCTTCCAGTGTGAACGTCAGCGTGAGAGGCGCCCGTGCTGTTTCCCACAGAACTGAAGAGTATGGGAGCCCGGGGACCTGCTTCCACTTGCCACGTGTTGGGACTCAGAGCAATCTGTTAGGAGCGGGGGCCTCTGCAGGCTCCATCCCGAGGTGAATACTATCAGGTCCACCTCACGGCGGTGGGACTGAGGGCTGAAACCAGGGGTCCCTGGGGTGGCAGGTGCCTCCAGAGCACACCTGACCCCATACACCCCGGTTCTCTGGGCCCCTTTCTCAACCATAAAATGAGACTGGTGGACCAGACCACTCATTCTGAGTCCTGACTGTCCGGCTGAACCAACAGGGAACTTCAACAACACCAGTACTCAGGTTCAAACAGCTGAATTTATAAGCTCTCTGTGTACTCACAGGAGCAACAAGGGTTGAGAACCACAGGACTAAATGCCACGGGAGGTTTCTTCCAGTTCCAAGATGTTATACTATTAGGATTCTAGATTTTTCTAAAAGATCTTGCTACAGTTTTCATTTGTTATAATTTATTATTGTTAGATTTTTAATGTTACAGTTTCTCTTGCTCTTCCTTCGGAGTTCTAATAATGAACTAATGTTTAGAAAGCACATGTAACAGATGCCCGCCTGCAGCTCTACTCCCGCGTACCCACAAACACTCGCAGGGTGCTTGGATTAGACCCATGTGTGTGGTGAGCACTCTGAGGAAGTCGTAGTCTAATGGGGAGACAGACCCCAAACCAGCGCATTGTGCTGTCTTGGGGATGTGCAGTGGCAGGACCCACACGTTAGATGGGACAGGCCCGGGGCCTCCTACTGAGTATCACCAGACCCACAATCTGAAATCTCAGCAGGAGAAAGACTCCGTGGGTATGTGTTCCAGAGAAGCAGTGGGTCCATTTTACCCACATCCAAATAGAAGCAATCCAGCCCATCTGAGCTGTGAATGCAGGTTGCTTGGCAACAGCTTTTACAGTTGTGTTATTTGCTCTGAAAAGAGAGGAGCTGGTACTTTCCTCTTTAAAACAAAAGCATATTAATTACAGCAATGATGGGGTATTTATAAGCCTTGTGTGAAAGAAATGCAGAATGTCTTGGTTCATGTGCGCTCTGGAGTCAGAGTTGGGCAGCTTTAGGAAGGTGGCGAAGTGGGAGAGAATTTGCAGCCAGACGCCATCACCTGGAGGGCACTGCCCTGGCTGACCCAGCATCAATCAGGTGCACGTACAATGCTTCGCCCTCTGACTACAAGATTCTTTGTATAAAGTGCAGAGTCTCTCTTAGACTCTCACCTGGGGAAGGGGGAAACTTCCCCCTTGCAAACCCTCACCGCTTAGGAGAGGTCATCAAAGTCCTCCATCTGCCAATAGACTCTGCCTTCCAGAAAATCACAGAGTATCTCCCAAGACAGCTGCACCTCTGAGGAAAAAAGTGCCCCACCTCCCCAGGGGGAGAGCTAAGGATAAAAGTTCACACAAAGCAATCTCTAACTGGTAGATAAATTTTTCTACCTCAATATTTCAGAAACTACAGTAGCAAAAATTTTCCAATAAAGGGTGGTTGTCTTTTCTTTCTCTGTTTAAATTTTTATATCAGAAAGAAAATACCACACATACCACAGACTTTCGGTAAAAACCCAGCTCTGAGGAGGGAAGCAGCCCCTTTCCTCCTTGGGGTATAAAATATGACCACTTAATTTATTCCACAGTATTAAAAATATTAAAGGGCGGGCCGCGGTGGCTCAGCGGGCAAAGTGCTTGCCTGCTATGCCGGAGGACCTCGGTTCGATTCCCGGCCCCAGCCCATGTAACAAAAACGGAGAAACAGAATACAATAAAACAAGAAAATGTTTAAAAAAATGTTTCCCTTTCTTCCTTCCTTCCTTCCTTCTATCCTTCCTTCCTTCTCTCTGTCTTTCCTTTAAAAAAAAAAAAAAAAAAAAAAAAAAAAAATATTAAATAGGAAAGGCACAACATGCACATGGAAATGGACAAATGTCCATTTTCAGACATCCACGTCGTCAGGAGGACCCCAGGGTCATCTGATCTCCAGGTCTTGCCTCTCATCCATCAGCACCAAACATAGTGCGCGAGTAAAGCTTTGCCGGCGCCGGCCCCTCGCGCTGCACAGCGTCTCTGTCTGGGGTGGTGGGAGATACTTGGTCATGGACGTGGTGATGGCGGCACAGCATGGTGAATCAACAGCACTGGATACTAGTTAAGTGTGGTTGTAAGGGGAAATTTTAGGTTATATATATGTTACCAGCATAAATTAAAAAAATGAAAAAGGACTTTACAAAACAAACAGTGAAGCCAAATGTAAACCACAGACTATAGTTAATAGTATAACTATAACAATAACTTTTCGACTGTAACACAGGTTCCACTGCGAGACAAGGTGCAAGTAGCAGGGGGGGTATGGGACTCTGTATTTTCTGCATGATTTTCCCGAAACCTACAAGTTCTCTGATATAGATGATAGATGGGCAATAATGATGCAGGCAGATACATAGGCAGATAGATGGATGATTGATGATAGATAATAGATACAGATAGATGATGGATGATAGATGGACAGACAGAAGGACAGATGGATAGATGGCAGACAGGTAGATGCATGCAGGGTAGGATGGATGGATGACAGAACTAAATGGTGGAAGGAACGGTGGCTCCCCCAGCAGTGCCGCCCATGGTGTTGGCCGTACAGGTGAGCCCTAACTTGCCACAGCAAGCTGCAACAGGAAGCACGCACCTGACGGTGGGTGCTGTGGCGCCACAGGGGTGCAGCCTCCCTTGGCCAGCGGCTGTGGTCTGAGACCAGAGAGCACAGTACGGTCCACACCTGGAGGTGGAAAGGGTCAGTCAGCTTAGGGAGCGTTTGTCCAAACGTGGTGTGCAGTGTCACGGGCTGCAGAGCTCTGCAGACAGGGATGGACTTCACTGCCCCCCTCCACATGGGGCCGGCATGGGGCCGGCATGGCCTCACACATCTGCTGCGGCACAGGCGGTGCTGCCCTTACTCTGCCTGCTCGCCAGTAACCCCACTCAGCCCCCGACTCTGCCACAGACAAACGACTCTCACGGATTCGTGAGGGCCCAGAAGCTCGTCTTCATCAGGGCACCAGCTTCTCTGAAGGGGCGGTGTGGCCGGTGAAAAGGAAGTCAGCAAGATAACGTGTACAGGGAAAATAGAAAAAGAGATTTCTCAGGACAAGCTGAACATAATAAGACCCGCTTGAGGAGCCGTCTGCAGGACGGAGGCTGCTGGCTCCTGTCGGGGTCCTCAAGGCACACATCGAGACCTCGGCATCGGGAATTGCTACTTCCTCTTAGAACATGGAAAGCCTAAATGACTGTCCCTTCTTCCCTTATGCTGAAATTTTAAAAAACAGAGAAAAATCAACACAAGCACAATGCCTCTTGAATTCATACGATAACTGAGCCCCGCGCAGCCAATGACCTGAACTCACAGAAAGACACGGGTTTCCAAGGAGAGACGCATGTGGGGCCGTGCCAGGCCACCCCGAGTGGAGTGTGAGCGCACAGGGCTCAGGGAACCTGGGACAGCAGGAGCGTCCCCACTGCCAGGCTCTCCTCCACAGGCCCCGGAGGTGTGACAGCCTGGACGCGGGGCAGGGCAATGACCCAGGAGCGTCTGCACCGTGGAGCAGGGCCTGGGCTCCAAGGGCAGTGCTGCCGGGGGGCTCAAGCCTCCTGTGCCTGCCCTTCTCTGCTCAGCATCAGACACCTTTTACCTCCTGGGAAAGGTGGAGCCCCATCACGCCCAGGGCACAGGGGACCCCCGTCGTCGGGGATGAGAGCAAAGCCCGTTCTTAACCCTCCGGAAGGGCAGAAGGAGAGACTGACCCCAGACCCTGAGCCAGAGGTGAGGAGCCACTGAAGAGCCCACACCGGAGCTGCAGGCTCGTGGCCCTGCCCACAGCGAAGCCAAGCCGGGACCACAGAGAATGTCCACAGGAAGGGCCACCAGCCCTGAGTGAGAAGGAGCATCAGGGTCTTGCCAGGGAGGCCTGAGCGTGGAGAGAACTCCCCTGAGGCTTAGGGGACACTAAAGGTGAGGGCAGAACAGACACCGAGACACGCTGGAGCAAGTCGTCCTCTGCCCTGACCAGGGGGCCAGCCAGACCTTGCCGTCTGCCACGCAGGCGCAGGCCACATGTGCCACCGACAGCACCATACTGAAGTGGTTGTCCCGGGACTTGGTGGGCCAGATGCAAATGTCACTAGAAATGAGTCACTCTCAATTTCACTTTAAAAAGTAAGGCTACTGGGCGGGCCACGGTGGCTCAGCAGGCAAGAATGCTTGCCTGCCATGCCAGAGGACCCGGGTTCGATTCCCGGTGCCTGCCCATGTAAAAAAAAAAACACACACACACTCAAAAAAGTAAGGCTACTGAAAATTAAAATGACATGCGCCCTGCATTACATTTCTATTATGGAACACTGTATTAGAGGAATTTGAAGCCTGTACCCAGTTCAACCCTTACCAGAATGAACCCAACCTCTCATACAAAGGCCTCAAAAACACAAGGCATGCCCACTTCCAAGCATTATCAATATTTATCTACTTAACTACGTAAAATATCCAACTTTCAACAAGAATTATGAGTCATGGGAGAAAGGGAGAAGAAACAATCAACAGAGCCAGTCTCGGCTGTGACTCAGATGTTGGAACTATCATTAAGATAATAGTGAATGATTAATATGTGAAATGCTCTAATGTGAAAAGTGGACAACACACATCAGATAGGTTCTTTCAGCCAAGACACAAAAACTATTAGAAAAAAATTAAAGGAACATATTAGAAATAAAAAAACAAGAGAACAGAAATGAAGTCTATCTTTTATTGAGCTCATTAGTAGACCGGAAATTGAAATGAAGCTGAAAATGGAATTGTGCAGTTGAAGAAAGACAATAAAAATTAAATAAACTATGCCAAGCCGGAGACCCTGGTTCAATTCCCAGTGCCTGCCCATGCATAAAAACATAAATAAATAAATAAATAACCAAACTAAAACACAAATAGAAAAAAGAACAGAACATCCACAACTTGTGAAAAACTATCGAACACTCTAATGTATGTGATTGGGATCCAGAAGGGGAAGAGGAAGACAAGGACACAGAAGAAATAAGGCATCACATAAGAAAGTTTCCATAATTAATGTTAGACCTACGACCACAAATCCAAGAAATTCAGAGAATAACAATGGGGATAAATGAAACACATGCACACACACATACAGACCCCTACCATATCATGTTCAAACTTCTGAAACCAAGGTCAAAGAGAGAAAGGGCACATTACATGGAGAGTTACAAAGATAATAATCACAGAGAATTTATAAATTATGTAAGCCAGAAGGCAATAATACAGTGACATGTTTAAACTGCTGAAAGAAAGAAAAAAAATCTCTCAACCCAGAATTCTATACCTAGTGAAAATATCTTCCAAAAAAGAAAAGGGAAATAAAGACTTTCCTCAGAAAAATATTAGGGAATCCATTTCCAGCAGAAGAAATATTAAAGGGAATTCTTTAGGCAGTGAGTTGTAATGACAGGCAGAAATTTGAATTTGCGAAAAAGAAATGAAGAATGCCAGTAATGGCATAAATCAAAATAAACACAAAGTCCATTGTTTTGTTAATTTAATTTCTCCAAAAGATACATAAATAACTAAAGCAAAGTAGTAGCAATGAATTTATATACATGCAAAAATAAAATTTAAGACAAAAATGACACCAAGTGTGGGAGGGAGGAATTGAGGGCATGCCTTATGCATACAGGATGGGGTATAGAATTATTTCAAGATAGATTGAGATTAAATAAAGTTAGACCCTATAAACCCTAGGAGAACTACTAAGAAAATATTTAAAAGATATAGAAATCATAACATCATAGCGAAGACAAAAGGGAATCATAAAAAACACTTAACCAAAAGGAAAATAGAAAAATAAGCAAAAGGACAGATGAAACAAATGAAAAACATCTAATAAGAAGCCAGATGTTAATACAATCATATCAGCAATTACAATAGCCCAGCCAAACCAATTAATAGGCAAGAAAATGTTAAAGTGGGTATAAAAGCAACACTCAATTATATGCTAGCTACATTAAAAATTTTAAGTATAAAAACATGTTAAAAAGAAAAAAAGAAAAAAGTAAAATAATGAATAGTGGAATTAACCCAAATTCCCATCAGTCTATAAATGGATAAACAAAATTTGTTATGTCTAGGCATGGAACATGTTTCAGCTTGTTGCTGAAGTTATAAAATAGTGATACATGAGACCACCTGATGTGAATCGAAAGAAGCCAGACAACTAAAAGACCACATATTTACTTTTGATTCTATTTACATGCCATATTCAGAATAAGTGGTACATAGAGACGGAAAGCAGATTAGTGGTTGTCAGGGGGTGAGCGGGTAAAGAACAGAATGACTGCTGAGGACACAGGGTTTCCTTGGGGATGGTGAAAAGTGTTCAGAAGTTAAGAGAGTAGTAATGTTTACAAAACTCTGTAAATATATTAAAAATCACTGAATTATATATTTTTAAATGATGAATTTTATGGTTTGTAAATTGTATCTCAATAAAATTGTTAGGAAAAGTAAAAGATAAAAACATGGAAATAGGAAGCAAAGGAATGCTGGAGTAACTATATTACTTATCAGACAAATCAGATAGAGAATAACATCACATAATGATAAAGGGGTTAATTCAAAGAGAAGATAGAGCAATTCTACATGTAAATATACCTAATTTTAGAATCTCAAAAAGCATGAAGCAAATTTCTTAATTGAAAGGAGAAATAGGCAAGTTCACAGTCACAACTGGGTCCATCATTCCTTCCTTTGTTACTGAGGGAAGAAACAGAAAGAAAACAATAAGGGCAGACGAGCCCAGGAGCCGCGCTATCAATCACTCGGTCTACTTGGCATTTTTATAGAACATTCCACCCAAACACGGCTGAAAACACAATTGTTTCAAGTAGGCAAGGAACCTTTACTGAGGTAGACTGTATTCTGGGACATAAGCAAACCCTAATGATAGAACTGAACCCTAAAAAGAACTGAAATTCTGCAAAGTACGTCCTTGAATGATAACCGAAATAAGCTAGAAGTCAATTAACTGAAGGATATCTGGAACTCCCACAAATAACTGGTAATTAAACAATACCCTTCAAAATAATTCATGAGTTGAAGAGGTAACAAAAAAAAGTGAGAAATATTTTGACTTGAGTGATAAAGAAAACACACACCTCAAAATCCATAGGACAGGACAATAGTGTGTGAGTAAATGCTCAAGCAGCAGCTCTGTGAAAAACGAAAGGCTTGATCTGTTGTGTCTACCAATTTCCATGATGAAAATATTCCCAACATGGTCGGTATCAGAGAGCACTGGGCTGGGAAGAGATGATAACTGTTGGTTCTCATGAGCAAGTAAAAGTCAAATCCAGAGCATCACTGGATCAGGTAAAGCAGTACTCAGAGGAATATTTATAGCATTAAATGCCTACATTAGAAAAGAAGATATATCCTCTGTCAGTTATGTATCTTCCACCTTCAGAAAATATAAGAAGAGCAAATTAAGCCCAGGGCAATAAGAAGGATGGAAATAATTAAGATAATATCAAAATCTATAAAATTGAAAACAGAAAAATAGATAAAATAAATGAAACAATATTTTTTTATTTGAAAAAAATAGATAATTATGTAACCACAGTGACCAGGAAACATAGAGGAGACATACTTTGCCACTATTAAAAAGGAGAGATGTGACTACTACAGACCCTAAAGACATAAAAGGGCTCCTTGGGGAATTCTGTGACCAACTGTGCCCATAAACAGCCTGCAAGAGATGAGTGAATTCCCTGAATGACACAAACTGCCACAGACACTCAAGAAACACTTAAACAGGGCGGGCCACGGTGGCTCAGCAGGCAAGAATGCTCACCTGCCATGCCAGAGGACCCGGGTTCGATTCCTGGTGCCCGCCCACGTCAAAAAGAAAAAGAAACACTTAAACAGTCTAATCTCTATTCAAGAAATTTAATTTGTAGTTAAAAAACTTCCAACTGAAAAATTCCAGGCCCAGATGACTTGACAAAGGAATTCTATCAAGTCTGCAAGTAAGAAATAATGCCGATTCTACACAAAATCTCCTAAAATACATAGGAGGCTGAGACACTTCCTAACGCATTCTATGAGGCTAGCATTATCCTGACAGGTAACACAAAGACATTACAAGAAAACAATCTCTCCTATGAATATAGATACATAAACCTCAATAAAATACTAGGAAATCTAATCCAATACTCTATGTTTAAAAGAAGACCAAAGTGGGCTATAACTTAGAAATGCAGGGCTTATTTAATATTCCAACACTGAGCAAAGTAACTCACCATATTGACAGAAAAAGAGAAAAAAATGACAAATACATGATCATTCAATAGATGCAGGAAAAGCCTTTGACAAAATTCAATATCCGTGTATGGAAAACACTCTCAGCAAACAAGGGACAGACAGGAATTTCCTTAAACCCATAGAGGGCACGCATGGCGCACTCCAACCAACACCACATTCAGTAATGACCGCGACAATCTGCCCTTAGACCAGGAAGAAAGCAGGTTCCCACTCGTGCACAGTGAACACAGCACTGCGAGTCCCAGCCGTGGGATTCACCTCTGCAGTGCTGTTGGAAAGACTCTGAAGGGATGCCCCATAGCCACTTTCTCCTTTTCATCGCTTGTCTGCAGCTTAGTCAAAAGCAATTTCTGCCAACTGCCAAAAACAATTTCTCAACCTCTTTTCAGTCTTGTGAGCCCAATCACTTCAGATCTGAGAAATTCTCACCATGGAGTCTCGCTTTAAGCACTGTCATAATTTTCCCAGATTCATTTATTCCTAAGAGCAACTGACACATTGACTTGAGTGTCTGAAAGTCTACCCATTCAGCAGCGAAGCTCTAGAACTGTCTTTAGGGTTAGAGACCCTTGAAAAGCCTGCAGAGTCGATCCTACTCCAATACCTACGTGATCTTGGGAACAGAAACAACTGTGTAGTGTTGTTGTGGATCCTAAATGAATTCATCAATTTAAAGCACTTATAACACTAAATGATAGCTACTGTTATTTGCAACGTGCACTTTTCTCTTTCTCAGAGAGCATGGTTTCCTGCAGCGTGTTGCTTCAGAGCATGCACTTGCATACTAAAGTCTGTGTGTGTCCCATCTCTATCACTGTGTGTGTCCCGTTTCTATCACTAATACCTGCCTGAACTTTGGGCAAGTTCATTTTCCTCTCTGTACTGTGGTTTTCTCATCTGACTGTGCTACTTTGTGTGCAGTGAACTCTGTGACATTTTGCTTCCTCCCACTATTTTCAGAGAACTCATGCAAAAGAGAATTCCAGGACAAGTCACAGAACTGCAGAATGATGCAGCTAGACGAGACCTCAGACAACTTTTATTCTATTATTTTAAACACTGGGGAATCCTTCATTCCAAGGCAGTCTGGACGAGACCTAGCGGGTGAGATAGAGGTGGCTTCGGCTGCCCATGCATTTCCCGCTTTACGTCCACTCTCATGCTGAAGCCAGTAGGGCACTCCTTAGTCCTCGGAGCTCTTCCAGGTGAGTCTCCATCCAGGTGAGTCACCAATCTAGCCCGCTGCCTGGACAGGTGGTGAAAGGCCTGGACAGGACTAGAATTGCTCTCCAGGGACCTCTCATGGGTTCTGGTCCGGGATTGACTATTGCCCCAACATGCAGCTTCAGCATGCCAGAATTAACGTGGGCTTGTGAGACACTGAGGTTGGCAGTGTACCTGGCGGCAAGCCCCAGGATCTCACCAGCTGAGTTAAGCAGGTGACCGTTTATTCAGAGTAATGGGGTGGCTCTCCAATCAGCAGATTATGATCCAGGCTCAGGAAGTCTAGAAGACCAGACAGCAGAGTCTGTCTTCCCTCCACCAGGAAGGGACCATCTGCAACTGCAGCCACCCAGCTGGCCCCCCTGCCTTGGACAGCAGGTGTCCCAGGCTCAGGCCCTGCTGCTGTGGCTGAGGACAGGGCACCAGGACCTCAGGACTCCAGGGAATGGAAGATGCCTGTTATACACACCTTCTACAGACGGCATTACACCACGTGCAAATAAAATTCTAAACACTCCTAAGGGGTTGTCTGTAAAATTGTATATCAAATATTAGGCCATATTTTGAATTAGCATATGGCAGATTTTATGTATCTGAAACAATCTCCAAATTGCTCATCTTTGAAGCTGTAACTCTTCGTTGTACATTAGCATCACATGGACACAACTTTCCAAAAGTTAAAAATAAAAGTTTGGAATAGACCTCTGTATTAGTGTTCTCCAGAGAAACAAAACTGATAGGATATATATACACATACATATATACATGCATATTTTTATATTCGTAAATATACTAGGATTTATTCCATGGACTGGCTCATATGGCATAGTGATTAGCAAGTCTGAGGGCAGGCTGCAAGTTGAAAACTTGGTGAAGGTGAAGGCGAATTTCCCAGGAGAAGCCTGTTGGCCGAAGCTGAGATGGAAGTTCTTCCTGACTTCTGAAGTCCTCATTCCTGGCTTAAAGCTCTCCAGCGGATTGGAGTAGAAGAACATCCTCAGTTTGAGAGCACTTTCCTTTGTTGATTGTAGATGCAATCAGTTGCAGATGTAATCCTCTGACGAATCACGTAAATCCACCTCACAGTAACAATCAGGCCAGTGTCTGCTTGACCAAACAGTGGACAACACATCCCAGCAAGGCTGACACATGAAATTAGCTGTCACAACCATCTTCTGTACTGAAGTGGATTTCCTCTTTCCTAAGATGGGTCAGCTTACAATGACTTTTGGTTCTCTATACCATGCCCCAATTCTAAAATCTCTTTTCCCAGTTCCTAAATGATTAAAAAGGTTTTTAGATTGGAAGACAGAAATTATAACAAATGCAATTATTATTGTTGACAGGAGGGGGATACGTAGATCATAAAGGAGAGAGTATAGGAATATGAGATGGGCACAGGATAGAAAGAACTACATGCTGAGGTGTAATTGAGTGCAGAAATACAACCAGAGATGCGAAAGAAATCAACAGCTCACCTGCTAGACTGTCTCATAACAGGCATCTCACGAGAGCCTTTGACAGGCTTACTTGCAAACTGCGGTAAACTTAGGACTGGGTTCTCTTCTACGTGCCTATAATGCAGTTTATCTCAGCTGTCAGTGGAAAGAGGCTGCATCCTTCCGAGTTACAACTGTCATTGTATGTTCAAGTTCAAGAACAAAACCTGGCTCCTGATCAAACACCAATCCACTGCAGCAAACAACGATGCAACTTCTGGGTATGGGTTTGGGAAAACAATTGATAAGTGCTTTTCAAACGTGTATGAGGCCTGAAATTGTGTACAATTAACCATTGAAGAGATAAATGCTAGGGAAAATTTGGGAAAGTTTTCCCCAGTCTCCATGTCACATGGCAACAACTAAAGAAAAAAGTCGCTAAGAACCATGTCCACCTGCAGTGCGTCCGAGCGCCCTCCAAATCCAGTCACCTTACCACGAAGGGCGGGGCACGACTGCTCACAGCCGCCCTCAGGCTGGAGGTACTGGGATGCAGCCGTGCTCCCTTCTGGGTAAGTCAACGCCTTCTCCTCAAAGTGGGAGAGGCCCCGCTGGTGGAGAGGAAGCTGTGTATGCCCGCTTCCTTCAGCAAGAAGCTGTGGTCACGATTCGCGGAGCGGCCATATCTGAAATTTGACACATTTTATAGCTGAAACCGGCCCCAAGGAAGCGTTGGTGGCTGATGTGGCTGGGCAGCACATCAGGCTGCAGAGATCAGGCATATTCAGCTGATGGGGCTGCCTATTTATTGAATCAAAATTTGAAGATACATAATGAATGCAATAAATACCATTTTTAGGAAAAATCTTTCCTCAAAATGAAACAGACCAGATGAGGATCTGCACAGTTTTTCCTGAGCCTGCCTTGTCTTCATATGAGACAAACACTTGTCAAGTGCTCCCTGCTGGGTTTTGAGGAGACGCAACGCCTCTGAGGGCAGCCGAAGGAGCCAGGCTTTGGCGCCGAGCCTTGCAACCACAGCCACACCACCTTGCTCCCTGAAGAAGTTTGCTAACCTCCCTGGAACTTCATTTCCTCGTCATAAAATCAGAAGAATTAAGTTTAATAGCGTGCTGTAGCATTTACGTAGTGCTGGCACATTTCAACTGCTCTGGAAGTAATAGAGCGTATTGTCACTGTTACCAGACATGGAGAGACAGCACAGACGTGGCTGACTCCAGTAAAGGTGGCTACTGCAGCGCCATTGCCCAGGAACAACAGATCGCCTCATTCAGGGCAGAATTAAATCCACCTGTGAAACAAATTTGACATCTTTGTAGTTCATAGATTCAGATAGTTTTTAATCCTACTTTTTAAGTTACATGACGTGTGAATGCCCATTGCATAGAGACTGAATCTGTGAAGCCTGGGTGCTATAAGAAGGTCAGGTGCCCTGTAAGGGGCCCCAGGAAGCCCAGGTGCACTGGAAGGGGCCCCAGGAAGCCCAGGTACACTGGAAGGGGCCCCAGGAAGCCCAGGTACACTGGAAGGGGCCCCAGGAAGCCCAGGTGCACTGGAAGGGGTCCTAGGAAGCCCAGGTGCACTGGAAGGGGCCCCAGGAAGCCCAGGTACACTGGAAGGGGCCCCAGGAAGCCCAGGTACACTGGAAGGGGCCCCAGGAAGCCCAGGTACACTGGAAGGGGCCCCAGGAAGTCCAGGTACACTGGAAGGGGCCCCAGGAAGCCCAGGTGCCCAGGGTCAGACCAGAACAGGAAAGTGCCCCTTGAGTGACTCCTCCTTCTCCATCTCACCCTCCTTTGCCTCTGACTCTGCATCTCATGGTATCAACCAAATACTAGTCCAGCAGCCAAACCCTTAGGCAATGGGGTAATCCCAACTAAGATGCCTCACCACATGGAGGGAAGGAGGACTGTCACAGGGCTCTCTAACCTTATGAATTCCCTTTAAATAAAATATAAAATACATAATATAAATTAACTGTAGCATGTAAATATTATATATTATATATGGTGTACTAGGGTTCTCTAGAGAAACAGAATCAACAGGGAACACTTGCAAATATAAAATTTATAAAAGTGTCTCACGTGACTGCAGGAACACAGAGTCCAAATCCACAGAGCAGGCTGTGAAGCCGACGACTCCGATGGAGGATCTGGATGAACTCCGCAGGAGAGACTCACCAGCCAAAGCAGGAATGGGGCCTGTCTCCCCTCCTTAAAAGGCTTCCCATGATTAGATTTAGCATCACTAATTGTAGAAGACACTCCGCTTTGGCTGATTACAAGTGGAATCAGCTGTGGATGCAGCTGACCTGATCATGACCTAATCATATGAAATGTCCTCATTGCAACAGATAGGCCAGTACTTGCCCAATCAGATAAACAGCTACCACAACTTGGCCAAGTTGACATGTGTCCCTAACCACGACAGTCCACCCCTTGTCAACTTGGCACCTATATATATATAACACCTTAGACCATACTTAATTTTCAAATGAAAACAAATAAGCACACATTTTTTTTTCTTTTACCTGACAATACTCAACTGTCCTGCATATAACTGGAAACACATTAAATCTCTCCAGAATAGGGTGCAAATCCTTAGGTAACATTCATTCTTAAACTTGATATCTTACAACTTTAATAGTATAACATGAACAAAACAGCATTACAGTCCTCATTTCTGTAACTGATCACGTGGTCGAAGTTCATATTTATCACTACCTTCTTCCATTACCCATTCCATGTTCCCTTTACCCTCAGCAAGCACTTCAGCTGGCCGTGGTTCTTTGCCTGGTGGGGTGACCCAAACCTTCATTCCTGAAGTCTCAGAGCCATTAGTGGTCCTGCCTGGATTGTGTTGTTGCAGTTTTCCATTGATTTTAATCACAGGGCATGGTAGTACTAATAGACGCCCTAGGGGATCTCCTGTATTCCAAGAAAACTCTTCTTTACCTCCATTATGTAGTTGCAGTCCTACTTCCTTCTGATAGTCAGGGTCAATTACCCCAGACAATAATGTAATCCCCTTCTTGGCTTGCTGATCCAGAGGCATAAGTAGCCCAAAGTGACCAGGTGGCAATCTTAACTTCCAGTTCAGTGGTATCACTGTTGTTTCTCCTGGAGGAAGCACACCCCGTTTTGGAACTAAAATCTGTAGACCAGCAGAACTCAGGGTAGCAGGGACAGGAAGCAAAAATTTTCCTAGTGGATCCCTAGAGGTAATAGTGAGTGACACCACACCCATTTCCACCCCTTGGTTCCTGGACCCATGGATCCTGGCTATGGGAGAAACAGCACCATACAGCAGATGCTGATTCAGAGCATACACAGCTTCCTGGAGAACATTACCCCAGCTTTTCAAGGTATTGCCACCTAGTTGGCACCATAATTGAGTTTTCAAAAGGCCATTCCACTGTTCTATCAATCTAGCTGCTCTAGAAGATGGGGAACATGGTAAGACCAGAGAATTCCATGAGCATGTGCCCATTCCCGCACTTCATTTGCTGTGAAGTGTGTTCCTTGATCTGAACCAATGCTATGTGGAATACCATGACGATGGATAAGGCATTCTGTAAGCCCACAGATGGTAGTTTTGGCAGAAGCATTGCATGCAGGGAAAGCAAACCCATATCCAGAGTATGTGTCTATTCCAGTTAGAACAAATCGCTGCCCCTTCCATGAAGGGAGTGGTCCAATGTAATCAACCTGCCACCATGTAGCTGGCTGGTCATCTCGGGGAGTGGTGCCATATCAGGGGCTGAGTGTGGGTCTCTGCTGCTGGCAGAATGAGCACTCAGCAGTGGCTGTAGCCAGGTCAGCCTTGGTGAGTGGAAATCCATGTTGCTGAGCCCATGCAAAACCTCCATCCCTACCACCATGACCACTTTGTTCATGAGTCCATTGGGCAATGACAGGAGTTGCTGGGGAAACAGGCTGACTGGTACAACAGAACAGGTCATCTTATCCACTTGATTATTAAAATCTTCCTCTGCTGAAGTCACCCTCTGGTGTGCATTCACATGGAACACAAATATCTTCATATTTTTAGCCCACTCAGAAAGGTCTATCCACATACCTCTTCCCCAGAACTCTTCGTCACCAATTTTCCAATTATGGTCTTTCCAAGTCCCTGACCATCCAGCCAAACCATTAGCAACAGCCCATGAGTCAGTATACAAATGCACCTCTGGCCAGTTTTCCTTCCAAGCAAAATGAACAACCAGGTGCACTGCTCGAAGTTCTGCCCACTGGGAGGATTTCCCCTCACCACTGTCCTTCAAGGACACCCCAGAAAGGGGTTGTAATGCTGCAGCTGTCCACTTTCAGGTGGAACTTGCATATCATGCTGAACCATCTGTAAACCAGGCCCGAGTTTTCTCTTCCTCAGTCAATTCACTGTAAGGAACTCCCCAAGAGGCCATAGCTCTGGTCTGGGAAAGAAAAGGTAATGTGGCAGCAGGAGTGGAGACCATGGGCATTTGGGCCACTTCTTCATGTAACTTACTTGTACCTTCAGGACCTGCTCTGGCTCTATCTCGTATACACCATTTCCATTTTACAATAGAGTGCTGCTGTGCATGCCCAACTTTATGGCTTGGTGGGACAGACAACACCCAACTCATGATAGGCAACGCAGGTCTCATGGTAACTTGGTGGCCCATGGTTAAGTGTTCAGTCTCTACTAAGGCCCAGTAGCGGGCCAAATGCTGTTTCTCAAAAGGAGAGTAGTTATCTGCAGCAGATGGTAAGGCTTTGCTCCAAAATCCTAAGGGTCTGCATTGTGATTCTCCTATAGGGGCCTGCCAAAGGCTCCAGACAGCATTTCTATTTGCCACTGACACTTCCAGCACCATTGGATCTGGTGGATCATACGGCCCAAGTGGCAGAGCAGCTTGTACAGCAGCCTGGACCTGTCACAGAGCCTCCTCTTGTTCAGGTCCCCACTCAAAATTAGCAGCTTTTCTGGTCACTCGATAAATGGGCCAGAGTAGCACTCCCAAATGAGGAATATTTTGTCGCCAAAATCCAAAAAGACCAACTAGGCATTGTGCCTCTTTTTTGGTTGCTGGAGGGGCCAGATGCAGCAACTTATCCTTCACCTTAGAAGGGATATCTCGACATGCCCCACACCACTGGACACCTAAAAATTTTACTGAGGTGGAGGCCCCTGTATTTTTTATCTCCCATCCTCTGACACGCAAATGCCTCGCCAGTAAATCTAGAGTAGTTGCTACTTCTTGCTCACTAGGTCCAATCAACATGATATCATCAATATAATGGACCAGTGTGACGTCTTGTGGGAGGCAGAAATGATCAGAGTCTCTGCGAACAAGATTATGACATAGGGTTGGAGAGTTGACATACCCTTGAGGTAGGACAGTGAAAGTATATTGCTGACCTTGCCAGCTGAAAGCAAACTGTTTCTGGTGGTCCTTACTAAGAGCTATTGAGAAAAAAGCATTTGCCAGATCAATAACTGCATACCAGGTACCAGGGGATGTATTGATTTGCTCAAGCAATGATACCACATCTGGAACAGCAGCTGCAATTGGAGTTACTACCTGGTTGAGCTGATGATAATCCACTGTCATTCTCCAAGACCCAACTGTTTTCTGCACAGGTCAAATAGGAGAGTTGAACGGGGATGTGGTAGCAATCACCGCCCCTGCATCTTTCAAGTCCTTAAGAGTGGCAGTAATCTCTGCAATCCCTCCAGGAATACGGTATTGCTTCTGATTTACTATTTTTCTAGGTAGGGGCAGTTCTAGTGGCTTCCATTTGGCGTTTCCCACCATAATAGCCCTCATTGCACAAGTTAGAGAGCCAACATGGGGATTCTGCCAGTTGCTCAGCATGTGTATTTCAATTATGCATTCTGGAACTGGGGAAATGACTACAGAATGGGTCTGGTGGCCCACTGGACCCACTGTGAGATGGACCTGAGCTAAACCTCCATTGATCACCTGGCCTCCATAAGCCCCCCTCTGACTGGTGGTCCAGAGTGACATTTTGGGTCCCCTGGAATTAATGTCACTTCTGAACCAGTGTCTAATAATCCCTGAAATATCTGATCATTTCCTTTTCCCCCATGCACAGTTACCCTGGTAAAAGGCCGTCGGTCTCCTTGGGGAAGGCTTGGAGGAAGATTAACAGTATAAATTTGAAGCATTGTAACAGGTTTCTCCCCCAAAGGGAACTGACCTCCCCTTCATTCAAGGGGCTCAGGGTCTGTAAACTGTTTCAAGTCTGGAAATTGATTAATTGGCCGTGACTCTGTGTTTTTGTAATTCAGGTTAGACTTCTGTTCACTTGACCTAGAACTCTTTTGTTTATACAGCTCCAACAAGAATTTAGTAGACTGCCTTTCTATTGTATTTCTAGGTACCCCATGATTTACTAGCCAATGCCACAAATCTCTTTGTATCATATAATTTTTTTTTTTTTTTTTTTTTTTTTTTTAAGAGAGAGGGAGGAAAGGAAGGAAAGACAGAGAAGGAAGGAAGGATGGAAGGAAGGAAGGGAGGAAGAAAGGGAAACATTTTTAAACATTTTCTTGTTTTATTATATTTTGTTTGTTTGTTTGTTTTTTACATGGGCTGGGGCCGGGAATCGAACCGGGGTCCTCCGGCACGGCAGGCAAGCACTCTTGCCCACTGAGCCACCGCGGCCCGCCCTGTATCATATAATTTTGATGCCTCCTTTGAGTTTGTTGTCTATTGTAATACCCGCGTCTACCCTGTCTTTGGTGATTAAGTGCTGCCACCTGGCTTCTGCCAACTTGGGATCTGGTCATCCCCATTGTGTTTAAGGATTCCAGCTCAGTGACAGCAGTTCCTACGGTAATATCTGACCTACAGAGAAGTGCAACCACAGAGCTCTTTAGGGATGATGGTGCTAGTCTCACAAACTTATTTCTCACTGTTATGGTAAAAGGTGCATCCTCTGGACATTCCTGGGGTGTAAGAGCAGGCTTTGCATGATAAATCCACTCTAACATCCCAATCTCTCTAAGCCTCTGGATCCCCTCATCTACATTATACCAGGGCAGTTCTGGCATTTCAACCTCAGGTAATGTTGGCCACCTTTTGATCCATGTTTCAACCAACCACCCAAACAAGCTGTTAACAACTTTTCTAACCGCTCGAGCTATAACATTGTATGCAGAATCTCTGCTTAGTGGGCCCATATCAATAAATTCAGCCTGATCCAGCCTTATATTCCTCCCACCATTATCCCACACTCTTAAAATCCATTATAACCCTGATTTCTGTTTATATAAATTGGAAAACTCACACAGTTCTTTTGGAGTATAACGTACCTCCTCATGTGTGACACTTTGTATCTCACTTTTAGGGGCCTGTTGGGACTTTAGTCTAGTTATAGTTCTGGAAGAAATGAGAGGTGGTGTGGGTGGGTCATGAAAAGAATTAGAAATATCTTCCAAGCCATTTGCTTCAAGGCCTTCATTTGCAGTTTCATCTGGTGAAACAGGATTAGTCACTCTAGGGCTAATCCCTTCAGGAGGAGGTTGAGTGGCCAACTCCTCAAGGCAGGCTGGAGGTGGGGCGGCTATGTCCTCAGGGCAGACTATTACAGGGTTATCTAGAGAAGACTCAGCATGGCCTAGGGTTTCAACCTCACCCCCAACATCATTATCAATCCATATGTCACCATCCCACTTTTCAGGGTCCCACTCCTTTCCAATCAATGCCCTCACTTTAACGGCAGACACCATGCAAGACTGAGATTTCAGTTTACGTTGTAAAGTTGCTACTCTAACAATAAGATTCTGAGTCTGATTTTCAGAGATCTCAAGTCTACGGCTACAGGAAATAAAATTTTCCTTCAGGATACTCATAGAAACCTCTACATCTTTCAGACGGCGCTTAAGCTTCTCGTTTGAAGCCTTAAGCCCATCCCTCTCACCCCTTAATGTAGACAGTGTATCTAACAACAACCAACCAACATCTCTATAACTCTTATTTCTACTAAACTCTGTAAATGTGTCAAAAACATTATCCCCCAGAGTCTGGCTTCATACAAGCGAAGCATTAGGAGAATCGAATGATGATATTTTGACTATCTCCTTTGCCAACGCACTTCATGGATTGGGATTGTCATTCTGATTACAGGAATCAGAGTCCTTAGTGTCTCTGAGCCCAGTCAGAGTAGAAAACCATTCATAAAAACCCATTTTTAAGATTCTGTTTCTTAAGAACCACTCCCGGTACCAAGATGTATTAGTTAGGGTTCTCTAGAGAAACAGAATCAACAGGGAACACTTGCAAATATAAAATTTATAAAAGTGTCTCACATGACCGCAGGAACACAGAGTCCAAAATCCACAGCGTAGGCTGTGAAGCCGACGACTTCAATGGAGGGTCTGGATGAACTCCGCAGGAGAGACTCACCAGCCAAAGCAGGAATGCAACCTGTCTCTTCTGAGTCCTCCTTAAAAGGCTTCCCGTGATTAGATTTATCATCACTAATTGCAGAAGACACTCCCCTTTGGCTGATTACAAATGGAATCAGCTGTGGATGTAGCTGACGTGATCATGACCTACTCCTATGAAATGTCCTCATTGCAACAGACAGGCCAGTACTTGCCCAATCAGATAAACAGGTACCACAACTTGGCCAAGTTGACACATGTCCCTAACCATGACATATGGGAAGTGAAATAGTAGAAGGAATCGTATATCTGAATTTAATATATCTGAATGATGGGGTGAGGTTTCTCATTTCATATTTCATTAGTATAACAGAAATAAAGTCAGTGTGGTCCTAGGATAAAAGATTTTTTTCTTTTAAAAGTTTCTGGAGGGTTATTTGCATGAAATCTCAGGGCTCAGTTCTTTAAATGCACAGATTTATTCATTTATTTGGGGTTCCCGCCATCTCTTGATGGTGCAATCTTGGGCAAAAGAGCAATTACAGTGATAGACGCTGTGTCAGAGCACGCAGAGTGGTTTGAGCGAGAACTAGCCAGGACACCTGCCCAGAGGTCACCAGTGAGGTTGGCAGGTGTGCTGGTTTGAAAGTGTTATGTACTCCAGAAAAGCCATGTTTTAATCCTGATCCAATTTTGTGGGGGCAGCCATATCTTTTCATCCTAATTCAAGACTGTAGGGCAGAAACTTTCAATTAGATTATCTGCACAAAGGTGTGGCATGCCCAGCCATGGGTGTGGCCTCTGATTAGATGGACTCCGCCCATTCAAGGTGGGTCCTGATTAGTTTATTGGAGTCCTTTAAAAGAGGAAGCATTTTGGAGAGAGCTCAGAAACCTCACAGCTGGCTGAGCAGAGCCAACACAGTTGCTGACCCTTGGAAAACAGAGACACAGATATTTGGAGAAGCTTGAAATATAGCAGATGTCGCCATGAGGTGTTAAGTGAGCTAGAACCTGGAAACAGCCAAGGGAAGGCAAGAGATGAAAGCAGCCCTGGAAAAGCAATGTGAGGGACCCCCACAGGAACAGAGGCTGAAAGCAACGGAGCCCAGGAGCAAGAGACCAGCAGATGCAGCCACATGACTGCCCAGTTGGCAGAGGGGTTCCTGACCCACCTGCTGTTCTTGAATTAAGGTCTCTTTTCCTGGATGCCTTAGTTTGTACATTTTTATAGGCTTAGAACTGTAAACCTGCAACGTATTAAGTTCCTCTTTTTAAAAGCTGTTCCAGTCCTGGTATATCGTGTTTGAGCAGCTTACAAGCTAATACAGCAATGGAAGCACAGGTTACCATGCTGCCAACCCATCCAGTGGGGTTTGTACAGCAATGGTGGAGGAAAAACAGGAACAATTGCCGAAACCCACCACAGGTCAAATACAGAGCAAATAAGCGATGGGAAAGAAAACAGTAGCCACTAAAAGAGCCAAAGCATCAGTGGTGACAGGACACCCCGAGGTTCCAGTGGCCAGTTGCTGGTGCACATCGGTGGTGACAGGACATCCCGAGGCTCCAGTGGCCGGTTGCTGGTGTACACGGAGTGTGTCCTCAGAGGCAGTGTGTCCAGACACTTCCAGTTGCAAGTAGCAAATATCTGCAAGCTTTTTCCCAAAAAGAAAGGGGGGGATTCATTGGCTGCAATAACGACAGACTCAGAGGAAAGGCAGTCTTGGGCTCATTTGGTCCCGGCAGCTCAACAGTGATGGGAAGGCCTGGCTCCTCCCTTGTGTCTGTTTCTCACAGTATCATTCCTACATAAACTGACTCTTCTGAGATTTCTGCTGGAGGGACCGTGAGTCCAGGCCCACTGGGTCATGGCCACCAAGGAGGGAGACTCTGAACTGCTCTCACCAAAGAAGGAAGAAGTGCTGTGCTGATTTGAAAGGATGTGTGTACCCTAGAAAAGTCATGTTTTAATCCTAATCCCATTTTGTAAAGGCAGCCGTTTCTTCTAATCCCTATTCAGTACTGTATGTTTGAAACTGTAATTAGATCATCTCCCTGGAGATGTGACTCAATCAAGAGTGGTTGTTAAACTGGATTAGGTGGAGACATGTCTCCACCCATTCGGGTGGGTCTTGATTAGGTTACTAGAATCCTATAAACGAGAATGACAAGAGAGAAAGCCAGAAGATTCTGCGAGAGCAGAGAATGATGTAGCCACAAGAAGCAGAGAGTCCACCAGCCAGTGACCTTTGGAGATAAAGAAAGAAAATGCCTCCCGGGGAGCTTCATAAAACCAGAAGCCAGGAGAGAAAACTAGCAGATGACGATGCCATGTTTGCCATGTGTCCTTCCAGCTGAGCGAGAAGCCCTGACTGTGTTTGCCATGTGCCTTCTCACTTGAGAGAGAAACCCTGAACTTCATTGGCCTTCTTGAACCAAGGTATCTTTCCCTGGATGCCTTAGATTGGACATATAGAAATGTCTATAGACTTGTTTTAATTGGGACATTTTCTTGGCCTTAGAACCGTAAACTAGTAGCTAGTGGCCTAGAACAAGTGCTTTCCCCAGAAGTCACCAGCAGACCTCCTTTTGTTACATTGGTCCAAATTTTAGCCCCCATCTCTCCCCACAACCCAGCACTGAGGTCAGGAGATGAGTGCACTGATTCCCACGAGCCGGAGCCCGGTCTGGCGCTCATCGTGAAGGGACATTCAGAGCAGCGCTGCAGAGGGCGGTGGCCTGAGGCTAGCATGCAGCGGGGCCGCTGGGGGCCGCGGAGGGACGTGCCTGGGTGCAGACGAGTCGCTGCCCCTTCACGCTGGCAGCGCGTGTCTCCCTCGTGTCATTTGTCTGCCTGTTTGGTAAGTGCCGTTAGTGCCAATTCCACGGAGCACTGTCCCCTGCCCATGGGAAGGCAGCAAACATCAGCAAGACCTCTGCTTAAGAGCACACTGCGTGCTTGCCTTTGGAAGTTTTAAGGCCACACTACATTTTACTTTATTTTTACTATTAAATTCGGGATGCAATGTACTATCAAGGGCCCATTTAAGTGACTGGCAAATAGGAGGTTATCACTGGCTATGCTCCCTGGGTGCAGATGGAAACCTATCTTGTTTCTGACCCAGGCCCCAGGAAAATAGGCGTCGGCTGTGCTCGGAGGCCTGGGGAGGTCCCCGGGGCTTCAGGAGGGGTGAAGCCGTCGGGCTTCCCCCATGTCCCCGCACCCGGCGGTCCCACAAGGCTGCGTGGAGCCGGCCGAGCACGCCTGCCAAAGGTCCCTGCGTGGAGGGTGTGGCAGCCCCTCTTGCTGGGGCTCCTCCTAACACAGGGGCAGGAGGGGCCGGAGGGCCTGGGCGTGGCCTGGGCTTGCGGATGCCAGGTCAGACGCGGACCTGGAGAAGGTATGGCTGGGGAGGAGCTGAGGTGAGAAGGCTGCACCCAAAGAGGAACCCTCAGGGACCTTCTCAGACCTTCCCAGAGGGCTGCCCAGAGGGCAGAGAAGACCTCCACAGAGAGGCCGGACGTGCTCCTGGACGTCCAGGGACGAGGAGGCCCAGCAGCGGGGAAGGAGCAGGTCTCCTGGGATGCAGGGCCACACGGGCCCCCGCCTTGCCCAGTTGCCCCCAGAGGGCTGCACCACTGAAAGAAGACCCCACTGCCCCCTCACCCGGCCTCTTCTCCCTGCTCCCTCCCACACAGCTGCAGGTATTAGCCGGGGACAGAGGGCACGGAGGGGACAGAGCTGCCCAGGCTGCCCGCCTGCCTGCTGCAGGCTCCCGTCTCTAGGGGTCGAAGCTGCAGGCTAGGCTCCATTCACATATGTCTGTAGGATTGCGCTGCGCAGGCTAATTCCTGAAGCCAACGGCAGGTGAAGGCGGGACGTTTGAGAATCTGGAATTAGTCACCGGCTCTGTCCTTACATCTGAGGGCAAGAGGAAAGTCCGCCCCTGAGAGGACACCTGGCAGGGCAAGTTGGAGAGAAAAGCAGAGCTGCCCTAAGATGCTGCCCCAGGCCACACACCGGACTGTCCTTACGGAGACACGAACCGTTTAGCAATTGCATTGGCGCTTTTAAATGTCATTAAAATAGTTTTGTCACTAAGGATATCTTTTCAGTAGTCGTTTGCCGTATTGTTTTTATTTTAAAAAACTAGTAAATGTCATCATTTCAACAATTCTGTCACCCTATTTTAGTGTTTCATTATTGGCCAATATTATTGAACTTTTTTATTCCTCATAGTAAGCATTTGGGGAAGCGCTATTTGTAATCAACAATTAGATGAGTCAATATTTATTTGTATTAGCAGTTTATAATAGCGTGGCTGGAGGCTGCCTTTGTGGGGTGATGGCATCACATCTAGGCCACAGGGGTTGCTATGGCAACCCAGCCGGGCTCTGAGAAGGGTCTGCCCTAATGTCCCGGGGCCGAGGCGCTGGGAACACACCTGCCTGCGCTGCGGGCGGGGCCCTCGGGGCGTGATGCGCAGAAAAGGGACCCGAGTGCACGCGCCGCACCAAAGGCCGCAGGCACACACTGTGCCTCCCACGAGGCTTCCTCTTGTGGACATGTCTTTTCATGATATTCTTGTCACAAATGACCTCTTCCAGGGCTGCTGTGCGGCTGACTTGGGATGGTTTACTTCGCTTGAAAGCCAGTGTCCAGCTTTGGGCCGCAGTCCCGCGTTCCTGGTTTTCCCAGCACCTGACCTGAGTTACCAGCTGGCCAGAGCTTCCTAAACCTGGTCGGCCCTACCTCCGGGTCCTGCCGGGGGCAATGAGGCTTCCCCAGGGGCAGGGCATAAGGTGAGACTTTGCTCCCAAGACCGGAGGTGGGTTCTCTTCTCCTGGAAGTTCTGGGGATGCGGTTGAGGGGGGCAGAGGTGAGGGGCTCCCTCGAGAGGGCTGCTGGCCTGGGAGTGCGGGAGGCTCAGGGTTCCGGCCCCCGACGCCACATCCCACGTGCCGAGTCCCACGTGCCGCCCCCCCCCCCCACTAGAAGTGCGTCCTCACCCCACCCCACCCCCGCCCCTGTCCCTCCCGCCTCACTAACTCGCCTCCTTGGCTACCATGGCCCTCAGAGAACTTTACGAACCTTCTTTTCCATCCAAGTCTTTCTTGACCCCTGCAAACGCGTGTCTGCACTGAAATGCGCGAACGTGCATTTATCGACTTAATGCCTGCTTCCGCCGTTAGACTGCGAGACCACTGAAGGCTTGATGCTTCTACAAATGTTAATGTCCCTTAAACCCATCAGGTTGTATGAACACAAATGCATCTTGTCACCCAAGGGCATCGGAGGAAGAGCCTTTGGAGTTGTGTGTAACCACCCACCTTTGCAGCCTGCCAGGGTGGTTGGAGTCAGAGCAGAAAGTAACTCCTCCGCCCTCGAATCCTCCATGGGCCAACCCAGGGGCAGCCGCCTCCTTCCCAGAGCAGGGTCTGCAGAGCCCAGCCCGCGGCCATGGCTGCCCAGAGCCTGGGTTTGTCTGGCCTGCCGGACACAGTGGGTTTTACATGGAAAGGAATAATGTTTCCTGATACATGAAAATGACATGAAGTTCAAATGTCAGGGTCCATAAATACGGCTTCATTGGTGCCCAGCCATGTCCTCTTGCCTTACTGTCTGTGGCAACCCCACACCACGTAGAGCCGAGTGCTGGCCTTGGCCTTGATGACCACGAAGCCAAAACACTTACCACCTGGCCCTGCCCAGAGACCAGCCCAGCCTTGCTCCAGAGGCCACGCTGGACCCTGAGGGCGCCTGCTTTCCCCAGTGTGCTCGCTCTCCGGTCCTGTCCTGCTCATCCTTGGGCGGTTCCTAGGCTGCTACGAGGCACCTGGCCCCCCGCCCAGGTGGGCCCCTCCTGCCTGCGCGCCCATCCCCGGCCTCCCTCCTGGCCCCCGCACGCCTGAGCATGTCCCTGGCCTCCTGCCTCTACCCCAGAGCACACTCAGCCAGGCCACGGTGACAGCGGCCCCCAGGCGCCATCTGCCCAGGGCGCTTCCCTCACACCCAGGGCCGGCCAGCGAGCACTTCTCTGCGCGCTTGTCGCCCACCCCTGCCGGGCTGCAGCCCATGAGCACAGGTATACACAGGAAGGTATTTGTCTTCATGAAGACCCCAAAAGGAACCCTGGGCAGTTTCTGACGTGCATTCCAAACTGAATTCATCTCTATCCTGTGAATTACAGAAAACAGAACGAGTGCCCTGCTACCCTCCAACGTGAAATGTAGGAACACGTAGGCAGGGTTTGTGAACAGGGAGGGTGTTGAGAAGGTGGCAAAGCACACGCGACCTTTTAGGATAATAAATGCGTCGGTCTTCCTGCATCCATGTGTAATGGGGATGCACGTATGCAGGGGAGGCCACACACGCCAGGACGCCTCGGCTGGCACTGCGGTGAAAGCTTAGATGGCAGCACATCTGACAGCACGTTACAAGCCAGCAGTGTGAAAAATCTCATCAACAATAAAGCTGTTAAGGTGATTTTTAGTATTATCCCTGATATTACACACTCATACATCTCATTTCTGGGAAAGAAATTCAAAATTTAAAAATGAAGAATTCAGTGAAGCGACGACATGCATCTCTGCCACCATCCCGTCTTAATATAAATATTTCAATTTATTAGTTTCTTACCCACAGGTGACATTTAAATGTTTCCAAAAATTAAATGCATGTGCACGCACATCTACACGCCTGTACACGCGCGTGTGCACACACATGAGCACGCGCATGCATGCACATCTACAGCATGCACACATGCACACACATGTGCACACACTGTCATTTGCATACGAATATTAGTAAACAAGGTAGAATTGCCTGGACTTTTATTAGGGAGATGAAAGTGTTTGTAAACTTTTGGTCTTACTCTTCCTCAAAGAGAAACACTGTCCCCACTTCTAATTAAGCCTCTTTCTAAATCCATGTTTTTAAATAATTTTTTAACAGGGTCTCATAAGAAATCTATTAATCTTCTAGGCACATGCACACAAACAACTGGAGCGAACACTTGATTTTACTAAACAGTACTTAATCTTTGCTACCGGCCACGTGCTGACATTTCATGCTATTCTCTGCTGTTTCATTTTTGCAGATGCTGCCACCAGCCTCTAATGGGTTTCCCAGCTCACTAATGGGTGTGACCCACAGCGAGAGACGCTCCACCCCAGGCTGTCGGAGATTGATTCTCCACCCTGGTCCATCCTTGCTCTTCCTGCATGGGGCCTGGGCACGTCCTGCCCGAACACCCCACAGGCTCGGCCCCAGTCCTGCCGGCCTCTCAGCTCCTCCCAGCACGTCTCTCCACTCTGCGGCTTCCTCACCCAGCGTTCTCTGTTCAGACGGCCATGCGGGCCGAAAAGCAGTGCTCGCTACTTGAACAAAATTACTGCAGATCCACCCACCCAGACCCTGAGTTTATGCTATTTGTTAAGGCAGACGCATTTGATCACATTTCAAACCCTAAATGAGGAGAGAGTGCAAAGGAAATCTAAAGCTCTTAGAAACAATCAGGGCTTGAGAAATCCAGGGGATGAGGAAGGAAAGAAGCTGTGAAATCCTTTCTTATGCGTGCTTTGCCCTTTAAGATGGAGAAGAGGCTTGAAAGCTTCCCACTGGAAAGACGAGGGCCAGATCAGTGCGGCACAGCCTGGGGCCGTCACTGCCCCAGCAGGGAGCGAGTGGCAGAGCAGAGGAGGCACAGCTGCTTCCCCAGCTCCGCTCATAATCGATTATCAGGTGTGCCCCATGACGCCAGAAGCTGTCAGCAAGTGCCTCAGTGAGGTCACCTGCCAACCTGGGGCTGAGTGGCCGCCGTGAGGGACACAACCGCCTGGAGGGACACAGGCGTCCAGAGGGACACAGCCACCAGGGGGGACGCAGCCACCCTGAGGGACACAGCCACAGGGAGGACACAGCCACCCTGAAGGACGTAGCTGCCTGGAGGGACATAGCCGCCCCGAGGGACACAGCCACCAGGGGGGACGCAGTCACCAGGGGGGACACAGCCACCTGAGGGATGTAGCCACCGAAGGGACGCAGCTGCCTTGGACCCCAGCGGGCTGTGCGGCGGCTGCTCCTCTCCTCCCCAGGCTCAGCGCCCATGTCTGCCCAGCAAGGAGCCCCGGCCCACCTGTTTCTCGGCCGCTGTCTGGCTGGCTGGACGCAGCACACACCGCAGGGAAGCAGCACTCAGGGCAGTGCTCCCGGGACAGCTTCATGATCTTAAAAGAAGCATGTGCCTTGTGCGTGGCGTCCCCACTAAGAAGCACCTTCCCTCACCCGGAAGCATCCACGTCCCCATGTGGTGGGCAAAGTTGACCCCAAATCCACGTCCACCCTCAGATGTGGAACAGGGCAGTGGCAGTCAGCTCGGGGGGTGGGGGAGGCTAAGTCCCGTGAGAGGCACAAAGGACCCCCAGACATGGGCAGCGGCCGAGGGGGTGCTGGGGGTGCCGGGAGCGGGCGGAGGTGAGGGGCCGACTCTCTGGGCAGGCTCAGGAGGACCAACCCCTGGGGCCCCAGCTTCTGGCCTCCGCAACGGCGAGGGGCGTGGGTTAGCGGGTGGAGCCCCCAGCCGTGGAAACAAGCACAGTGGGGGGCGGTCTGGCCTGGGCACCATGGGCAGAGGAGAGAACGCAGCCTGGGACTCTCTGCCCAAGGTCTCGTGATCCCACCCAAACCAGAGGAGGGGTGAGATGCGAGGGCCTGCCTGCTCCTCCCATCGCCAGAGACAGCACATGCCACCATGCGCCCAGGGCCCTGGGCCCCAGAAGCTCAGCAGCACGTCAGGGCGCCTCGGGTTGTCAGGTGACACCAGGCTGGGGTGTGTCCGCTTCACAGGGCTGTGGTGAGGACACAGGTGTGAACTGCAGAAAAGCAAAACGCCCGTGCGAGATGCAGGTAAGTTGTGTTCCTCTCAGGGTGACCGCCATCCACGCGGCGACCTCTGCTCTTCCTTCTGGAGTCCATCCTGCGAAGCCTCCATCCAGCAGATACTGCCCTGGGCGTTGCCCAGACCCCATCTGCGGGCTCCCGTGTGGACGCTAACTTCGCGTTCCAGTCCCGGGGGCTCCTCTGGGGCAGAGCCATGGCGTGCCTGCTCCGCTTCTATCCCGTCCCCGCTCAGGGAGCCGGGCGGTGCTCAATGAGGGACGGCCCTGCGGTGGGCAGGACTGGCTCTGCCTGCAGGGTTGGAGAGCACAGGAGACCCAGCTGGCCTTCCGCGAAGGTTGTGCGCCGTTCAGACGCTCACATGAATGTCTGACCCAGCAGTGAGGGGCCTCTTGCACCTGTGCCAGTGTCTGTGAGTTACGATTTCTCCGTGAGCAGAAACACGTGATTGTGGAAGGAAGCACCAGGTCAGGTCTGGAAGTCGGGCACCACAATGCCAACAGCCATCCGGGGTCTGGAGTTGGGTAACCGTGTAAGTGTTGCTGTGACACACAGGGCATGTGGGTCATCGGATGAGCCACGGCAAAGGGCCGCTGAAACTTCGCTTCCAGGTGGAACTGCAGGGTGGCCCCAGCCTGTCTAAGGCTCATTCTGTGCAAGTCCTAGAAGGAGGAACCGTCCCAATCCATCAAAATCCTTCAGACAGGATTCCTTGCAGAGGTCCCAGGGAGGCTCGCTCACGCACGTCAGTTCTCTGGGTGAGAAGCCGGGCAGTGGACAGGCCACGCAGCGGCCCCCTACGAAGATTTTCCACAAAAGCGTGCCCAAAGGCTAACAGCCTGGCAGGCTCCCTCCCCTTCGCGATGAAGGAGGGGGTTTGGATACTTGTTCTCCTTCCCTACAGCACTGAACATGGTTCATTTGCATTTTAAAAATATAAGAACCCTTCTCTGTAAGTAATGAGATGTGCTCAGCTTCTCAACCAAAGTAAACACTCCTGTGGCTTCCCCCGCCTTGCCCATCCTTTTATAACCAGTGGCAAGCATGGCAACTGGACTAGTTGATCAATAATTGTGTATGACATGAATGAGACTCGGCTAGCATCAAAACTTCAGCTTCCTGATGCTCTGGGAGCAGGGAAAATGCCTTAGAAAAAAGAAAACTGCCTGGGCCACTTGTCTGGGAAGCAGGGGGTCTCCCAAAGGCGGTGGTTGATGGTGGGAGATTTCTTAGGGGAGCCCTCTGCTGATGGGAGGCACAGAGCTCTACTGAGTGACAACATTGAGGCCTACACGTGTGAGGCAGGCAGGAGAGGCGGGGCTCCACCGTGTGTCTGTCGTGCCTGTTACATGAAGTGCCACAACTTCGATCTTCCGCCTCCACCAGACGCGGTGCCTCTGGGTTACGCCATCGAGCCAGCTTGAACAAGCGCCTCTAGAAATCCTGTCCGCCTAGGAGCTCCTTTCCTCCAGAGGCCGGGGAAGCCTGAACTTGGATAAAGCTGTTGACATGGCAACACAGGCTTTTACCATCCAAAAGGACATGATGTCAAACGGCACTTCTGAGATGGCGATGCGTGACGCTTCCTCAACGCAGAGCCTACTGTGATTTCCTGTCACTAAATTATCCATTCCAGGGCCACAAACAACTGCATGTAAGTGTGTTCTAATTAAATAAAAAAGAAAGAAAGAAAAGGCATTAAATTCTTAATGGTAGTAGTGTATTCCCGAGATTCATCTGGAGAGCTGGTAATGGTTACAAAAAGAGAAGGCATTTTTAAGGCACTATAAATTAGCACCTTTTTCATTTAGACAAATCGAATAGGTACTAGAATCAGATTTGCAGAACAGCATTAGAATACGTTTTCCATAACATGCATGCACTGCCGTCAGGACAAGGAGGTTTGTTGCTTAAATCGTGAGTTCTTTAGAACAGGAAATCTGGCATTGTAGGAACAACAGAAGCAGTGGCTGTTCTTTACGGAATAGCAGCCACAGCTTTTAGGAAGAGTCCTGCCTAGGGTCAGGATGACTCTAGAGCACAGCCAGGCAGCCTGGCTGTTACAGATGCATAGAACAGGAAGGATGAGGAAAAAAGGAAGTAGAGAGGGCGAGAGGAATGAAGAGTTGTCAGTCAATAGACAGAAGTCCAGTAGAGAAACCTCCAAAGGGAAATACAGACGTGAAGGGAGGAATTAATAAAACCTGACTGCTTGTCATGGCACCAGCTCTCACTTTAAGGACCAGATTAGAAGCTTTGAGGTCCCTTTACTGGATTGAGAGTATGAAAGATGGAGGCATAGGGACACCTTCTCAGGTGAGTGCTCCTGGAAGGGAAGGTGACCAGGTAAAGGTAGAGACGGTGGTTCAAGGGAGCTTCACGGGAAAACCGTCCCTCTGAGCAGGGCCATCAGAACACAAGACATCAATTGGAGTGCCGACATAAAAATGGAACCATCGTAACCCCATCAAATAAATACATGAGCAGGGTGGTAGAATGCTCGCCTTCCATGCGGGAGACCCAGGTTCAAGTCCCAGACCATGCACCCCACCTCCACAATAAAAGAGCAGGCAGCTCCCCGGATTAGCAGGGTGGGAGCGTCCTTTCAGGCCAGGCCGCATGCCACCAAGCCACGTCCCCAACCCAGCTCCGGAAGCCCACCCAGGCTGTGAGCATTGCCCGGGAACGTGCCGTGAGGCACGTGCTGCTCCTCGGGACTGAGCAGCAGCCCTGGACCCAGCTGCCCCTCTCCTCCCCATTCTGAGAAGCAAAGTCTACTCCAACCTGCTCTGCAAAGGCTTCCCCCAAACGTACAAGAGGAAGCCCTCCCTCCCGCACGCTCCCGTGGGCTGGGATCGTGGATCACCACGGGAATGCGCTGCAATTCCGTTTTCACTGTCCGGTTCCCTTACAGAAAATGGGGTCGCATCTTGGTCTCTGAGCGAATGGATGATCAGTGAAAGAAAGGACTAAACAAGGTTCACTTAAGTCAGATTCCCAGATGCCAATGTGCTCCATCAGGATGGCAGTTCCTGTGCCCCACACGTGTTCCCACCTTCCTTCCTTATCCAGATTGGATCCTTCGACTCCCCAGGGCCCCACTGTCTTTCAGAAGCACCCACCCGGCAGACCCCGACTCTAAGAGTTCAGCTAAATGGATGTCCCATGATACATAAAAAAGGTCCCTGATAATTACATTTATTTTATTTGATCTGATTAAGGGATCAGTCAGCTACCATCAAAGAGACCCAAGAAAAAAATGTGTCAGCTGCCACCGAGGTCATCTTTGATCTTAAAATCCAAATCCCCCACCTGCTATTTCCTTTGTTTCACTGTGTTTCCTCTCTCATTAGAAATTTTCTCTTCCAGTGCCACTGAGACCCACAGGTCAGCAAACAGTGAGGATGCGCTGTCAAAACTGTCACCTCCTGCCCAGAGAGGGGATAAAGGTCCTGGGCCAAGACAAAGTCAAAATTCATTATTTCCATGAACTCTAGAGATGGCTGAACTTTGAAGAGTGCCACAGCAAGTTAAACCACACGTTTGTGGGGTCCCTGTTTTGCTCTATATAACTCAAATAGAAAGTAACACTGATAAAAGTTGAAAGAGTCAATGGAGATAAAAGCAGAAGGCATAAGTATTTTATGCTGAGAAGTGTTTGCTGGAAGAGTCATGTCAGAGCGGAATGTGGCACACGTGTCCGCTTTACCCGCGGGCGTGGCTTCCTGCCCTTCACACCCGCCGCCCTCCCTACCGCCATGGGAGTGTGACGCATTGTCCTCCGCGCCGCCCAAGCAGCCCCGGCATCTGGGGGACGGCCGGGAATGGGTCCCCTTCATTTGTGAAGAACTATGATTCATGATAAAGGCGTGGCAAGCAGAGGAGCCCTTGGTCACAGACATTTGCAAGCACAGAGGTAGCCAGGTGTCACCTTCGCAGGCTCCTGGGTCTCATGCTCCCCCTGCCCCTCGACGCCAGCCCACCCTCACTCCCGCCGGCCTGCCTGTCGTGCAGCCACCTCTGGGCTCCTCAGCCACAGAGCAGCCCCAGGTCTCTGCCAGCACAGGGCCCACATCTCGCGTTCATGGAGCAGGTGCAGGGCTTTCACGGGGGGCAGAGTTTTCATCATCATTTCCATTACACCAGTGCCCTGCCCAGCACTGCTTCTGTTCCCTCCTTTACCACTCTGTAACTCTGTGCATCAGGGGGTTAGTGATACTGTTTCACAGATGTCAACTCCAAGTTGAAGAACACAGATGTAGAAGCTGCAAAGTTGGGGGCAAGTGACAATGCTTCTAGGACTTGGTTTTCTTTCTCCTGCTTTTGCCCTCCTTCATTTTGATTTCTTCAAAGATTCCAACCCAATGTGCCCTAAGTCCCTGGGGGAATTTTTAGAGTATAAAGGCAAAGAGAAGCCCTATTGATTTTGCTGCTGAAACAAACTTTGGAATTCCGTCACAAATTATCCCAACAGCAGCGCTTCCAGAAAATAATGCACTTTATCACATTGGGTAAAATGGCAGTGTTCCACCCTCCACATTCCTTTATATTAAAAGCATGGCTGTATTTTCACTATATGTCTCAAGGGCAATAAGCCCATAAAGTCGGAAGCTTTGTCTTGGCCTCTGCTCTCCGCCATGCCCAGCCCCCACCTCCTGACACCCTAAACAATGGATTAA
Organism: Tamandua tetradactyla; assembly: GCF_023851605.1. Lineage (NCBI taxonomy): Eukaryota > Metazoa > Chordata > Mammalia > Pilosa > Myrmecophagidae > Tamandua > Tamandua tetradactyla. The sequence goes on along the minus strand of NC_135351.1, from coordinate 45,114,791 downwards.
GAATAAAGCATCTATCACCCTCAGCCACATTAAGGCTAAGGATCACTGAGTCCAAAATATTAATGACAAATTTGATTCATAGCTTACATGAACACCACCTAATGAATTGACACATGGCAATTATGATGAGTGACATGCACCCCCAGCATTCATTCTCAAACTATCATTCTGTCTTGTGTAGCTGCCTCCACCCCATTTCCCCTGCATCTTCAAAATCCATATTTATTTTGTCTGAGCCTCTGTGTAACAGAATAAAAGATTTCTCAAATGCCCAGAGCCATGGACTTTCAACCTTTTCATGAGCTGTTCTATTTCTCCTTTGTGCTATGAAGCCACAAAGCACTGAAAGAAGTCAGATTGGAAAAAGTTGGCACATTTTATCAACCTTCACCTACTTAATAAAAATGTCCCAGATTTTTAAGGTATCTGGAACCCAGTTAATTGCACTCTTAGGACGAATCATCTCAGATGATGGTTTTCTATTCTTGCCTCTCTGACGCTTAACCTAAGATTTGGAGCATTTGCTCAACTGCCTAAAAACATCTGTTAGCGGCATGTGGTCACAGGAAAGAGTACACAACATGGAACTAAAGGATTCAGAATTGAGTTCTGGCTCTAACTTCTACCCATGTAGTCCTGGGAAAAATAATTTTGAGTTTTTATTTCTCATCTAAAGAATTAATAAGACCTAGCTTATGGGGTTATTGCCAGGATTAATTAGAGTATTAGATATAAAATTGGCTTGAAAACTGTAAATATACAAAGGTTAGTATTATATCAGAAAGAATTTTACTCCGATGAAACTTTTCTATATTGTACAATCTTTTTAAAATTCCACTGTTTTAGCCAGGTCATCTTAGCTCTAAAAAAAATAATAATAATAAGCTGCACACTTCTCAATCACAGACACTTATAAAAATTCAAGAAGAAAATTATTCAAACTGAGAGCCAAAAAATTCAAGATTATGTTGCAAAATAAATGACTGTGATGGGCAAAATGCTGACAGTGATTAATTGTTCTTCTCGGGAGATTTTATATGATTATGTGTATTTAAACAAAAAGATTAAAGTTCTATCTTGATTTAAGGAAAATGCATCAGGAAAGTCAGTCCACTGTTACCCTCAGGAAGAGTCTGGAGGGAAGCTGGCAGAGGCAGGGGTAAGGCGAGGGATTATTTAGATGCTGTGCTCACTGACCAGGCATGTGGACAGAGCCCTTTCAGCAGGGATGCAGGGAAGAGAAAGGGCACATACTTAGAGGACGCTGACCTTGTTAATACGTTCTGGCTGAGGATAACTAAAACTACCTTTTTTAAGTGACTTAAAACTGAAGTGAAAGATAAGTACAAAAAGTTGACAGCTCATGCTACTTTCAGCACATAAACAGATATGTGTTTCCAACACATGCAAATAAATGCAATCTTTTTTTTTTCAGCAGACTGTTTCTATCAGCTCACTCTACAGAAAAGCCGAGAAATGATTTAAGGAGCCTCAGTTTGAAGGCAGGCCCACTGTTGGCTCTTGGGAGACCAACCTTGGGGAGGTCACCTGCTTAAGGCATCTCTGTGATCCAAGGCACCTTCTGCTTGGACCTGCCGCCTGCAGCTGGGCCCAGAGCTTTGGAGAGCAGCCACTCAGGGAGACTTAAGGTGCGGCGGAAGGGTGGCAGGGAGCTGGGACTGCACGGGGATGGTGTGGCGCTGGCAGGAAAGGCATTCCTATGGGTGTCAAGAACAGCGCCTTATTTACACTCAAGCAGGGCAAATAAAAGCTTCTCTTTAAGGAGAATAAGCAGGCTCCCATCGATGCACCCAGTCATCTCTGGTCACTAAAGCCCTCGTCCTGGTGGTCCCGGAGCCCCTCGGGGCAGGGACCAGGGGCTGCCACGCAGGTCTGTGCAGCCCAGCGCCCTTTCCTTCCTCCCTCCCGTGGAAACAAGCCGCCTGTCTGTACCTGGGGCGTTCATATGAGTTTGGGTGGTGTGGATGGAATTATGTTCGTCTCTCTGCGGGAGAAATAAGGACTGGGGCCTCTTTACCCAGTGTCACGCGGGTGATAAACAGCATGTGGGCAAAGCGAGCCAGGTCAGCCGTGAACAACTCCCAAGTCCGTATCTCGAGGTGAATGGGATGGGCATCTTTTAGGGAAGGACAGAGAGACGGAGACCGAGGGACAGCGGGTCAGCGTTTGCGCATTAACCGCTCCAGAGGAGGCCTGGACCTCGGACCAGGTGGGAGGAAGCAGGAGGGAAGCCCCGCGCGTGTGCGTTCTCTGAGGTGCGGGAGCCGCGCACACTGGCCCGGTGCGGCCTGGAAGTTCCTCTCCGCGGCGAGGCCCAGAGGAGGTGGAGGCGGCGCGCAGGACGGCCCGCCCCCGCAGGGAGACCGCGACCTCGCGCCCAGGTGCGCCCAGGTGCGCCCCAGAGGAGCCACCCGCAGCCCTGCCCTGCCCGGAAGCCCTGGGGGTGAGGCAGCCCTGCCAGAGCGGCGCCGCGGGGCCCGGGGCAGAGACCCCCACTCTGCCCCACCCCACCCCCGCCCTCCCCGGGGAGCCCGGGAGCTCTGGGAGGGGGGACACGACTGGCAGCGTCGCCGTCCAGGGCCAGACTGGACGAGAAGGCCCCAACCCCGCGCGAGAGAGGGCAGCGCCGCCCCCAGCCCGCGCGTCCCGGTTGCCGCCGAGTGGCACAGCCTCAGGAGCGGGCCGCGGGTTTGCTGCTTAGGGTTTCATTCCCCTGAGGCGTGCGTGCGGCTGTAAAAATCCCTCAAAAAGGAGCAAAGGAAAAGCAAGATAAAAGGCAGGACACCATAAAGGCTCGCATAATATGAAAGTTCCTTTTTAAAATAAATGCCAAATGCTGCATGTTAAGAATTAAAGACAGTACTTCCAGAAACAACAAAATAATTTGTTTCTAGAAAATGGAACCATAAATCAATGACTCTCCTGGTCATTTTATTTTTAAAAGTCTTTGAATATTATCAGTTTCTCATACTTCAGAAACATCTCAAATTGAACCCCATGTCCTCCTAAGTTACTTTAGCATTACTTATAACTTTACCCATTAGAAATATTGAGAATCAGTGAATATTTTAAGCGTATGCATTTCTCACGGTTTACTAATTCACTTTGGATTTATTACATCCTGGTGAAAAGGACCCACCCGGTATGAAGGGCCAGGGCGGGGGCCCCGTAAGGGAGGATGTGAGCGCTCTGCTTAGGAGTGTGGGGGTCTGGGGGAACCTCACACAGGATCTGGGAAACAGGGCTGCCTCCTCACCCCATGGCTGGGACCTCACACTGTGTCTGCCCTCCACCCCGTGGCTCTGTCCACCTCACCGTGACTCTGTCTCGTATCCCTTTCCAGGCCAGAATGGCCCACGGAAGGCATGTGGTCATGAGCATCCCCAAGCCATGTAACAGAGGTTCTTAAAGTTTGACCTTTTAAACGCTTTAGCAAGCTGAGCTTGTCTCCTATAATCTTTCTTCTGTTATTAACTTTATTGAGTGAACTTTTCTTTTATAAGAAACCACAGTTAACTATAATCTTAATTATATCTGAATTATCACAACTTCTGCTTCAACAAAATTAATGACTCTATGACATTCTGGACACGGCTTCTCAGTGGAGCGCTGCACCCTAGAACAAACCCCCTCACCACCCCAGCCCCGAAAATGTGGTTTTCTGGAGTTCGCCGTCCAGACCCATCTCACAGGACCCCAAAGAGTAGAGGGAAGGCTGAGGGGTCTGCATGGCCTCAGGGCCGCCTGCTGCCATAGAAACATGCTCTTCTTCAAAGGAGAAAAATCCGATGAAATATGCACAGGTGAGGAATTCTGCGGTTAGCCTGCACCTGGCTCCCTACGAGGGACGTACCAAAGGACCACAGACAACGTGGTTTAAAAACACAGATTTATGGTCCCACCATTCCAGAGACCACAAGTCGGAAGTGGAGAGACAGCGGGGCCGGTGCTCCCCAAGTGTGCGGAGAGGGTCCGCGTCACACCCCCCAAAGCCTGAGGAGAGAATCTGCGCCATGCTCTCCAGACTCTAGTTGAAATTCTGCTCTGCACTCTGTAAAGTCCAATGAGACAACTTGCTCCACATCCTCTCTGAATTCTGAGCAGAGAATCTGTCTTCCCAGCTTCTGGCATCTGCTCACTATTCTTAGTGTTTCTCATCTCACAGAGCTGCCCATCCCACCCTTGCACAGCTGTCCTTCCTCACTCTGTGCCTTCTCTTCTCATAAGGGCTCCGGGAGATTCAGTGAGGGCCACACGACTGCGCTGACCTCATCCCACCTAAATCCATCCCTAACACCTCGTGAGGTTCCACAACAAATGTGTCCCCTTGGCTTATCCTGAAAGTGCAGGAAATTGGGAGAAAGTGGTAACTGCTTTTCTCCTGCCCATTGCCTTGTAATAAATGGTAGCTGTGTATCTATCTGCATTTTCTCTCATCACTCACACCATCAAGCAGCCCAAAAATAAGAGTGAACTTCCTGCTAATCCACCTTATAAATTAGCACCACTCCTCAGAGAAGACTGGCTGTTATCAGTTTGACAGTATCTAGTTATCACTTCTTTGAAAGCTGTAGGTGCATGCAATTAGCACTCAATAAGAACACGATATTCAAAAATAACACACAATCTACATGTGTTAAAGAACAAGGCAGCTCATTATGAGGACAAGTTTTATATAAACAGTAGTTGAGGGAAAGGTGCTTTCTTTTGATCTGAAAGAGCTTTGTTTTCTGCATACAAGAAGGACCAGGGACTAATGTCCAGGACCCCAAAATTTGGGGACTTAGGTCTGGCATAAAGTTTTTCATAATCTTTTCCGATTTTCTCTTTCCTGTAGAATTTGGATCTGGGATACAGACTGAAGTTCCAAAGTTCAAAAAAGTCTACTTCACCTTGCTCTCTAAACTCCCAGGGAAAGTAAAGTCAGCCCCCCCCCTACACACTGCCCTTCAATCACGAGGCTGGGCCAGCCCACCCAGGAGGGCGTTTGGGGGGCCACCATGCACGTGGTCTCTGAGGTGCCCGGAGCTGCCTTAAGGAAGCCCAGCAACCAGGTGCCAAAAAGTCAGGAGGCTGTTGTCTCCCAGTCTGGAGGCCCGGAGGCTGCAGTCTGCTGGGGAGAGGCTCCCAGCTTCTCTGTCCCAGCTTCTGCTGGTTCTGCAATCCTTGGACTTCCATCCCTGCCTCTGTCAGCACAGGCCTCGAATTTCGTCTTATTTTACTCATTTGAAAAAGAGCATGTTTCTATGACAGCAGGCAGCCCTGAGGCCATTGCGGACCCCTCAGCTGTGTGTTTGTCTGTCCATTCCTCCTCTCTCCTTATTGGGACAACATTCAGTCTGGCCTCATCTTAACTAATCACGTCTTCAAAGACCCTATTTCAAAATATGGTCTTACTCAAGGGACAGGACTTAGGAGTTGAACATGCCTTCTGGGGATGCAATTCAGACTAAAACCTTGACTCACAACCCAGTGTTCTGGAAGGAGCCGCCTGGGCACACTCTGAGCAGCAGTGGACCTGCACACCCATGAATTTAGGTGTGGCCATTTGACCATGTTCTAACCAAAGGAAGCTCAGAGAAAGGGGTGTACACCATGTGTACCTGAGCTCCTGCCTGTCATCCTACCTGTGTCTGAGCTCCTACCTGCACTCTTACCTTGCTCTTACAGGAGCTCCTGCCTGAGTCCTACCTGTGCTCCTACCCACACTTCTGCCTGAGTCCTTCTTGCACTTCCACCTGAACTCCTGCCTATGCTCCTATCTGCACTCCTACATGTGCTTTCTGTCTGCTAGCTGGAAGAAGAGGATCCCAAGATCCCAATGGATACCAGAACAAGAAGATAAAAGAAAGTAGATCCCTAGATCTTCACATAGGAGACCAGGAAACCAATTCCTCTTGTGGTAAACCACAGACATTAAGGGGTTTATTTTATATCATAGTTTGCCTTACCTCAACTAATATGATGCTATAAAACAGCATCACTGTGGTAAATCCCTGAGTCTGGATATCTGATTAGTTCTTTCCTTGATTCTCATGTAGCCAAACCAGTACCTACCCTTAGTTCAGCATCTGGGAATCTCAGTCCAGAAATGAGAAAAGCAAGCTGTACCCCCAGAATAAAATCACTATATAGAACCACACAGCTAACCAGTGGGAGAGCTAGGCAGATAATCAGGGCCCCAAATGATTCCAGCCTAAAGGAAAACAAGAGGGCTGCACTGCACAGCAGAAACAGCAGGATGTGTACTAGGAAGCCAACTCAGGTTAACACAATACATGCTCATTTCCCTAATAGCCACCAGGAGCCCACAGCGCTGAGCTGTAGATAATGGGTAACTCCACCTGACAAAGCTCAATCCACTCCTGTGCCAGGGCTGCCGTTGTCACGTGGCCCTCAGCACGACCCCGGGAATAGGCATTATGCTGCCGACTTTGCTGATGAGAACCTGGAGACTCAGAGGTGAAAAGAGCAGCTCTAGATGGCATTTCAACTAGGAGGGAAGGTCTGTGCAGCCTCTGACCCGACTGTGGGCCCCATACGAGTCACCTCCTGAGGCACATATGAGCATCCACACTGTGCCCCGACCATGCAGTTACAGGGAAGGTGGAACACAAGGCACTGCACATCTGGTGTGCGAGGTATTTGTGTTTGCAGGTGTGAGTGTGAACTGACACACAGCAGATGCTGTGAGTTCAGGTGTGCAGTCTGCATGTGTGTTCACTGGGGCTTTAAATTGTTCCTTGAAAGACTAAGGATAAAATGGAGAGGGAACATGTAGGACAGAACATGGAATCATAAAGAGAGGCAGGAGTGAGTCACAAGGGTTGTCAAATAAAGGCAATGAGAAGGCGTTAGTGGGCAATGTGGACCTTAAAGAACAGAGTGGAGATGCACTGGCAAGACTATGAAACTGGACAGAGTATGAATAAGTGAATTTATAGAAGGAGACATCCAAATGGCCAATGTCCAAATGGAAACATGTTTGAACTATTAGTCAGGAGAGATATGCAAACTAAAACACTGAGAACCACAGAATACCCACCAGGCTAAGGGAAGAAAAAAATGGAGAAACAGGTAAAAACAAATGTAAGACAATTTGTGAAGAGATGGAACTCTCATCCACTGCTGGTGGTAAGCAAACTGGTCCAGCTACTTAAGAATGCATTCTGGCAGTACTGTGTGAAAACCAAGAATGTGCTTGCCTTATGGCTCAAAACCACAGCCACAGGTATCTATTCCAGAGAAATACCTGCAGAGTTGCAAAGTTTGTCAGGGTTTTCATTACAGCAGAGACTTAGACACTGTGCAGGTATCTGCCGGGAGGGAAACCAAGGCCGAATTGCAGTGGATGTGCACTGAAGAAGTAGAATGGACTGGTGAAAAGCAACAACTATATGTACACAGATGAAATTCTAAAACATGGTGTTGAAAGGAAAATTATGACCAAAGAGATTTACTACATGATAATAATGATGTATTTTAAAATCTCAGAAATTTGGTCTTCAAGATGGTGGAGTGAGCCACTTTTAGCAAAAAATAAGAGCTGGGAGAACCATTTTTCTTAAAGCTCCAGAAGAGTTAAATAGTTGTAGTAACACGGCCAGCACTGAATCAAGAAAAGGCAACTTATGGGATCTTGTGGTGCCCTAGCTGGCCCCTCTCCCAACCGTCACTGGCTCAGTACAGAGGTAGCCTGCAATGCCAGTGTGGGTCCCTGGTCCCTGGCCCAAAGGGAGCAGAGTAACCCTCATGCACATACTGGGGGCATGTGTAATCATGCCATCTGTAATGAACCAGAACCCTTACAACAACTTTCCATCCCAGAACTCACCCTGCATGTGGAAGTCACCTCACAGAGCTCCCCTGCACGACGCTATGGGAGAAAAGTCACATTGCAGCTGCCTGGGGCAAAGGATTTCTGGCTTTGGGACATACAGTGAGGTGCCCTGGACAGTGAGGAAGCACTGTTTCCCAGGAAAAAGAGACATTTAGATCCATGTAGTTAGGAGAATTCCTAGGGCCATAAAGGCATTCCCAGGACAAGATGCAATACAGAAAAGAGTGGGGAGAACCCTATACTTTTACTTGAATTATTCTCTAAACTTATTGTTAGGAGAGCTAAGCTCAGAAGGAGAAAACTGGCTAATTTTCAAAGACTGAAAAAGGCATTTTTTTCCCCTTTTCTTTCTTTCTTTCTTTTTTTTTTTTGGTAGCTCCTGGCATTTAAGGAATCTCTGTCATAATATTAGGTAAATACAAACTAAAGGATTAGACACCTCAATGTCTAATTTTAAGAGATAACATCTGAAAATATAAATATAAAATATAATACAAATCCAAAGGATTATGAAACTTAGAAAGAAATAAGAAATGGTGGCCCATGCTAATAATAGATACATTATTAATAATAGATATATTATTAATAGTAATTAGAAACCATCAATGAAGAAGACCAGAACTTAGACATTCCAGACAAAGACCTTAAAAATGGTCCAAAATATGCTGAAAAAGATAAAGGAAAACATGGACAAAGAACTAAGGGAAATCAGGAATATGGTAAATGAACACAATGAGAGCATCAATAGAGAGATAGGAAATATAAAAATGAAACAAATAGATCTGAAGACAAATAGAAATAGAAATTAAACATTTCCTAGAGGGATTCAATAGCAGATTGGAGCTGGTAAAAGAAAAAATCAGTGAACTTGAAGATAATTCCATTTATATTATTTGGTCTGATTGAGCAGAAAGAAAAAAGGAAAGTAAAGAGAACCTGTGGGACACAGACAAATGTACTAATTTACATATTGTGGGAGTCTGGAAAAAAAAGAATATTAACATAAATAATGGATAAAACTTCCCAAATTTAATGAGAGACATAAATATGCACATTCAAAATCTCAATGAACTCAAAAGAGTATAAGCCAAAATAGGCCCACACCAAAATATAAGATAATCAAACTGCTGAATGCTAAAAATAAGGAATTCCAAAAGCCACAAGAGAGAGGCAATGAGTCATGCACAAGGACCTTTAATAAGACTACTAATAAGACTAGGTGCATTTTTGTCATCAGAAACCATGGAGCCAGTAGGGTGATATATTTAAAGAGCCAAAAGCAAAAACTTCCCAACCAAGGTTTCTACATCCAGAATATTGTCTTCTAGGAAATAAGACACAGATCAGGACATTCCCAGATACACAAAAACTGAGGGAGTTTGGCACCATTAGACCAGCCCTTTGTGAAATGCTAAAGGGGGTTCATCAGATTAAAATGAAAGACACTGAATAACAGACCCAAGTTGCATCATGATATTAGTGTATCTGGTAAAGAGAACAACATGGCTAAATACAAATGCCGGTACTATTGTATTTTGGGTTTATAACTTCGCTTCCTACAGGATCTAAAATAAAAATAATTAAAAATCAGTGGTTTGGAACTTACAATGCAAATACATAATTTGTGACAAGGACTACATAAGTAGTGTGTGTATGCTATTGAAGTTAATTTGGTATTAAACCAAAAAGATATCATAATAGATTTAGGATGTTAAATTTAACTCCCACGGTAATCACAATGGAAATATTGGGAAAATGTACATAGAAAGAAATGAGAAGGGAGTCTAAAAGATTCACTAAAAAATGGGCAAAGAATTTGAACAGATATTTCTCCAAAGAAGATATACAAATGGCCAATAAAGCACATGAAAAGATGCTCCATATCCTTAGCCCTTAGGGAAGTGAAAAGAAAACCTCAATGATATGCCACCTCACACCCACTAAAATAACTATATTTAAAAAATGGAAAGTAACAAGTGCTGACAAGGATGCAGAGAAATGGGAGCTTAGTACATTATTGACAGGAATGTAAAATGGTGCAGATACTGTGGAAAACAGTTTGACAGTTCCTCAAAAAACTAAACACAGAACTACCATATGATCCAGGAACCCCACTTCTGGATATACCAGAAATAACTGAAATCAGGGACTTGGACAGATATTCATACCAATGTACATAGCAGCATTATTTGTAATTGCCAAAAGGTAGAAGCAACCCGTATGCCCATTCACAGATACATAGATAAGCAGAGTGCAGTATATACATATATGGTAGATTGGATTTTGTACCCCCCAGTTCTTAAAATTAATCTGCATGCCTGTGGGTATGAACCCACTGCAAATAGAATCATTTGAAGATGTTATTTTGCTTAAGGAGTGTCCCAAATGAATGAAGGTTGGCTTTAATTTGCATTAAAAGTTCCTATATAACCAAAAGAAATCCAAACAGAGTGTGAGAAAGTCACAGAGAGGAGCTAAAAGCTGAGAGTCAACAGGACCCAAAAGAAAAAGGAGAGGACATCACCATGTGACATGGGGCAGGAAGATGAGTCAAGGATCCCCAGTGGTTGTGAGCAAGCCAGTACCAGAACGATAGACTTTGGGGAGAAAGCATCGCCTTGTTGCCACCTGTGAATTCTGGACTTATCTAGTTTCCAAACTGTGAATCAATAAATCCCCATTGTGTAATATTTGTTATAGCAGCCAAGGAAACTAACATAACACACATTCAGCCTTAAAAAGAAATGAAGTTCTGATGTATATTACCACGTGGTGAACCTTGAGGACATGTTGAGTGAAATAAGGCAGACAAAAAGGGACAGATATTATATGATTCAATTTATTTGAAATAGCTAAGATATGAAAATCCACTGGACAGAATGTAAAGTACAGATTACAGGGCAGGAGAAGAGGGTAAAGGGAGAGTTCAAAGATAATGGGTATGGAGTTTCTGTTTGAATACCCAAAAGGATTTTATTTGGATACATAAAAATTGGAATATAGACTTTAAGCTTTATGTCAAGGTTAAATTTCTTGAACTTGATAACTGTGATTCAGATAGTTACATAAATGAATATACATCTTTCTAGGAAATACACAGGGAAGTATTAAGTATTCAAAGAGCATGCTGTATACACACTACTCTCAAATGTTTAGAAAAATGAAAGAAAGAAGCAAACAAACAACAAAGGGAAGGGAAGAGAAAAGAAAAGATGCTGTAGAAGTAAAAGATACACCAACAGCCATCTCTACACCACCATCCCCCCTTTTCCCCTCTTGCTTGTTTATGTGCAGGTATTTTTTATGTTTCCATTCGTACTTGTTTGCGTGCAGGTGCCTCTTATGTTTCTACTCTGGATTGTTGGTGTACAGATGTTTGATATGTTTCTATTTAGCAAGAGATTGCAGGTAGCTGGCAAAGACATTAAATCTTAACCAGTCACACCTGCTTGCCAGGGCACGGCATTTGCTCGTTACGAGAGCCCCCTTCCCTGGAGTGTGTAAAAGCCCAACACTCAGTCAGTGCGGGGGTCCCTCATCTCTGATGCAAAGAGAGACATGTAGAGCTGCCAAACAGTTGGTCTCCCTGGGGGACCAGCCACGGTGGGACTTTTCCCTGCTATTTTGGACCCTTTTGTTGTATTAGTAATAAAACAATCATCTGTTGAAAGTTTCCGTTGCGCCTAAGTCTGTGTTACCATGACGTGCTGTATAGGAACTCACATCACAGGTGATAGATTGAGAGAGAGAGAGAGAGAGAGAGAGAGAGAGAGAGAGAGAGAGAGAGAGAGAGAGAGAGAGAGAGAGAGGGGGAGGGAGGGAGGGAGAGAGAGAGAGGGGGTAAATGTGGCAAAACATTAAAAGTTGGTGTATTTTGGTATCTGGGTCTGGGGTTATGTTAGAGTTCTCTGCATGGGTTCTATATTATTTTTGCAACTCTCCTGTAAGTCTGAAATAATTTCAAAATAAAAAGTTGTTCATAAAACCTTATATACACATCAAATATATACCTCAGGCTTGTGTCCCCACATGATTTTTGCCAGCTTTGGAGGGTCATCATTTCCATGGGCTGCTAAATGCAGTGGCCGCATTTCAGTCTGAAGCGTGGGGACTGCTGGAAGCCCCAGCAACAATGGACACTCCCTCCTCGGCCTCGGCCCAACACCTCCCTGTCTTGGGCATCTCTTCCTCATCTCAGTTTCCCTTGCCTACCTGAAGTGAGAGTCCCACATTCTGGATGTCCCTGCACTCAGTGCTCAGTCCTCTGGCCCCTGCCCCTCTCTAACTTCACTCACAGGCTTGGGGACCTCACCGGACCACAGCTTTTAGTCACAAATGTACCCTAATGTCTTTGTGACCTCAGCTCTGACTTCTCCCCTGCATTCAGACTTGAATATCCAGCTGCCAACTTAGCCTGCCCACGTTGGTAAGAGCAGGCATCTCAGATTTCGTATGCCCAGCATCCAGCTCCGTCTCTCTCTGTCTCTGTTCCTGCCCTAGGCTTCCCCATCTCAGAAAATGGCAAATCCTTTCTTTCAGTTGCTGTGTCCAAAAAGCTCATTCATATTCCACATCCAGTATGTTATTGAAGGCTGTTGCCGCCACACATTAAATATTTCCAGGATGTGGCCGCTTTCACCACCACCATGTCTGCCCTGCCATCTAAGCCCGATCCTCTCTCACCTGGATGCCGTCTGGAGCCCAGAACTCATCTTCCCCCATCCCTCCTCCCACCTAGAGTCCATTCCATGCACAGCAGCAGGGCAGTTCTTTTTTTAAAAAATTTTTAATGACTTTATTTTTTCAAAGCAGATCCTAAACACCTTTATGGACGATTTTTCCCCTCATAGGAGGGTCCTTTTTAACACAGATCAAATCATACAAATACCGAAAAGTTTCACAAAAATTAATACCAACTTTTACTACATGCAATGCATGTTGATATTTTCTATTCTGTTATATGTTAATGCTGGTCAAAGCCCAAGTCCATTTCATGACATACTCTGGGTTTGGAAAGTTTTGGTTTGGGAAGAGGTGAGAAGAGTGAGTTTTGAGATGACACAGGTACTTGGATGCCAGGAATGGAGATGAGGTGGGGAGGGTTGGTTAATCAGGACCATTGTATTAAGGAGTTACTGACATTTACTGGATATTTAGTATTTGCCAGGAGCGAAGTGCTCTAGTGCACTGAGCCCTATAATCCTTAGACATCATGACATGTGAGGGGAAGGACTGAAACCACACATGGCTCTGACTTTGGGGCCCCCCTTTGTAACAAATATTTCCTTGTGTGTGCGCCTTTATTATTCTATTAATTGACTGCATTAATTAAAAACCTAGATAATGGCCCCATTTTTCGCATCTCAATTTACTGTCACATAATTGGTGTGACTTGTTTGTTTCAAGGGGTACTATAAGTATCTTCATTAAAAGGAGTATTGCAGACCTTTATTACTCTATGGGGTTTTCCCTCTCAGTAGGGCGAATTCTAGCATTTGGAGACTGGCTTAGAGGGAAATGCATCTCGTTTGTGCTGGAGATTTTCCTGCTTCCTGTGTGAAGAGGCTGGTGGGTATATTCTGAATTAGTTACTTCATCTGATTTTAGCACAATAAAAAGATCTTTAAGCCCAACGTGTTCATGTCAGTTTTTCCAGTTTCTTTTGTGATGAGTGGCCCTTTCCCCAACTTTCGTCCTGTGTGTTCCATTTTCACAGAGAGAACACACTTCATGGTCATGAGCGCTCACCTGTCACGGACCAGAGGTCTATGGACAGAAGGAACAACAGGTGGCAGGTTGCTTTCAGCCTCCACACGAGGGGAAGGATGGAAAAGGAGGCAGAGAGGAAGGAAGAAGATGCAGGAAGAAGAGAAATGAGGGAAAGTAAGAGAAGAAAGACCCTGGGGGAGAGAAGGGCTGGACTTGGGCGGAAGGACAGGAGAGGACCCAAGCACCGAGAACCACTCAGTGAGCCGCCCCCTCCCGCCCCCTCCCGCCCCCTCCTCACTCGGTAGTGCTCTCCTCTGCACCTGGCCTCGTGCCTGACGCTCTGCCTGGGCTCGAGGCCCTTCCAAAGAGAAGGGGCAGAGCATGCGGAGACACAGACGGTGTGCGCATGAGGGAGAGAGTGGGAAGGAGGCCAGGGAAGGGAGAGGGTGAGGCAGAGGGAGGGAGCAGCAGGGCAGAGGAGAGGGGCAGGTGCAGGGGGGGCCTCGTGGGGGGCAGCAAGGCTAGATCGGGTCAGACCAGGGGCCATGGGCACCACATGGAGCCCGACCACAGCCTGCAGCCATGGGAGGCCACCTGCCGTAAATCCGGGGAGCAGCGTGTGTCCACAGAGCAACGTGGAGAGAGAATGGGACGGGGGCAAGACTGGGAGACAAGAGAGCACGTGGGGGGCCGGGAGGAGGGTGTGCACAAAAGTGGAGAGATGATGCCGCCTGGACCAAGGTCATGGCTGAGGAGGGGATGGGGCACCAACCGCAGGGACCAGCCACAGAGGTGGTGTGAGTGTGTGGGCAAGTGTGTGTGCATGTGAGTGTGTGGGTGTGTGCGCATGTGTGTACACATGTGTGCACGAGTGTGTGCAAATGTGGAGTATACGTGAGTGTGTGGGTGTATGAACACATGTGCGAGTGTTGCACTGTATGAGTGTGTACAAGTGTGTGAATGTATGCATGCACATGTGTATGCCTGTGTGGGAGCGATAGTGTGCGTGCCTGTTGGGTTATGTGCACAAGCATGTGTGAGAGTGTGTGTGCATGCCAGTATGTACAACTGTGTGTCAGAGTACATGCCCATGTGTATGCTTTGTGGGTGTGCATGCATGTGGGGGGGTGTGCATGTTGGGGGAGTGTGTAACTTACAGGTGTGTGCTGGCCTGGGCAGCTTGTGGCACCATCCCTAAGAGTGAGCTCAGAGGCGGAGCAGGCGGGACGAGGGAACTGGCAGCCGGCGAGGAGGAGAGGCGGGCAGAGGCCCGATGGCAGCGGCCGTGTCCTCAGTGGACCCCGTGTCGGCCCGGTGGCGGCGGGAAGTTGAGCTTTGCTGCTGCTTTACTGTGCTGTGCCTTCAGACCAACACCTGGGTAGCTGCGGCACCGAGGGCGGGGAGAACGAGGCCCAGGCCGCGGAAGAGGAGGACGCTGCCGGCGAGCGCGCAGGACACCCGCGCCACATTCCCGAGGCCGAGGCCCGGTGGGGCGCGGCGGGGCATCGGCACAACAGCGGGGGCAGCGCGCGGGGAGGGCCGGGCCAGCGCCCGCAGAAGGCAGCGGGCTGTGGGTCCCCACCCCACGCGGCCCCCCAGGCCCACCGGAGGGGCTGCGGCTGTCTCCCGATGCCCTCGCCCCGTGGCAGAGCCCCGTGCCCCGCTGCGCGCCGCCTGGAGAACCCCCCGGGCAGGGCAGCGGGGACGCAGCTCCCCAAGCGCCGGCCTCTTCTGTCCTGCCAGCCGCCTGTTCCTGCAGCGCTGCGGCCCCTGGGGCTGGAGGGAAGCTTCTGGTGGAGGCGGGAACGTGCTCCCTTTCCTAAGGGGCCATTCCTAGCTGGGGGGGGGGGGGGGGGGGAATTCTTCAAAGACCAGGCTGGGAGCTCCCTGCCCCGAGCCAGCCAGGCGTCCAGCTGGCAGGAAAAGAGGTGCTAATTACGGAGTCATAGGGCGTTAGCCAGGCGCCCAATCTCCAATACTGGGGCTGGAAGACAAGTAGTCAGAGGTGGAGTAGCTAAGTACAAGCACACACACACAGACACACAACTTAGGGCTTAGCTGAAAGATAAAATAATATCAGAGCCATTAGAGTTTGCAAAACTCAGAGGGGCCTGTCCTGGGATCTCCTGCTAACCCCCTGCCCCACTGTGCCCATAAAAGCAGGGGCATTTCACGCTCCTCTCAAATGCCCACCCAGCCCACAAGCAAGCATCTCACACAGCTTCCGTTGCAATCTTGGAGTCCTTGGCAGAAGGGTCATTCTCTGCGTTTGACCCATCAGGGCACAGCACCCCCTCGATGGGGGCCCAGGCGGACCCCAGCACAGCCGTCTTGTCCCCAAATGTCCGAGCCTTGGGCACATTGCCATCCCATCAGCCCCTGTGGAAGCCTGGGCAGTTCTTCAGTCTCTTTCATCACAAGTCCCTCCACTGTAAAACGTTCTATATTGCCTGCATTGCTCCATGGCTTTCAGTTTCAGCAACTACTTTATTTATTGGTAGACGTTCCACGTTGGTCTTTTTCAAGTCTGCAGTCTATTTTGTCCTTGTCTTGTCCTTGCTTTATGACTTTATTCCTCACTTTGCTGTCTGATCATTTTAGCAGTCGTGTGAGGATTCCATACTCTCATAATTGCTGTATCATCTCAAGAACCAAAGAGCTTGCGAGCCCTCCTGGATGTGTGCTGGCTGACTCCCTTAAGGTGTAATTGTGCTCATGTGCTCCCTGTCTTTTTTCATGAGATCATTTTTAGTTTAGTTTTGTTTTGTTTTCCTATAGGAGTCCCATGCAACCTGAATTGGTTGTTACATAGTTGTTTAATTTTTGCTTCTTCAAATCTCCAGGGTTTTCACTGGTTCATAATGTTTTGAAGTTAATTTCCTGGCTTGAGGAATCCAGAAAAAGAGCTGTGAAATGACGCCAGACTCCATGCCCACGTTTGATTCTGTCCTAAGAATATTCTCACTGGGCTCTTTCCATCCATACCCAAGGCACAGGGAAGGTCTTTGTCACCTCCTTGGACAGCAGAGCAACCTTTTCCCCTTCCCCTTGCCCTCGACTTCTGACTTTAGAGTGGTTAGGTGCTCCCGCTCCTTTACTTGAGTTCAAGATTGCTGCCTTAGTTTCCCACGGCTGCCACAGGAAAGCAACACAAGCGGGGTGGCTTCAAACAACAAAAATCTATGGTCTCATAACTCTGGATGTCAGAATTCCAAATCCCAAGTGACGGCACGGCCGTGCGTCCTCAGAGACCCGTAGGGGGCCCCTCCTTGTCTCCTCCAGCTCCTGCTGGACGCCGGCAGTCTTTGGGGTTCCTTGGTTTATGGCTGTGTAAATCACATAGCCTTCTCCCCTGTGTCTGCCTGTCCTGTCCTCCGATTGCCTGCATATAAGGACACTGATCATACTGGATTAGAACCCACCCTACTAAAGTTTGGCCTCATCTTAACTAATCACATCTTCAAAGACCTTATTTCCAAAAAAGTCCATTCCTAGGACCAGGGCTTAGAACACATTTTTGGGGGGACATAGCTCAGCCCATACAGTTTGTTTTGCACTCAACAGACACTCAACCCCAGTACCTACCCCACAGACCTAGAACAAGCTTACTCTCCCCACCCCACCCCCGCCCTCCAGCCCTACATTTGGCAAAGATAAACCCTCTCATCTTCCATCTTGGATTTAAGTTTCCCCTTTGATTGGGAACCTGAGGACTTCCCTTCCTTTCTTTAACACTATGACTTCTTGATTTAACTAAAATTTATCCAGAGTATCTATGGGTCATTAGTAGGAGCAATATTTATACTCCCTCAGGTGGAAGAAAAAAACACAGAGAAGCTTCTAATCACAGGTACAGCCTTAGTAGGAAGTGCCAGAACATTCCTTTGCAGAGTGATGTAAAAGAAGAGCATGAGGCTGAAAATGGGGGCAGTTTGGGTTTAACTCCTAACCTCCTAATTACTATAATATCTCAATCAGGCTACATAATCCCACTGAACTTTGGTTTTTCATTAATAAAATGAAGGGAGCAGAAATAATTTTGATATACATAAAGAAATATAAGGTAATACTATGAATAATTGCATGCTTGTAAGTTAGATAATGAAATTGGAAAAATTCCTCAAAATACACAAATTACCTTAATAGACTCAAGAAGAAATCGAAACCTTAACAAACCTATAACAAATACAGAGATTGATAATCAAAAACTTTCCAACAAAAAATGTCCAGGACCAGATGGCTTCACTGGCAAATTTTACCGATCATTTAAAGAATCAACACCAATCTTTCTCAAGCTCTTCCAAAAATTAAAGAGGAAGGAGCACTGCCCAACTCATACTATGAGGCCAGGAAAGTCATCACAAGCAAAGTCTGCTAAAGATATCACAAGAAAGAAAATCACAGATAAATTTCCTTTATGAATATAGAATGCAAAAATCCTTAACAGAATGCTAATAAACCAAATCAAGCAGCATACTAAAAGGAATATATATGATAACCAAGTGACATTTATCCAAGGAATGCAAGGGTAGTTTGTTCTAGTTTGCTAGCTGCCAGAATGCAATACACTAGAAAAAGAACGACTTTAAAAAAAGGGAATTTAATAAGTTGGTAGTTTACAGTTCTAAGGCCAAGAAAATGTCCCAATTAAAGAAAGTCTATAGAAATGTCCAAACTAAGGCATCCAGGGAAAGATATCTTGGTTCAAGAAGACTGATGAAGTTCAGGGTTTCTCTCTCAAGTGAGAAGGCACATGGCAAACACAGTCACAGTTTCTCTCTCATCTAGAAGGGCACATGGTGAACACAGCATCATCTGCTAGCTTTCTCTCCTGGCTTCCTGTTTCATGAAGCTCCCCGGGAGGCATTTTCCTTCTTCATCTCCAAAGGTCACTGGCTGGTGGACTCTCTGCTTTATGGTGCAGAAGCATTCTCTGCTCTCTCCAAATCTCCTTCATTTTCCAAAATGTTTCCGCTTTTATAGGACTCCAGAAACTTTTCAAGACCCACCCAAATGGGTGGAGACATGTCATCACCTAATCCTGCTTAACAACCACTCTTGATTAAATCACATTTCCAGGGAGATGATCTAATTACAGTTTCAAACATACAATATTGAATAGGGAATATTCTGCCTTTACAAAATGGGATTTTGATTAAAACATGGCTTTTCCAGGGTCCATACATCTTTTCAAACCAGAGCATAGTTCAACATAGGAAAATTAATCAATGTAATATACCACATAAATGGAACAAATGGAAAAAGAAAAACAGATGATTATCTCAGTAGATGCAGAAAAGAGCATTCAACAAAATTCAGCATAATTTCTTGATTAAAAATTCAGAAAAAAGTAATAGAAAGGAACTTTCTCACCAAGATAAAATCTATTTATGAAAAACTCACAGCTAACATCGCATTCAATAGTGAAAGACATAAAGCTTTCCCTCTCATATAAGGAATAAAACAAGAAGGCCTGCTTTCACCACTGCTTTTTAATGTTGTGTGAGAAGTTCTAGCCAGAGCAATTAGACAAGAAAAAGAACGAAAGTCATCCAAATTGGAAAGGAAAAAGTAAAACTATCTCTATTTGCCGATGACATGCTCTTATATAGAAAAAGTCCAAAGGAATCCACATGAACACTATTAGAGTTAATAAACGGTTCAGCATAGTGGCAGGGTACAAGATAAACACACAAGTTGATTGTGTTCCTATACACTAGCAATGAACAATCTGAAGAGGAAATTAAGAAAACAATTCCATTTAAAATAGGATCTAAAAGATTAAAATATCAAGGAATAAATTTGATCAAGGGTTTAAAAGACACACACTGATAATTATAAAACATTGCTGAAATAAATTAAAGAAGACCTAAATTAATGCCAAGAATCCCTTGTTCATGGAGAAGAAGAGTTAATATTGCTAAGACACCAATATTACTCACAGAGATCAACAGATTCAATGCAATGTCTATCAAAATTTTGGCAGCCCTTTTTTTGCAGATATGGAAAAACTAATACACAAATTCATATGGATCTGCAAGGGACTCCAAACAGCCAAAACAATTTCATAAAAGAATTTGGAGAACCCACCCTTCCCAATTTCAAATTATGCCATGAAACTACAATAATCAAAACTGTGTGGTACTGGCGTAAAGATAGACCAGCAGACCAATGAAACAGAACTGAGAGTCTAGAAATAGGCCCACAGATCCACCGCCAATTGATTTTCAAGAACGATACTAAGTACATGGGGAAAGAACAGTCTCTTCAATTGTTGCAAGGAAAAGTGGGAAAATGGCATTAACCTTTACCCAAATATAACTATCAACTCAAAATGGATTAACAACCTAAAGATAAGAGCTAAAACTATAAAACCCTTAAAAGATAACTTAGGGGCAAATCTTCATGATCTGGTATTAGCAAATGGATTCTTAGATATGACACAAAAAACACAAACAGCAAAAGAAGTAGTAGGTAACTTTGACTTTCCAAAATTAAAAGCTTCTGCGTATCAAAGGACATCACCAAGAAAGTGAAAAGACAGCCTATAGAGTGAGAGAAAATTGTTGCAAAACATGTATCAGATAAGAGCTTAAAATTCAGAATATATAAAGATTTTTTATGCTGCAACAACAAAAAAGACAACAAAAAACAAACAACCCAATTAAAAATGGGCAAGCTACTTGAATAGATGTTTCTCTAAAAAAAGATAAACAAATAGACAACAGGCATATAAAAAGATGCTCACCACCATTAGTCACTGGTGTAGACACTGCTTTACACCCACAAGGATGGCTATTATTTTAAAAATATGGAAAATAACAATTGTTGCAGAGAAACTGAAGTCTAATGTGTTGTTGTTGGGAATGTTAAGTGGCACAGTCACCAAGGAAAGCAATATGGAAGTTCCTTAAAAAGTTAAAAATAGAATTACCATATTACCTGTCAATTTCTCTTCTAATTACATATCCAAAGTAAGTGGAAACAGGATTTCAGATAGATACTTTGTACACCAATGTTTCCAGTAGCATTGTACACAATAGCTAAAGGTTGGAAACAATCCAAGTATCCATCAGCTAATGAATAAATAAAATGCGGTGCATATATACAAAGGAATATTATCCAGCCACAAGAAAGAATGAAGTTATAGACATATACAGCTTTGAATAACCTTGAAAACATGCTCACTGAGATAAGCAGGGCACATAAGGACAAATGCTGTGTGGTGTCCCTT
This sequence comes from Tamandua tetradactyla, assembly GCF_023851605.1. Taxonomy (NCBI): domain Eukaryota; kingdom Metazoa; phylum Chordata; class Mammalia; order Pilosa; family Myrmecophagidae; genus Tamandua; species Tamandua tetradactyla. The sequence continues at coordinate 45,093,987 of NC_135351.1, read as the reverse complement.
ATGAGCGATGACTAGAGATAGCATATGTGCACAGACAGATCAGAGGTTGCCAGCGGACGGGGGAAGGGGCGATGAGGGAGTGCTTGGAAAAAATAAAGTAAAATATCTGTGGTTGAATATCTTTTTTAAAAAAAGAACCCTGACAATGTTAATTATAATGCTTGTGATATAAGAACACCTTTTCTTTACTTGGGAGCCTGAGGGCGGCAAGGGTAGGTAGTAGTGGCTGCTGGACAAGCCGGGTGTCCCAGGACCGGGCAGATGGAGACTCGCCCAGAGCCGGCTGCAGCGTCAGCTCAGGCTGCCCGGGACCAGGAACAGAGAGGCTCCTCCCTGCGGGCCCCGGTGGGAAGTCAGCAGAGGCCGCAGGGCTCTGCACGCAGTGGTGAGGGGTCCGGAGGCCACTGGAAGAGCCATGAGGCAGAGGAAACAGGACGGGTCGCCGGGGAAAACAGGGGCACGCTGGTGGTGGGCCCCGGCGAAGGGCATCAGGTTGAGACATAAAAAGGTATCGACGGTGGTACAAGGATAGCTCAGTGGCAGGATTCTCACCTGCCATGCAGGAGACCTGGGCTCATTTTCCAGAGCCTGCACATGCCAAAAAGGGAAGAAAAAAAAAACAAAGCTGTCGGAAACCTTTCTTCAGATCAGCGCAATTGGGAAAGCAGCGAGACTGTGTCTGTGAAGGAATAAACGACCACAGTTGAGAGGCAGAGGATTTGGTCTTAGTTCTCCGGGAGTCCAGCTGCCCCCATTACCTGTAATGTAGCCTCTGCACTCCCTCCCTCTGCTACAGCTGCTCCTGACCACGGGGTACTCCCCGCAGGGGCAGGGACCGTCTTCCCAGGCCCGAGGCTGGGCACAGCAGCCTTGTTTGCAGGACCTGGCTCTTGTATGAGCCATAAGAGAGCAGAAACGTGGGAGGCCAGAAAGGGGGTTCACTCATGCACCAGCCTGTTGCCTTGGGGTTGGCGGACTGGGCTCCCCTCAGCGCTGGTCCTCGCGAAGGAGGGAAAGCTGGGGATGGAGGAAGGGCTCTACCCAGCCAGCGCACCTGGGAAAGGGACGGACAGCAGAGCTGTGCGAGCGGGGCTGCGGGGGGCCATGGGAAGAGCGCCCCACGCAAGCCACATCAGTTTCGGGATGGAATGGCAGATTATGGACATGAAAGAAGTTACCAAGGTAATTTAATTGATCATTAGTAAGGCTTCTGGATCAGTGCCATGGGGCATTCTTATCTATCACATGGGTAATTTTCTTATTAATGCTCAAAACTGCAAGAAGGAAACCGATACAGATTAGATCGCTAAGGAGAGCAATGATAGATAGATATACATATACGCAGGTATCTCTCCAATCCACAAAATACACACACATATATGTAAATATGTATTGCATTTTTAGTCAGTGTCCTAGTTTGCTAGCTGTCAGAATGTGATATATCAGAAACAGAATAGCTTTTAAAAACGGGAATTTTTTAAGTTGCAGGTTTATAGTTCTAAGGCCATGAAAATGTCCCAATTAAAGCAAGTCTATAAAAATGTCCAAATTAAGGCACCAAAAGAGGTTCCCTTCACTCAAGAAGGCCAATAAAGTTCAGGGTTTCTCAACTGGAAAGGCACATGGTGATCGTGGCGACATCTGCTAGCTTTCTCTCCAGGCTTCTTGTTTCATGAAGCTTCCCCGGGGGCATTTTCCTTCTTCATCTCCAAAGGTCTCTGGCTTGACGGGCTCTCTGCTTCGCAAATCTCATGGCTCTGCTGCTCTTTCCAAAAAACTCTTTCCCCTTTTAATGGATTCCATTAAACTAGTGAAGACCCCACCTTGAATGGGTGGAGTCACCTCTCCCTCTAATCAAAAGGTCGCACCATAATTGGGCAAGCCACATCTCTGTGGAGATAATCTAATCAAGTTCCACCCTGCAGTACCAAATAGGGAATAAAGTAAATGGCTGCCTCCACAAGATGGAACAGGATTAAGACATGGCTTTTCTAGGGTATATCATCCTTTCAAACCAGCACAGAAAGTATGTAAAATACCACGTATATGCCTTTCACATTGTTTCTTTTCTGGAAGCCTAATCTCTCATGAGAAATTACGGCAAGAACAAAAGCAGCTGAATTCATCTGGGCAGAGACCACTGATGGTCCTTGGCACCCAGCTCCCTCCTCCCTCTTTACCTCATGGGAACCGTGTAGTTCTAGCTGGGCGAGTGGTTGCCAATGAGTGACCACCAGCCTCCCTTGCAGTGAGGTGTGAGCACATGGCTAAGTGCAAGCCAATGAGTTGTAAGCAGAAGCAAGATATGCTCAGACAGCACTTCATGTTGTCCCTTAAACAGAAGCTACTTGCCCTGGGCTGTCTCTTCCCCTCTCCCTCTAACTAAGACAAAAACTGGAGCACTATCCTTGGACGGAGGGAAGGAAGCCACAAGCTCAGGATGATGGAGAAGACTCTCCAGCCTGGACCACTCACGTCCAGCTGCTAAATGGGAGAGAATCAAATTTCTATCTCATGCAAGCCACTGCCAATTAGGATCATCTGCTTGCATCAGCTTAGCCTTCTCCTTAAGTGAATACACGATCAAAATAAACAAATGTGCTCCAAGTATACTTTCTTTCAAGGGTCTCCTACAAAGCCTCACACCTATGTAGGATTTCAGATCTGTGACCATGAAGATGTCATGCCCTAGAAGGGTGATCAGTGGTTTGGAGTGGTTTGAGAATCAGCAGCACTCAGCAGGTCTGGGGTGGGGCCCCCGGATCTCTGGATTCACACAGCCATGCCGAGGATGTTCCTTAGGGTGGTTAGGGAATAGAGTTTGAAGACGTGTAGGCTAACGGGTGGTACCACACGGTGTGGGTCCACCTCCACTTTATCACTAAGACAAGTGGGGTGTGACTGTCGCCCTGAAGACATGGGAAGGAAGGAGAGGAAGTACAGAAGGGACCTTTTGGAGATGATCAAGGCCAGTTTAGCGTCTTCACATTAAGTAAGATACAGGCATCTCCACGAGTTCTGAGTCATGGGAGCCACGGCACTCAGGGATGTGCCTCTCAAATGACCTCTAATGACCTCTGGAGCTTTGAACAGCACAGAGACTGGTCCTCATTCTGACCTGTGGAATCAGAGCACAATGAGGACCAGACTAGCTTTTTTATTTCTTTTCCCCCTTTTGGTCGGGATGGAATTGTTGATTCCACGGTGCCAGGGTCTGACTCATCCCTGGGAGTCCTCTTCCACATCACCAGGGAGACTTTTACCCCTGGATGTCATGTCCCACGTAAGGGGGAGGGCAATGATTTCACTTGCAGAGTTGGGCTTAGAGAGACCAAGGCCACATCTGAGCAACAACAGAGGCCCTCCAGAAGTAACTCTTAGGCATCCTATAAGTAATCTAAGCTTCTCTGCTACCTACATAAGCTTCACAAGAGTAAGCCTCAAGATCATGGTTTATTGATTTGGGTGTCCCTAAAGTTTGACACAGTATCAGGGCATTTCCTGATGGTAAAGTTTAATAGTTTCATATTTTTTCTCCCATGCCTCAAGGAACTTTGCCAATACATTTGGATTATCTACTTAATAGACTCTGGGATGTATCCAGGTATCAGATTAAGCTATATAGGATTAAAAGATCTCTTTCTTATTTTGTGCTCTCTGTATTTCAGTTGTTCAAATAAGCTATACAGATAGGTCAAGTTAGATTATGTGCCATAGAAAATTTCAGTTCCAGACCAAATAAATCTTTCTTCCTTTGGTCTCAAAGAGTATGTGTGGTTCTAAAATGTAGACATTGTCTTCCTTACCCCTGTGTTCTGAATTACTGTAACCCCAACCTGATTGGCTTTACTCTTATCTCCAAATATCAGGTTTTATATATATGTATACATATGTGTAATATATATATATATAAAACAGCCTCTCGAAATCCAGAAATAATAATTACCAGTCAAGACTAAATGTGTCTGCTATAAAAGCTTACAATCTAGGCCCCTATTTTCCTGTAAGCATTTTCTAAAGGAAACCATACCACTGCTGCTCTTTTAAAAACTTGAAAGTTTTAATTTGATCTCATATTCACATTCATTAATAACAAGCCTGGTGGTACCCAGTTAAGAAATAGACTCTCTAGAGAAAAGTTGCACACATTTTTTGTTATTTGGAAATGAGGCAGCACATGATAACATCATTAAAAAGAGTTTCTGTTTTAGGAGAATGTCTAACTGAAATGGATAGCCCAATTGTGTTGCTAATTTACAGATCTGCCAGGAGATGGGCAGTAAGGCAATGTTTCAAGGTCACTGAAGTAACAAACAGTTGTTCAGCTGTGACTTTAAGCTTGGTCCTGTGAGGAATTTGAAACATTTATAATTGGCTTATGAAATCATCTCATTACTTGATAATTGCACCTCTTTGTACAAATATCACATATAAGTTATCAGGGGGAAAAGAGTCAAATAAAATGTTCTAACATTAAACTATGAGAGGAGGAGGATAATGAGGCGGCTTCATGGAGAGAGTCACTTACATTTTGAATATTAGCATCCATTGCCTTGGCAGGGAAAACATTTCAGGCCCAGAGACGGGAAGCCTGTGGCATAGTGAGGAAGCAATAAAAGAGAATGTCTATTCTCTTGAAACAGAATAGAAACAGTTGAAAAGACCATAAAGGATCTTGACTGAAAGCACAAGAAATCTGGATCCTGTTCTCTAAACAACAGGGATCAAAAGTGTTTGAGGGCAAGGAGCGCTTTCAGCAAGATCAATTCAATGGTGGGGTGCAGGAGGGATCAGAAAGAGAAGACGTGTAGAATAAAGAAAAACGAAGAACAGGCTGCTGCCTTCATCCCAGGGTATAGAGACCCTGGGGCGTGGTGACATTGGGGCTAATTCTATGACCTGCAGTGTCTCCGAGTAAAAAGCAGCCCCTTTTTGAAACCCTCTGAGGGGCTACGACAGTTATGTGCAGAGATAAACATACCAGACTTCAGTTTTGCAAGGAAGGCCCTCTGCACAAATCGGAAAGCTAGCTATTTAACCAACCTAATACTTAGTTTTGAGTGTTTAGGGTTAAAGTAAGATCTAAACCACAGCTGGTGAGTGGCTGTCCTGTGAGACGCTGACAATGCCACCCCTGCCGGACCAGCCTCGCCACGTCCAGAAGGCGGTTCTCAGAACCCTCCCTGCTCCATGGTTTTTACTGCTGTTTTTTTCATTTTGTTGTTTTCTTACAGCAAAGTAGTTAATCATGCAAGTTTTTTGTGCCTAGTTGTTGCAGATATCTTCCTTCTGGCTTCTTAGTGAATATAAATCACACTGCAATTAAATTAGCCCCAGAAACAAGAAAAATCCATTTTTTGTTCATGCACTGTGTCTTTGCTTCCTGTGCACATGACATGATTCTGGGAAACATGGGATTTTTTTAAATAAAAGAATATGGTATTTTACTCTGCACAAAATAAAATCTGAAGGTCCTTAAATGACATCTTCATAAATATGCTCTCATGGACATCTCACACTTGAACAAGTAGAGAAATGGTGACTAAGAACCAACTTCTGTTTGATCAAAGACTGTGGGTTGGCGAGAGCTATGAAGTCTTCACTTGAGAAATAAAGTATCTTCTTGACTCCCATTAGTAAATAAATATTCTTGCTACTGTGCCCTGACTTATTTTACAATGGATTCTCTTTCTCTCTCTTCTGGAATTCAGCACATGCCAAATAGTGGGGCTCCCTTCCCAGAAAAGCAGGCAATAACTGCCATGCACAGAGAGTTAGAACAATATAAAAACCCTTCCTGGTCCTAAACCACCCAAATTCTGTGGGTGTTTGTTACCACAGCATAATCTAGAACATCTTGATTGGTACGGAAATTTGTACAAGAATAGGAGGCAGCTATAATAAAAAAAAAAAACAGAAACAAAATGCATGGCGTTGGCTTAGCCATCAGACAATAGGTAGAAGAAGCTGTCAGCCATTAAGCAGTGAGGAAAATTCTGATCAAATTGTCACTTGCAGTAACTTGGTAGGTGGACCGTGTACCCAATGAACTCCAAACTCTAGGAAAAGAGGTTGGAGAGCATCATATTTGTGGCATGTGTAGGTAGGTGCTGACTGCATTTGGCAAGGCATTACAAGAAAGAGATTGAGTCAGAAAAAAAAATTAATGGGCTTTCAAACAAGAATTGAAAAGGAATCAAAAGTATCCAGTAATACAGAGAAGGGGCAACTGTTTCCAAACCCAAAGGGTAAATGACACACGGAATAGTCTTTGAGCAGCCAGGCCCACTGGATACTCAGCCTTGAAGTCCAGGATCACACGCTGGGAGTGGCTGTGTCTGCACTGAATAAACTTGTGAGCAGATTCCAGGGTCTCAGAGCGAGGCTTAATTCACAGCGACCCTCCCAGAAAAGGAGCTCAGGGGACCTGCTTCCCTCCAGGGCTAACTGGCTGCCACATTTGCAAAGGAGTCAAGACAAAGATTCAGGAGTGAGCAGGCTGAAGAAGCCAGCAGACCTGGAATCTGTGCTTTACCACTAATGGAGAACTGATGGAATCAAACAGTTCTGGGAGAGCCCAGATGGTGAGGAGCCACTGGACTGCACCGACAGGGTGCCACAGCTCCAGACCTAGACCAAACCTTGGGGTTTCAGTCCTCTGTGGGCAGAAAGTGCACTCAGAAAGCTGCTCCGGCAGAAGGAAGGTGCATTTCCCAGCACCCATTCCACATGCTCCCACTAAGAAGTACTGAAAGGAAGAGCCCTGGAGAAGGGTGGACAGGGAGCTCCCACCCGGGCATGGAACCAGGGCCCATGCAGCTGCAGGTGCCCACAGGTGCCCCATGGGAGAACAGACTTGCTTGCACCCACACAAGCTCCTGTGCACATGTTTGCCCCATCCCTTTCCCAGCAGGAACGTTTACTGGAGCCATTCACTCTACTCCAACCAATGGGAACTGGACCATGAGGAAAATTTGTATTTTTCATTCATATCCTCCGGATCGAAAGGAGTCACACGCAGCCCCAATGTAGAGCCCACGACTCCTCATCCAGATGTCATGGTCTCTGAGATTTATGCTGCCACTGCTTGTGACATTTGAGTGTCTCCTTTGGGAGGAGGTGAGTGTGTTTGGCATGTGAGAATGAAAATAGGCTGAACATATGATGGCCAAATATTACATTTGTCATTACTATTTTTTAGATCTCCTTCCTCCAAACACATGGAAGGACTGCATTTCTCTTCCATGAGATATATTTTATCCAGTGAAATGTGAGTTATGTGGTCTCTTCAGAGTGAAAGTTTTTCAGGGAAGTGTGCTGACCAACACATTCCTTTCAGCCCCCATATTAACCAGAAAGAAGCAGGTGGCAAAGCCTCCTCAAGCTTCCACCTGAGATGATGAGGACAACCCTGCAATGATGCGTGATGGGAGCCGGTTGGGGTCTGGGGGCCACTGAGATGATTGCGCTCTTTGTTACTGCACCTGCCTAACTAATGCAGGGTGCACAGGCAGGGAGAGTCAGTGCCTTCCTTCTCGAGGACACTCAGTACAGAGGAGGTGAATGCAGCTGGGTTCATGCAGCCACTTTACAGTTTAGTAATAAAATTCCAAGTCAAGGAGAATGCAATTTAATATATCCCCACACCATCCAAAGAGGCCTGATTTAAATAATCCACACATAACTAATAGGAAAACAGAAGAGATATCAGCATGAAGGTAGAAAATTTCCCAATAATGTAAACGATAAAACAGTAGACCCAGCAAAAAGTCATAATGAGTCTCCAATCAATCAAAAATAGAAAACGCGTGTTTGGGAAGTTGAAAAGAACATTCTGTTTGGGGAGTGTGCTGGTTTGAAAAGATGTATGTCCCCTAGAAAAGCCATGTTTTAATCAAAATCCCTTTTCGTAAAGGCAGAATATTTCCTATTCAACACTGTATGTTTGAAACTGTAATCAGATCATCTCTCTGGAGAAGTGATTTAATCAAGAGTGGTTGTTAAGCTGGATTAGGTGACAGCATGTCTCCACCCATTTGGGTGGGTCTTGATAAATTTCTGGAGTCCTAAAAAAGAGAAAACACTTTGGAGAATGAAGGAGATTCAGAAAGAGCAGAGAATGCTGCAGCACCACAAAGCAGAGAGTCCATCAGCCAGCGCTTTGGAGATGAAGAAGGAAAACGTCTCCTGGAGAGCTTCATGAAACAGGAAGCCAAGAGAAGAAGCTAGCAGATGACGTCATGTTCGCCATGTGCCCTTCCAGATGAGAGAGCAACTCTGACTGTGTTCACCAAGTGCTCTTCCACTTGAAAGAGAAACCCTGAACTTCATCAGCCTTCTTGAACCAAGGTATCTTTCCCTGGATGCCTTTGATTGGACATTTCTGTAGACTTGTAATTGGGACATTTTCTCAGCCTTGGAACTGTAAACTAGCAAATTATTAAATTCCCTTTTTTAAAGCCATTCTGTTTCTGGTATATTGCATTCTGGCAGCTAGCAAACTAGAACAGGGAGGAAAGTTGAAAAAATGGCATTTTCTTCTGATTCACAGGTGCTGTGATTGCAATTGTCTTCCCCTTTCTTTTCTCCAAACTGATTTAAAATGATGGGTAGAAGCTAAGTGCCCAGGTTAAACTCAAGATGTATGATAATCCTGTCAAACTGTCGTACCATCTGACAAGTGTTATCACGTGTCCAAGGTGACCCATTTTAATATTGAATTCCTGGCTAAACCCAGCAGTGTTCCAGGCCCTACATTTTACAATGCTTCAAGGTCTCAGCAGGGAGGAAACCCATTTAACTGCCCATTCCGACTGTGATTTACAAACCAAATGGCCTGATTACTGCCAGACTGCCTGAGGTATAGCTTTCTGTTTTTTACTTTCCTCCTAGTCTTACGGAAACTGCAAAAGGAATCTATCAAAATGTGCATATTTATGCCATAAACAAGAGAGAGAAGGCAGAAATTGTAACCCCCAATTCAGGAATTAGACTAAGGAGGGGAAACTGATATGAGAATCTGAATTAGACAAGATAAAGTCAAATAGCCCAGGCACTCCTAGGTGATGAACATGGAGTTAGTTAAGCCAAACATGAAAACAAGTAGGTCCACGACAGGGCTTGGGAAGACACGTGCCTAGTGCCTTCTTTTTACAGAAACAAGCACAATTCATGTTGAATGGCTAAAGGTTACTGAGCTCCAGCCACACCCAGGCTCAATGGCCAATTTCAAACCAATGACTATCAGTTGCATGAGGCTACAGGCTCCTGGTCACATCTCCTCTAGCCACCACTTGATTTGACCTCACCACCACCCCAAGGGCTGGGAGGTGGGAACAGAAATTGCTAGTTTTCCGCCAATATCCATTCTTCCTTTCTCATATAATAAGAGTTCCTCATTGGGCATGTCACCTAGAAAAAGAATAAAATTCTCAACTTCTCATTGAGCTAAACATGGCCACGTAGAAAGTTCTTGCCAATTGCTTGTGGGCAGAGGTGATGGCTGTGTTCAACATCCATTCCTGCTCTTAAGAGAAGGGGGTCCCCACTTGTCTCTTTTTCTTTTCTCACTGAGTGCAACGTGGATGCAGTACTGAGCCACCTTAAGCCCTGCAGATGAGAACAATACCACAGGGCATGGTGGAACAAGTTAGAAGGAGCTGGAATCTCTAGGAGACTTCTACAGAGCAGAGCTGTCCTCCCAGCCATGAACTGCCTACCTCCAAACAGTTAGGTATTACTTTGATCTCTAGTGCAGTAGCCAAACCCTGACCCTAATCAATGCACTAAAGCAGGTATCCCTTTACCTTTTTTATGAGGAAATATTGATACCCAGGTTACCTAGGACACTTAGTCACTGGTTAGTGCCTCTCTTTAAGTGCTTACAGGTAGAATGTTTTCTTGCTGTAACCCCTAGTACCTCAGCTTACCAAGCTGCTATGACAAATACCACACAATGGGTTGGTTTAAATAACAGGCTGTCTTGGCTCGCTGTTTTGAGGCTAGATGAAGTCCACAATCAAGGCATCACCAAGGTTTCTCCCTGGAGTCTGGGGCGTCAGGTCTGGCTTGTCGTGATCGCCGGGCTTCTGGCGTTGCCGCTGCCTCCCCATCACCTCAGCCCTGGCTTCCCCTGGCTTCCTGCTCATTCTCGTGCGTCTTCCTCCAACCTCTGGCTCCTGGTTCTTCTCCTTTCAAGGTCTCCAGTAATAAAGACTAAGACCACCCTCGTTCAGCTGGGCCACACCTTCGCTAATAACATCTTCAAAGGGTCCTATTCATGAATAAACTCACCCCCACGGGACTCGGGTGAAGATTCAGAGCAGGTGTCTGCTGGGGCATCGCGACTTGTTCATGTTGTCAACTCCTGTCTCAATCTGCACAGACTCTACGCTGTAAACCTTTACCCTTTACCATGAAAGAACTGGTAAGGCATATCCTGTGGAAATAAGGTGAGGGCTAAGAGATTATACTTTACAATAATGAAATAGATCAATAATTTTCATGCCATGTCCAATCAGTTTCTCTTACTTCCATTATAATGAGGACTTCTTGAGTAAGTTATAGAAATGCCTGATATAACTTTTCAGATCTTTTTTTATGACTGAAAACTACCTACCCTCAATCACTTTTCCTTTCTAATGGTCTAGTTGCACACGTGTGTGTCTATGTTTGTATGTACATGTGTGTGTTTGTGTATGTGTGTGTGAATCAATGAGTCAAAGAGTCAGTCTCAAATGCTAGGGGTGATGCTGTTATGGGTAAGGCTAAGCAGAGGTTTCTCTGAGAATGACTCAATATCCTAAAGTTTAAGATATGTTTACATAGTTTTGCCAAGTGTTCTACTGAAAGAGCAAAAAGAAAGTGCAGCAACTGTTGCCATTAGAACCTTGCCTGTTCTGATAAGGCATACAGATGGATAATTTCTGAAGTATATTTACAATTCAGATGATGCTTCATTTACAGCTGTAAATGATTTGGGGCAACTGAGAGATGAAATTAGCTAATTTATTGCAATCAAGACAAATTCAAAAAAGAAAAAGTTTCTTCCACCTACCACTTGGAAATCCTACTAAAGGGAACTCTAGGAAACATTTCATGAAGAAACACTTTGCTAAAAGAAAAGGCACTCCAGTAATCAAGCTTCTTGTCAAAGATGAAATAAATCTTTGTTGTAAAACTTTGTGGTTTACCATGAAGCATTTTTAAAGATATATCCTGAAAGAATGAGTTGTGGGTTAAAAGATTAAAGTTTACAAGAACAAATTAGCGTGATAACTTTCATTGTATGTCCAGTCAGTTTCCTTTATTTTCAATAAAAAAGGGCTTCTTGGGTAAGTTATGAAAATGCTTGATGTGACCTTTCACAATGTTTTATGATTTAAAAAAATAACCCCTACTCAGCACTTTTTCCTTTTTAATGTCCTCTTTGCCTCTTTATAGCCTTAGAATTCCACCACTGTATGTTCCAAGAACCATCTTCTGTATCCTTCTATTAGCTATATTCTTTCCTTCCCCTTTTTGGTTAACAAATAATTCCTCTCAAAAATGACTACAAATTGACTACAGTTGTCAGCCATCCTGATCTATATTTATCTACCTTCTCTTCTCTTCTGTTACTAGACTCAAGCAGTTAGTCCTTCATAACTTTGACAAAGGAAGGACAGGAGACAAAACCCTTCTACTTGATAGTGGGATGAGAGAAGGGAGAAACTGACAGTTTAAGTTGCAATATTTTTAATCCACTGATGAGTTTCTATAATCCTGCTGCAATTCCATTTTCTACTGATATTTATTCCTTCAGAAGTCATTCAATGAAATCTTATTGAGCAGCTGTTACACGTCAAGGCGTGTAGATACACCGGTAACACAACGGTTATCGTGGCAGAGTGAGCTTCAGGCTGCACATTTGTGGGTTGGGGCTGCCCACCTCGTGTCTAACACTTCTTTCCCTGCTTGAAAACTGGCAGTTATTTTGGGCCTTATTCTTGATCCTTTACCTTGTCATCTAAGTATGCTGACACAAGAAATACTTGTTTAAAGAACCAAAGTTATAAAAATTTCAAACACTTCATCTCTCACCATTACTCTTTGGAGAGTTTGTGGGGTTTTTTTGAAGAGGTGACAAATTATGTGTGAACATTTCACGTTTCTGAACATCCTCCTGCACTCATTCTGCATTCGCTGTGATCTTTTGCTGAAATGCACTTGTTATCCACATGCACTACACATTTATTTGTGGGGCCAGGTGTGCTCTTGTGAATTTTCCTTGGTTGATAGCAGTGAGAATTGTTGGCCCTTCCTTGGCTGAAATGCTCCTGGGCAGATGTCTTAGTATAATTATACATTTTATAATCCTAAGGGTTTTAAGTATGCTGTCACATTGGGGTTATTTCTATTAGACTAATATTACCTCTCCTAACATTATAACTGTAGCTGATCAGAAATGTCTACTTTGTAAGATAGTGATTGAAAGTGGGTTCTTGTTTAAGAGCTCCCATTTGTTCCAGGTCACATATTGGGGCAGTACTAGTTTACTTGATCATTTTAACCTAAAGTACAATGTGTTAAAAAAACAACCAGGAAGGCTGTGGGCTGAGAAAGAAAACCAATTTTAATAAAGTTTAGGTTCATGACATTTGGATGCTACAGTTCATTTTGACAAAAAAAAAAAGAGAGAAAAGAATAAAAATGCTCAAGGATTGCAAAATCTCTAGGAAAAAAATGAGAATAAAAGAAATATTAGTTCATTATAATGAGAAGAAAGGAATTCTGTCATCAAATATCTCACAAAATCTGTATTTCACATTTATCTCTTCAAGAGCTCTAAGATACCATTTTCTCTGCACATAAAGTTAAAACTATGTGTCCCTTTGCTTTTTAAAGAAATAATGCTGTACATATGACCTCATGACTTGAGAACCACTGAACTATTTTTGCCTCTTGCACAATCATGGAAATAAGCTGAAGCTCTGTTTTGCTTTCTCATCATGAAAGAATAAAACTAATTGGAAGTCTGGTACCTGACACATGCAGCAACAGCCATCTGGAGTTTATTATATGGATATGGTTTGGTCCGATAATGTAAAAAGCAGTTAAAGTTGAATAACAGAAGAAAATAAGTATACTTAAAGATAAGAAATAATAGGAAATGTGAGTAATATTTTATGGAGAGTAAAAAAACAAAACTCTTAGAAGTGAAGAAAATACAAATTGGAAATTCCACTTTCTGATTCTGAGGATGGCACTGACTCAGTGCCACAGGCATCCCATTCCTCAGTTTCTTCTCGTGGACATGAACGTGCAGAGTGGTGAGGTCTAGTGGAGCTGGGTGCTGCCACTCCACTCCTTCTCCAAGGGGTGAGCTGGAGCCAGAACATCGTCTTTCTGCAGGTCAGCCAGGCCCTTCCTGGCCCAGAAACCAGTGCATGTCAGGCAGAGGGGCTGAAATTAGACTAGAGCCTTAGATCCAGGCTACAATCCCAGAAGTCAATCCTGAGCACACATGTACATGTGCTAATGCTTACTTCTATCTTCTTCAATAAACTCTAGCCTCTCAACTAGTATAACTGGGAATCTCCAATGGTTTGTAGTCTGGTGATCAAGTTCCTGCCTGCAAATGAATTACTTGTAGGTCTAGGAGTCCAGGTGTCTGGGTTCCAGCCACCCTCAGTCTCCCACAAGACCTTCTCCCATGGCATTAGGTCCAACCCCTCTTCCACCCCTATTCCTCCATCCCAGATTACAGTCCTCCCTGGGTGGGCTGGTGGCTCTCAGCCACAATTGCAGAGCTGCCTCATGCCCAGCCTGACCTTGGGCTACGCCAGGGGATGATGTGTTTAATGAAACAGCGGGAACATTGGTCTAAGCAGATGGTGCCAGACACAAATGCATAAACTCAAGGTCTGCAAAGGCATGTGGTGTCCAAACAAGAAAGGCCTCCGAAGGGGCAAGTCATTTTTAGAAAATACAGAGGTCAACCTTGACAGTAATAAGCCATGTTTGCAGTCTGCACCCTTCCTGGGGTGTGATGAGAAGGGTACTTCACCTCTGTGTCTCCTTCCCCAAAGCCCATACAACCAGTCTGACCATGAGAGAAACATCAGGTAAATCCCAGCAGAAGGCACTCCACAGAATACCTGACCATTCCCCTCAAAACTGTCAAGGTCATAAAAACCAAGGCCAGTCTGAGAAACTCTCACAGCCAAGAGGAGCTTATGGAAACATGACAGCTGAACACAGGCGGGGTCCTGGATGGGACCCCAAAGGAGAAAAGATAATGGGTAAAAACCAAGGAAATCTGAGTAAATTAGGGAGTTAATATATCATTATCAGGTCATTAATTATAACAAATGCACAATACTAATGTAAGATATTAATAATAGGGGAAATTGGGTAGAGTATATAAAAATCATGTTTTATATAGAACACTAAAGAGGAAAGCTGACATGTCTGTGAGACAGAGATCTTTCACCGTCACTTTTGTTGGTAACTTCTGCTTTGAAACACAATTTTCAAGCCAAGGACAAGCCAAAAATATATATTTGAAAAAAGCACATTCAATGAGAGCAGCAGTGAAAACAAAATCAGTGGAGGCAAAGATGCCATGTCAATAATAAAAACCTAGAAAGAAATGAAGTTAGTTTTCTCAAAAGATCACTCACAAAATTTCCAGCTTAGAATAGTTGCAAATAGATCAAAACCGGACTTAAATGTGATATAAAAATTCTGAAACTGAATGCTAGAAATTTAAGTTTAAGCATGTGTAAAAGTATACACATTCACCATACAGAAAATGAGAGAAAGCCAGTTTTTTAAAAAACACATTATTTTACGGCATCCTATAGGAAAGTGATGAAATTTAACTTATCCAAACTATTTTCAGAACATATCAAGTAGAAAGAGAATGTAGTGAATCTAAAAGTCCTAAGATTTAAAAAGTGACTCAGCCCAGTATTCTTGCCCGCTATGAGTTGTCAGAGAAAGTCGCAACGGGAATTCTTGTCAGTTCTTGTCATTCCACTGGACTGGGTTAGGAAATTAGCGTAGGGATGAATGTCCACAGGTCAGACACAGGGCTCACTGCCTGGGTGGCTGCCCCACCTGGGGCTCTATTAGGAAAATCCCATGCAAGCTTGGGGCCAAATATTTGCTGCTTCCAGAAGAAAAGAAAATTAAGATTGAGTCTGTATGGTGGTATAAGGTTAAGAATCACTGCTAACATTTATTGGTCTTCTGAGGTGCAGGAGAATTTGGCTAAGCATTTAAATTCCATTACCTCCATTCGAGCTGGCAGGAGCCCTCAGGGGCGGGCGCCAGTGTTGGCGCCATTTTGTAGAAAGGGTAAGCAATTTAATGTCTTTGCGTGAAGGTGAGCTGGAAATAGTGCCCAGGTATTTCTGACTCTTGTGGATCCTATTCAAGAAACCATTGGAGTAATTATTTGGTGTGATTTATTGGTCCATGTAGAGAAATGACAGTAAAATGTTAATCATCTCTTCTAAGTATTGATTGGATGAACTAATTATTTTGGAGTAAGACAGGCACAGCTTGCTTATTGCCTAGACCCCGAAAGAACTCTAAGATGTAATTTGTCCTGAAGACAAACACAGACTTTTTTTCCTTCCAATTATTTCTGAGCTGTTGATTCTAGAAGAGACAGAGTCCAGCAATCTGAACCAAAATGCTGACAGTCAGGATCTGAGTCTTAATCACTGATTCCTTCACCCTGTGGAGAAGCCCCAGGGGAGATATCCAAATGACAGATATGCTCCTTAATTCTCAAAATAGAGGTAAACATGGGTCCCTCAATTATGAAAGTGCAATTCCAGCAAATCATGACTTACAATCATGCAGTCCACTAAAATCCCTAACACCTGAATCTCTTCCAGTTAGGTTGGTCCACAACTTCTGCCTAACTATATCCAGTTAAAAGGCCTTCACTGATTCCTCAGACTTGGTTTTACTGATGAGTAATCAAAATTGCCAGCATTTACTATGTGTCAGGTATGAACTGGATACTAGTTATTGATTTAATCCAAATATATATCAAATACCTACTACGCACCAGGAAGCATTATATGGCCTAGAGAGTCAGCAATAGCTAACAAGACCCTCCTTCATCATGCGAAATTGTATGATTTGATCATCAAAATAACCAACGACATAGATGCTATATTTAGTAGCATGTCTGTCTCCTTTTAACAGGCTTAGAGAATCCAAGTATTACCCTATCTCCCACGGAATATGACCACTATCTCTATAAATCCTAATATAGTCCGTATCATCAAAGAGGAAAGCATTAAGGCTTCCTCATCCCACCATAAGGATATTCAATTCACATATTATTTTCCCTACCAGAGGATTTTGCATGAAGAAAACTTTTATTAGAAAACTCAAGTAATAACCTGGCAGAGGATATTCCTGTCTTTTAGTGGACATATTGCAAAAGTTTTGTTATGATTCTTGACTTAAACTCATTAGCAAATCGAGCTTTAAAAACAAGACCATGAAATGACTAAAAGCCAAATTCCTTTATCCAAAACAAAAAGAGTGAATTACAAACACAAGGACTGCAGTTCTATTTATACACTGAAGTAGACAGCCTCTAAACCAATCCCCTGCTGCTGTGTTCCCTCTGCCTCGCTCTCCTCCCGCATCCCCAGATCTAGGGACATTTCCCACCGAGAGAATGGGGCAAGAGAGCGGCTGCCCCACCTCCACTCAGGTCACGGAGCACCATGACCTCCAGCTCTCCTTCCTTTCACTCTCCCTCCCTCCCTCTCCCCCTTCCTCTCACTCTTTCACCCCCCCCCCTTCCGATTCACTTCGGAGACTCACCTGGCAGGTACATGATGCCTCCCCCAAACGGCCAGCAAGGATCCAGGGCAGAGCAACCTCCAAGAGAGGGAGTGTGGAAGGAGAGGCTCCCCATGCTGAGTCTTAAGGTGACAAGATATGAGATAACTGAAAACCATTTGCATTTCACAAGTCTTTCTCTATAGAGAGCAAGGCCCTGTCATTTCCTTCTCCACAGAAAACTCAAGGCACAGAGCCGTGGAGATCGAGTGTAAACATCCTTAATTCAACAGCCTAGAATCTAGCCAATGACTCTTTGGTTATCCTTTTGAAATTGTAAGTTCCAATTAAGTGATTTTATGACAATGAATAAGTATTTTGCCAATAGGAAGAATTGATCAAGAATCTGGAAATTGATTTCATAATTTTCCATATTCTACCTTTACTTTGGCAAACCTTGCAAGCATGCTACTCTTCTGTGCCTCTTTGCTGAGATGATTTTTGTAATTCCTAGATTCCTCGGATTTTTAGCTAGGTTGCAATTCCCACAGGCATTAAGTAGAGTGAATTTTAGTAACTGTCCTATGTGATACATTTGGTGAGCCACAGAAGGAAAGACGTTTCTGTACATCTTATTAGAGAGGAATGCCAAACCCAGCAGGCCCTGAGGTCATCTCTTAGTTACAGTGCTGTTTTCAGAAGCTGCCTCTACATTTTGGGGAAAGAAAAAAAAGATTGCCAATGGCAATTCCTGGAGAAATACTCCTGCGCAGGGAGAAAATACTGCTAGAAAAAAAATTTTCTTTTAATTACTGAAAATAAGTTTTCCGGGCATGATTTTCTTCAACTTCCAATGAGCTCAAAGGGCTGTCAGATAAAAAGCAAGGCTCCAATTCTCCCAAATACATGAACACATCTGACATTCGCTATAGTAGAACTAGGATTCTGGGTAGATACCTCAGAAGAAATGCAGATTCCTTTTCCAAAGGACATAGCTAAAAGCCTGGCGTAGTCTCTGAACGGGAAGGGCTATGAATTGTTATGCCTTGTCTAAACTCAAATTACATTAAAATAAATGTGATGAAAACGGCAAATGCTAGGAAGGAACTGTTTTAATTCCAAACCACTCACCCTTCCTTGCATACTCATGCATTATCTCTGCAGAAGTGTGCCAACCTCTCGCCTTCCCATGTCGAAAATCACCATTATCTCCATCTTCTCTCACCCACCTCTCCTGTCACACATCAGGGTAGTCAAGAGCCAAAAAAAACCTTTATTTGAACATCTTTGCTACGTTCATTAGCTGAGTGGTTTTGTCACCAGGTAGCTTAGAGCTTGGTTTAGTGTCTTGTGAATGGCCCCTAGTACCCAGCAGAAACTCAATAAAGGTTCATTTAAGGGGTTCCACCTTGGGGGTGACAGCTTGGGAGACCTCAAGGACCTACTTCCTGGTGAAGGAAGCAAAGCCGGTGAAAACATTCTAAAACAACCACTTAAAATCCCTGGAAATTTGCCTAAGGAAATGCAGCAAGTGAAGAAACATTTCTTTAAAAAAAGTATTTAGACGCAGTAAGAGCAGAGAAACACTATGGCATTTGAGCCACGACATACTCCCCGGGAAGGGGCCGGGTGGAAGGTCCACTCTGGGTGAATGTGGCCAGGAGGACGAGGCCCCTCTCCCCTCGAGTCCCAGGGAAGGTTTAGTATACCACACGTGGAGGAGCAGGCCCCAGCACTTCTCATCCCCCCCCTAGTTCTGAGCTGAAGCACTAAATTCCTGATGAGTAGGGTCCGGAGGCAGGTGCCCCTTCTTCCGTACAAGCCCAGCTGTGGCCCTGACCGCCTACACCCGCCGCCTGTGCAGGCAGAGATCCCATGGCAGGAGGGAAAACCCAGGACAGAGGCACTTGTTAAACAGTAGCTTCCTTTAATTGAGAGGAACAAGCTAAACTGCAGACCAAGTAGTTCACTAGACAGAACCAGGAGAAAGGCAGCTAAGAAGAGTCCTCCTGAGGTTGAAACAAACCTCATTCCGCCTCAAAACTACCCCAGCCCAACTTTAATAGGTCACACTATGGAAAAACGTATGCCTCTAAGACAAGAGAGAAATCAGCTGGTAATTAGTGAGGCCTCACAGCTTGGTGTGATACCGAGTAAGGCGGAGAGTTTAACCCAAAGATTAGGGAAAGAGATAGCTGAACCATAGCAGCCTATAGTCACAGCCATCAGGCTGTCAGTACACACACCAAGGCCTGAGCCCACTGGGGGCAGCATGGGAGGTTTCACAATTTGGAGGAAATAAACTTCCCTAGTAGTCCAGCCAAGTCTATATGTATATATATAGAGAGAGAGTTCCTCCTATACATTGCCTAAAAGGTCCAATTTTCAACAAAAACATGAAAAACTCCAGAAAAAGAAACTGTGAGAGTGACCAGATGTCAGATACAATAGACAAAAACTTCAAATTAGCCATTATAAATACATTCAAAGAAGTAAGGGCTGTGCTTAAAGAAGGAAAGGAAAATATGATGGCAATGTATCATCCAGTACAGAATATCAATAAAAAGAAGAAACCATTTAAAGGAGCCCAAAGAAAATTCTGAAGTTCGAAAGTACACTAAAGCAAATAAAAAATTTACTGGACATGCTCTGCAACAGATCTGAACTGGCAGAAGAAAGAACCTTGAAGATAAATCATAGACTATGCAATCCAAAGAACAGGCAGAAAATAGAATGAATAAAAGTAAACAAAACCTCAGTGAAATGTGGGACAATTTTAAGTATATGTATATATTCAGAGTACCAAAAGACAGGAGAAAAACAAAGAAGCAGAAAAGCTGTTCAAAGGAATGACAACTGAAATCTTCCCAAATTTTCAGAGAAACATGAATCTCCACATTCAAGAATAAACTTCAAGTAGAATAAACACAAAAAGATCAACATCAGGTATGTCACAGAAAACATGCTGAAAGCCATGGATAAAGAGAAAATCTTGAGAGCAGCGATAGAAAAATGGGACCCAAATAAGATCATCTGGTGACTTCATATTTGAAACAACATAGGTCAGAAGGCAGTGGAATGACATATTCAAAGTGCTGAGGAAAAAAAACAAACAAAACCTGTGCACCAGGAACCTTGCACCCAGCAAAACTATCTTTAAAAAATAAAGGCAAAATACATGCATTCCCAGGTAAATAAAGACAAAGCAAATCCATCCCTAGCAGATCCATGTGCAAAATAATTCTAAGAAGTTCTTCAGTATGAAAGTTAGTGACCACAGATAGAAACCTGAGACACCCCGTGCGTGCACACACACACACACGCACACACACAACACAACAACAGTTATAGTAATGGTAATTAGGTAACTATGAAGCATCCTATGGATTCATATTTCTTTTTTTTTCCTCTTAAACAAGTTTAAAAGCAGTGGTATAGAACAAAGTATGCATTTGTATTTGCGGACCTATAAAATATAGAAATGTAATATATCTGACAATAACAGCACAAAGCAGTGGGTGGGAGCAAAATTATATTAGAGTAAGGAAATGATACCAGATAGTAATTTGAATCCACAGGAAAAAATGAAGAGAACCAGATATGGTAAAGATGATGGTAACTATAACAAACTACAAATACATACTTGCTCTCTTTTCTTTTCTCAGCCTCTTTAATAGTCACAAAATTATATAAACATAAAACTATTGTTAGGTTTATAATATATATAGATGAAGGATGCAAAAAAATAATAGCATAAAAGGGGAAAGGGAATAGAGCGATATGAAAGCAGCATTTTTCTATCTTACGATAATTTATTAAATCTCAAGTAGATTCTTATAAGTTATAATGTATATGGTAAGCCCTTGAGCAATCACTGCCTTTCTGAAATGGTGTGTGTGTGTGTGTGTACGTATATATCTATCATATATATGTATATACACACACCATATATATATATATGACAAAGAACTGGAATCTAGAAAATATGAAGAACTCCTACAACTCAGTAATAAAAAGACAAATGATACAGTTTTCTAAATGGGAAAAGATCTGAAAAGACATTTCCAAAGACACAATAAGCACATGAAAAGATGTTCGACATCATTAGCCCTCAGGGAAATGGAAATCAAAACTTACACCACCTCACATTCAGTGGAATGGCTGTAAAAAATAGTTACTAATAGGTATTGATAAACATGTGGAGAAATTGGACGGTCATGTGCTGTTCATGAGAACTCACACTGGTGCAGCCACTTTGGAAAAGGCTCTACTAGTTCTTCAAACAGTCAAACAACAGTTACCATGTGACCTAGAAATTCCATTCCTAGTTATATATCTAAGAGAAATTCAAATACCTCCACACAAAATCTTGTACTTAAATGTTCATAATAGCACTATTCATAATAGTCCAAAAGTGGAATAGAATCAAGTGTCCAACAACTATTGAATGGAAAAATAAAATACGGTATATCCATTCAGTAGAATGTTCTTCACAATTTTTAAAAAATAATGATACATGCTACAAAATAGATGAACCTTGAAAACATTATACAAAGTGAAAGAAGCAATCACAAAAGGACACACGTATCATAAGATCCCATTCATATGAAATTTTCAGAACAAATTTATAAAGACAGATTGTAGGTTTGTGGATGCCAGAGGTGGGGGAAAAGAGGGAAATGGGCATGACTGCTGAAGGGTATAGGGCTTCTTTCTGAGATGATGAAAATGTTCTAAAATTGGTTGTGGTGATGGCTGTACTCTTTAATTGGTAAAGGCTATTGTCTATTACATCTTTTTTTGTTTGGTTGGTTGTTCTTTTTTCACATAAGCAGGCACCAGGAAACGAACCTGGGTCTCCGGCATGGCAGGCAAGAACCCTGCTTGCTGAGCCACTGTGGCCCGCCCTGTCTATTATATCTTAATAAAGCTATTTTATAAAGAAATATTAATTCCCTGGGCAGATGTTAAAGCTTTCCTAAGCTTCTATCTACTTATACATGTAATACAAAATTGAACTTACTTTCATACCAAAAGCTTCCCCCATTTTATTCCCTTTTTAGTAACAGTCAGACCACCTAACCAAAGCTGAGGGGTCATGCCAGCTTCCTTTCATCCTCCCCATGACTCTTTCCCACAGAATCGGTTCATGCACTTGACCACCTGCATCAAACACCACGCTCTTCTCTGTTCCCTCGTTCCCTCTGTCTTACCCCCAGGGATTTGGACACGTTAAAGCCCAGCTATTCTCTCACCTGGGTGACATCAGCAATGCCTCACCTTGATGATCCGTCCACTCCATCCTAAACACATCAGCAGACTAGGATTACTTTCAAAAGCCCAGACTGACCCTATAACGCCTTTGTTTAAAATCAGTTGACAGTTCTTGAAGGCTTGGTGATAAAAGGCATGTTGTTCAGAATAATAGCATAAAATAAAACCCCTCATAATCTGATTCACTTTATGTTTCTGACCTTGTTTTACTTACTTTTTTTCTTATATAGCCCATACTCTAGACCCACTGGAATTATTTTCATAAATCCAAATACATCAAATGCACGTCAAACTCAGCAGGAACATCTCTAAAAATGAATATAAGGCTTTTGATTCAGGTTTTCATAGGTAGCAGGGACAGAATTTTCCCTGCTTTCAACAACTAGAGCACCAAGGAATATATATGAAACCACTGTCGTCACACATTACATAAAGTCAGCATAGAACCAAGATCCCTGAAAAGTAAAATTACGAGGTGAGCCCTAAAATTTCCCAGATCTCTGCCTGCAGGTAGTTTCTAAGCAGCAGAGCAGGGAGGGGGGAGCCTGAAGAGAGAATAAGAAAACACTACCCAGATCTAGAGACAACCAAGGCAACTAGACTTGCTGGGACAGAGCACTGGAAAGGTGCACTGAGAGAGACCTGTGGAGGACGTCCCCCAAGTAGCCTTGTTTGGTACACAGGTGCATAGGTACACAAGTGACAAAGAAACCACCCGTGGCTGGGTAAAGAATCACTCTAGAACACACAGACCAAACAAATCCCAGAGCTTTGCGGGATGAAAATAGCTCACGTCCCCTCAGCCCCAGTAGAAAGGCTGCCCTGGGATCTCCCCAACAAAATTCAGAAGCCTCAGAAGGATGCAGCCTATTCCAAGTAACTTCAATGTGCAACAGAATAATACCAACAGTAGTGAAAGAAATACTATAACATATTGCATCTCACAAAGTAAAATTTACACATTCTGGTATCCCACAAAAAACTACTAGTTATCCAAAAACCTGGATAAAAATAATCAATAAAAAAATAACAAATTAAAGAGATAATAGAATTAGTAGACAAGGACATCAAAACAGCTTTTACAAATAAGCTCAATGGATTCCTATTGAAGGAATTCCTCTGAACTTAGAGAAAAACATGACCCAATGAAAAGAGAAATAAAAGGTATATAAAAGAATCAAATGTTACTTCTAGAAATGAAAAATATAATACCTGAAATGAAAAATGCATATGGCATTATGATAAGCAAATTAGAAACTTCAGATAAAAAAAAAATCATTGAACCCAAAATCACAGCAAAAGAAACTTGAAAATGAAACAAAGAGAGAGAGAAAAAAAACTTAAAAAAAAAGAAGAAACAATTTCCCTCTGTAAAAATATCAAGCAAATATACATGTAATTGGTGTCTTGGTTAGAAAGACAGAATAGCAAGGACAAAGTAATATTTAAGGAAATAATAACCAAAAATTTTCCAAACTTGATAAAAGTTCTAAACACACATTTCTAAGAAGTTCAATAAACCCCACATCAAAGAACTATAAGGAAACCACATCAAGGCATATCATAATCACACTGCTGAAAACTAGTGATAATAACACATACTTAAAAGTAGCCAGAGATTAAATATACACTAGAGGATCAAAGATAATAATTAAAGCAGATTTCTAATCAGAAACTATGCAAGGGAAAATACAATTTAGCAATATCTCCAAGTACTTTAAAGAAAACAATCAATCCAGAATTCTCTATCCAGGAAATTTAACTAATTAAGACAAAATAAAAACATATGGAGACCCCCCCCAAAATGGAGACAATGTATCACAACAGACCCACAATTAATGTTAAAGAAAATTCTTCAGGCAGAAGGAAAATTATCCAGATAAAAAATGGGTTTACACAATGGAGTGAAAAGGATCACAAATGTTTACATATGGATAACTTATAAAAGACAATTCTCTTTTTTATAATTTATTGAAAATATAATTGACCATATAAAGCAAAATAATGAAAAGGTATCTTGCATTTTATACTAGAATTGAAGTAAAGTATCTGATAACAACAGGACAAAGTTCTAAAGGAGAGAAATGAAAACATATTGCCATAAAATTCTCACATATTCTACTATAAAATGTAATATTCTCACAAGTTGAACAGTAGTAAATTAATGAAATATATTGTAAGCCCTAGATGAACTATTCAGAAAATGATAGAGGCTTATCTACCAAGCCAATAATAGAGGTAAAAGGAAGTGCTAAAATATTCAATCAATCTAAAATAAGGTAGGGAAATAGGCAATAAGAAGCAAAGGACCAACATAAAAAATAGAAAATAGATAGCAATATGGCAGAATTAAACTGAAGTATATTAACAATTACGTTACCTATAAATGGTCTTAAAATGCCAACTAGGAGACAGAGATTGTCAAATTGAATATAGAAGTGAGATCCAACTGCATATTGTCTCAAAAAAACCTACTTTGCATATAAAATTAAAGATAGGTTAAAAGTCACGGACATGAAAATATATACTATCTAAATACTAATCAAAAAGACTGAGTGGACATATTACTATCATAGCACACAGATTCCAAAGAAACAATGTTAGCAGGGAGAGGGTGCATTTCCTAGTGATAAAAAGATCAATTCATCAAAAAAAACAAACCAATGCTAACCATGGATGTAATGAATTAGCTTCAAAAGACATGAAGCAAAACTGATAGAACTGAAGGATGAAAAAAACAAAATTACATTTGAAATCTCTACGTCATTAAGAAAAGTAGGAAAACGGTAGAAGAACAGGACTGAAACAACACTATCCTGAACTTGACCTAATGGACATTTATCGAACACTACCCAGTATCAACACAATGCATGACCTTTCCAAGGGCTGTGGAGCACTCAGAGCAGCCATATTCTAGCTCACAAAGCAGCTGTCAATCAGTTCAGAAGCCCTGAAACAATGCATGGTATGTTCAAAAACATGAATCAAAAGAATCAAATTACAAGTCATTATCAAAAAGATATAAGGGCAATCCTTAAATATTTGGAAATAAAATAACAAATTTCTAAATGATCCATGAGTAAAAGAAGAAATATCAGAGAAAAATGAGAAAATACTGTGAAGTGAATGAAAATGAAAATACAATTTATCAAAAACTGTAGGCTGCAACTAAAGCCATGTGAGAGAAGAAATCAAATCATTAAACACTTAAAATGGTAAATAAAATAAGAAAAGTAATGAAAATAATATCAACAAAATTGATAAACCTCTAGTCAGACTGATGAGGATAAAAAGAGGAAAGACACGAATTATCAATATTAGAAATGAAAAGGTGGGCATCACTCCAGGTCCTGCAAGCATTAAAAAATAATTAGGGAACACTGTGACAAACTTTATGCCAATACATTTGACAAGTTAGATGAAATGAACAAATTATTTGAAAGACATAAACTATCAAAAACTCAATTAAGAAGAGAAAATAAACTACATAGCCTTATGTGTTGGTTGGGTTCTGGTGTCCACTTGACCAAAGGATGATGTCCAGCTGTCTGGTCAGGCAGGCACTGGCCTGGCCATTGCTGAAAGGACATTTCTGACTGGTTGATACACCAGAAGGCTGGTGTATTAAATCATCAGTCAGTTGATTGCATTTGTGGCTGATTGCATCTGCAGTCACTAAGGCATGCCTCCCCCAGGGAGATAATACAATCAGCTGAAGGCTTTTAAGGGAGAAAAGAAACTCTTTCACTGCTTCTCCAGCCTGTGAGCCTCTCCCGTGGAGTTCATCCAGCCCTTTCATCAGAGCCGCCAGCTTCACAGCCTGCCCTGCGGATTCCCGACTCTTCCATTCCACAGCTGCGTGAGACACCTTTATAAATCTCATATTTATGGATTTCTCCTGCTGGTTCTGTGTCTCTTGAGAATTCTAACACACTTTATATATATTACAAAAGGAAATTTCATAGTTAGAAAAAAAGTTTCTCACAGAGAAAACTCTAGGTCCAAAATGCTTCACTGATAAGTTCTAGCAAATGTGTCATGAAGAAACACTTCTAATTCTACAAAACTCTTTCAGAAAAAACGAAAGGAAGAACTGCTTCTCAATTCCTTCTGAGGCCAGAATTCTCCCGATACCAAATCCAAAGACATTACAAGAAATGAAAATTACATTATGATCTATATCTGAGCTTCAAAACATGTTGAGGGAAATTAAAGATGATTTAAATAAATGGAGATACAGAGCCTATTCATGAATCAGAAGTTTTCCAATGCATATATGATCCATTGTTTTCAATAAAGCTGGTAAATTATTCCAGCAGGGAAATGACAATCGTTCAAATGGAACAATTGAGATTATTAAAACAAAAATGTACCTCGGGGCCGGCCACGGTGGCTCAGCAGGCAGAATTCTCACCTGCCATGCTGGAGATCAGGGTTCTATTCCCAGTGCCTGCCCATGCAAAAAAAAGAAAGAAAGAAAGAAAGAAAAGAACCTCAATCCTTATCTCTTGGTATATGCAAAAATTAACTGCAAAAGAAATATATCTGAATATAAGAGCTAAAACTATGAACTTCTAGAAGAAAATGGGGGTAGGGGATATTTGTGTTCTCAGGGTAGCTACAGCTATCTTAGAACACAAAGAATATAAACTATGAATGAAGAAATTGATAATTGAACTTTGTCAAAGTTAAAACCTTTTTATTTCCAAAAGATGCTATTAAGAAAATTAAATTTTCAGACACAGATTGAAAGAAAATAGTTATGATGAATATATCTGACAAATGACTTGTATCTGAAAATTAAAAAGAATATTTTTACAACTCCATAATAAGAAGACAGGCTGATAAAATGGACATAAATTTGGATAGGTATATCACTAGAATAAATGAAAAGATGGGAAATAATTACATTAAAAATGCCCAACATTGTTTGTCATTAGGGAAATGCAAGCCAAAACTACAAAAGCACTGCACACATGCTAGAACAGCTGAAAGTACAAAGGTTGACAAATGGCATACAACACTCCTGGAATCTGAGGATACCCTGCTAGTGGGGCATCAAAAATTTACAGGAAATTATAAAACTCAGAGCTGTTACTCAACTAGTAAGACTCATTCTTCCTGCTGAATTGGACAAGAGTTACACTCAAAAACCCATCAGCCAACACGGGATCAAGATGGCAGCGTAAGACATTCCCAGGAAACTTTCCCTTAGAGACAACCAAGTCACTCAGAAAATTCTACTCAGAAATCTGGAGGACAGCAGAGTGTGGAGACTCTACAAATGCTGAGTCAGAGGAAAAACAAACAGCTGAAAAGAAAGTAAGAGACCTACAACTTGAACACTGCCCTTCTCTCGGTCCCCCACAGCTTGAAATGCCCAGCAGCACCAGGCCAGCCGGGTGCCTCCAGCCGTGTTCTCTGACCACAGACACACCCACGGCAGGGCCGTAGGGCCCCAGGCACATCCGGGCACCAGGACCCAAGGCCACACAGACCCAAGGCAGTGACTAGCAGTCAGCAGGCACCTGCACACAAATCGGCCCCAGGACACAAGAGTGACGTGCAGGAGAACTGCTGCAAGCTGTGCACTCCCGACCCAGTCTCCACTTCCTGGAGTGTCAACCAAAGGTGCACAGCTCCTATCTGAATCCCGGGGCTGGAAGTCACAGGAGGCAGAAACTTAACAAGGGCTAAGGGGAAACTGAATCACGGGAAGGCAGGTGAGCAGGGGTCTGAAAGCTCAGTGCCCCTTTCATGCCCTTTAGCTCTGTACTCATATTTAGTTTATTTGTCTATATAAACTGAAACAATCAAACAAATCGTAGCTGCTGGGGAGGAACATTTTCATAAAAACAAAGAGTACAGCCTTGGATGTCTGGAGGAGGACAGAAAAAAGAAAATCCTCTCTTGGAGAGGAAAGCGTGGCACACGCTGGGGTAAACCCGACAGTGACTGAGCATGCCTCAGGCGAGAGGCAGGTACAGGAGGACCTGAGATCTCAACCCTTAGACATGGGAAGCTCAGTGTAAGCTTGATCAGCCTTGAAGAAGAGCCCTAACAAGCAGCCAATCTACAGTAAAACCCAAGACAAGAGGGAGAAACCGATTTCCAGAGTTAGCACATCAAAATAAACAAATGCCCAGACATCAGCAAAAGACCACAAGCCATACAAAGAAGGGGAAGAGATGGCTCATTCAAGGAAATGAATTAAAACTTCACAGGAAACACTAACAGTGGAGCAACTCATCGAAGATACTTTCATAAAATGAAAGGAGCTAAAGAACATTAAGAAGACAACATGTGAACAAAAAGAAGAATTAGAAAGTTTTAAAAGGAATATAACAGAACTTATGAGGATGAAAAACACAGAAAACAGAGCTGAAGGGATCTATGGGACAACACAAAGCACACCAGCACATACATCCTAGGTGTCTCAGAAGGAAAAGAGTAGGGAAAAGGGCAGAAAGAATTTTTGAAGAAATAATGGCTGAAAACTCCACAAATCTTACAAAAGACATAAATATTCATGTCCAAGAAGCTCAAGTACTCCTAACAGAACAAGCTCCAATAGACCTACTTAAGACACATGCTAATCACAATTTCAAAGGCCGAAGATAAAGAGAGAATTCTGAAAGCAGCAAGAGAAAGCAACTCCTCATATACAAGGGAAGCTGAGTAAGACCAAGTGCTGATTTCTCATCAGACACCCTGGAGGCAAGACGGTAGTGCTATGACATATTTAAGGCATTGAAAGAGAAAAACTTTCAGTCAAAAATTCTTTACATAGCAAAACGGTCCTTCAAAAATGAGGAAGAGCTTAAGACATAGATAATCAAAAACTGAGAGCTAATAGCCAAAAGACCTGCCCTGCAAGAAATGCTAAGGGACATCCTTAGGTGGAAAGGAAAGGATGAGAGGGAGAATGCCTTGGAGCAATATGGAGACGTGAGCACCTCCAGGAAAGGTAAGTTCATGGGTAAACGCAAATACCAAGCGCACTGAATCCTCAGCATGTATATACCTCTACTCTTTATTTCCCAAAAATTAGAATGCAATTGTACTGGACACTCAAAATATAAAGGAATATGTGTGATTTTAAAAAAAAAGAACATAAAGAGAGGAAATGGAGCAGAGACGGTATATGCTATTGAAGTTACGATGCTAACTTTTCAGACTAGTAGGTTATAGACAACCCTTAGAGGAACAATAAAGAAAGTATTTAAAATATTTACAGAAACAGATATGAGAAAGAAATCAATCAGAAATACATAGATTGGAAAAATGGATAAGGAAGCACAATCCAACTATATGGTACTTTTCAGAGACTCAACTTAGACCCAGCAGGTTAAAACTGAAAGGATGAGGAAAAACTCCATGCAAATAATAGCCAAAGATAGCTGAGGTGGCTATACTGCTATCCCAGAAAATAGACCTTAGGTAAAAACTTTATCAAGAAACAAAAAAGGACACTAGATTTAAAAAGAGTGAATACACCAAGAAGAAGTGACAATCATAGACATTTATGTAACCAACCAGAGTGCCCCAAAATACATGAGGCAAACACCGACGAAACTGAAGGGGAAAAAGATACCTCTACAATAATAGTTGGAGACTTCAATACACCATTCTCATCAATAGACAGAACATCTAGACAAAAGATCAATAAGGAAATAGGGAATTTTTCAATGTTTTGTTATTGTTGTTGTTTTTGTTTGTTTGCTTGTTTTTTGCATGGGCAGGCACCGGGAATCAAACTGGGGTCTCCAGCATGTCTGGCGAGAACTCTGCCATTGAGCCACCATCATACTGCCCAGAAATAGAGAACTTCAATAACATGATAGATGAACCAGATAGATGAGCAGGCGTATACAGAACATTACGACCCCAAACAACAGAGTACACATTGTTCTCAGATGCATTTAGATCATTCTCTGTAACAGACCAAATGGTAGGTCACAAAACAAGTTTCGATTAATTTTAAAAGATTTAAAATTTTAAAAATGTCTACTCTGACCATAATGGAATGGAGCTAGAAATTAATAGCAGATGCAGAACTGAAAAATGCACAAATATATGAAAGTTAAGTGAGACACTTTTAAAAATAATCAATAGGTCAAAGAAAAAATCAGGAAATACCTCGAGGTGAATGAAATCAAGAATAAAATCTTCAAAATTTATAGGGTACACCAAAGCCAGCCCTCAGAGGGAAATTTATAGCCCTAAATACTTACAATAAGAAAGAAGAAAGAGCCCAAATCAGGGACCTAACTGTACACCTGGAGGAATGAGAAAAAATACAGCAAGTTAATCCCACAGCAAGCAGAAGGAAAGAAATAAAGATTATAACAGAAATAAGTGAAATTGAGAATAAAAGAACAATAGACAGAATTAACAAAACTGAAAGTTGGTTCTTTGAGAAGATAAATAAAATTGACAAGCACTTAGCTACACTGACAAAGAAAAAAAGATGAAATATTGAAAATCAGAAATGAAGTGACGTTACTATCAACAAAACAGAAATAAAAAGGATCATAAGAGGATACAATGAACAACAGTATGCCAACAAATTGGACAACCTAGAAGGAATTGACAAACTCCTAGAAATACACAAGCAACCTACATTGTCTCTAGAAAAAAATAGAAGACTCCAACAGACCAATAATAGGCTAAGTGATTGAATCAGTAATCAAAACCCTCCCAACACAGAAAAGTGAAGCCAGATTGCTTCACTGGTGAATTTTACCAATATTCAAATAATTAACACCAATACTGCTCAAAGTCTTCCAAGAAATTGAGCAGGAGGTTACACTTCCCATCTCATTCTATGAGGCCAGTGTCACCCTAATACCAAAGTCAGATAATGATATAAAAAGAAAAGAAAATTACAGTCTAATACTCTTCATGAATACAGACATAAAAATCCCCCACAAAATACCAGCAAACCTAATCCAAAAGAATTAAAGAATTATTAAAAGAATTATACACCATTAAAAGAATTATACACCATGACCAAGTGGAATTTATCCCAGGTATACAAAAGTGGTTCAACACAAGAAAATCAATTCATGTAATACGTCACCTTAATATAATGAAGAAAATAAACCATATGATAATTTCAATTGATACAGAAAAGGCATTTGACAAAATTCATAACTTCTTCTTGATAAAAATACTCAGAAATCTAGAAATCATAGGAAATATAACCCACAGCTAACATCATCCTCGATGGTGAGGCTGAAAGCTTCCCCTCAACGTGAGGGATAAGACAAAGATGCCACTGTCACTACTATTATTCAACATCAAACTGGAAGCTCTAGCCAGAAAAATTAGGCAAGAAAAAGAAACAAAATGCTTGCAAATTGGAAAGGAACAAGTTAAAATGTCCGTATTTGCAGATGTCATGTTCCTAGAAACAGAAAATTCTGAAAGATCCACAATAAAGCTACTAGAGCTAATAAATGAATTCAGCAAAGTGGTGGCATACAAGAAAACACAAAAATCAGTGGTGTTTCTATACACTGGTAATGAACAATCCTAAAAGGAATCTGAGAAAAAATTCATTTACATTAACAACTATAAGAGTCAAATATTTAGGAATAAATTTAACCAAGGGTATAAAAAACTTATACATACATCATTACTCAAAGAAGTTCCAAAAGACCTAAATAAATGGAAAGATACCCCAGCTTCATGGATTTGAAAACTAAATATTGTTAAGATGCCAATTCTACCCAAAGCAATATACAGAGATAATAAAATACCAAGCATAACTTCAAGGACTTCTTTGCAGAAATGGAAAAACCAATCATCAAGTTCATATGGAAGGGTAAGTAGTTCTGAATTGCCAAAACCATCTTGAAAAAAGAAGAACAAAGTTGGAGGATTTTAAAGTTTATATCAAAACTACTGTTGTCAAAAGAGCCTAATACTGGTACAAGCACAGATATACGGGCCAATGGGATTAAATTGAGAGGTTAAAAGAAACACTTGTATCTATGACCATTTGGTTTTTGACAAGGGTGCCAAGTTCCACTCAATGAGAAAAGAAAAGTCTCTTCAGCAAATGATGCTGTAAAGACTGGATATCCATAAGCCAAAAAATGAAGGCAGACCCCTACCTCACACTATATACAACAATGAATTAAAAATGAATCAAATCCCTAAATATAAGAACTAAAACTATAAAACTCCTAAAAATAAACAGAAAAGCATCTTCAGGACCCTGTATTAAGCAGTTGTTTCTTAGACTTTACACCAAAAGCACAAGCAAAAAAAAAAAAAGAAAGAAAGAAAGAAATAGATAAATGTGAACTACATCAAAACTTGTATGCCCCAAAGGACTTTATCAAGAAAGTAAAAAAGACAGCTTACAGAATGGGTGGAAACATGTGGAAACTATGTAGCATCTGACAAGGTTTAATATGCAGAATTTATAAAGAACTTTTATAACTCAACAACAAAAAGACATGTGACCAAATTAAAAGATGGGGAAAGAATTGAATAGATATTTCTCCAAGAAAGATAGATAAATAGACAATAAGGACATGAAAAAGATGTTGAAAGTCCTTAGCCATCAGGGAAATAAAAACCAAAATGCAAATCAAAACCATCTCACACCTACTAGAATGGCTACCATTTAAAAAATGAAAAATAACAAGTGCTGGAAGGATGTGGAGAAATAGGAACACTTGTCCACAGTTGGTGAGAATGTAAATTAGTGGAAAACAGTACGGTGGTTCCACAGGAAATTTAGGATAGAATTACCACATGACCTGGCAATCCCACTTCTAGGAATATAGTCAAAAGAATTAAAAGTCAAAAAGAATAAAAATGTCAAACAGACATTTGCATCCCAATGTGCATGTCACAATAGATAAAAGTTTGATGCAACACAAGTGTCCATTAACATATAAGTGGATAAACAAAATATGGTTTATACACACACACAATGGAATATCCGTCAGCCATATGAAGGAATGAAGTTCTGATGCACGCTACAACTGGATGGAACGGGAAGACATCATGTTGAGTGAAATAAGCCAGACACAAAGGGTTAAATAGTGCATAATTTCACTTAGATGAAGTAGGTAGAATAATGATACTCATGAAGTTAGAGACTAGAATTCAGGTTGCCAGAGCCAAGAGGGAGAGAGACTAGGTATATGTAATTAACACTATTGAATTGTATACATGAAAAGGGAAAAAAGCGGAAATTTTACATTGTATATTAGTAGCTACCCATGCACACAAACAAACACATAGAGCTGTACATCAGTGTCAAAATTAATAACATAATTATAACAATATTGTCTCATGAATTTGTAACAAGGTCTAATATAAAACATTGAAAATAGGGAAAACCATGTGTGTGTTAAAGGGCATATATGGCAACTTTGCATATTCTGCAGGATATTTCTGTAAACCTATGAGTACTCTAATAAAAATAAAGACTGACAATAGAAGTTTTAGTGAAAATGTACAGGAATTAGAACGACAATACACTGCTGGTATGACTGCAAAATGGTATACCATTTGGAAACTGTTTTGGCAATTTCTGCTAAAGTTAAGCATTCACTTACCAATGACCATGACCCAGAATTGCATCTCTAGATATTTCCTAGAATCAAAAAAAATATGTCTACAAAAGTCTTGTACATGAATGTTCATAGCAGAATTACTCATAATAATGGACCTTCGGGAGGACCGGGCAGTGCAAATGCCCATTCATAAGTGAATGGATACATATATTGAATCATATCCACACCATGGAAAACCATTCAGCAATAAAAAAGAAACTAATAACAGACATAACAACATGGATAGATCTCAAAAGCATCTTGCTAATTGAAGGAAGTAAGACACAAAAGACTACATTTTGTGTGATTCCCTCCATATGAACTCTAGAAAAGACAATGGCAGAATACAGATGGCTGGGTACAAGCATCCAGGGGTTGGGGAGGGGATGACCATAAGAGGACACAAGGGAGCATTTTGCAGCATGGAAATGCTCAACACCATGGTTCTTGTGGTGCTCACATGACCATATACATTTGCAAACCCCATCACATCACATTAGACACTGAAAATTGCAGAATTTCAATGTATGCATATTATACCACAAGAGAGGCGATATAAAAATGCATGTAAATTCCTTGATCCATCCCCTGGCATATTGATTTAGAATCTGAAGGGGGTGGAGCCAGAAAGCAGGTATTTTCAAAACTTCCCGTGGTTTATGAAATATCCAGACAGGCAGTTATACTGAGGTACATGCCCAAACCCAGGACAACTCAGCCAGCTGACAGCAACTCTGGAGGAGAAGGGAGAGTGGCTCTTTGAGAAGCCCTGGGCAGTCCTAGCTCTAATATGACTAAGGCTAAGCCCACCATGTGTTTAAGAGGAGAACTGGGGCATAACTGTGTGTTTAAGGAGCTGGACAATTAGTCAATTTGGGCAGCAAAGGAAGACGGAAGCAGAGGAAATAAGCAGAGGTGCAAATAATGTTTATTACTATGATTGATATATTATTATTATTTACTATTCTCTATTGGATCTGTGCTTTTCAAAGTTAATTTTAAAGTTCAGTGAATAAAAAATGGAGTTCTATGGTGGAGTGACATGCGATGGGCTTCGTGTCCCATTTCTTGCTCCCTTTTGAATGTGTCCACAGGCAGCTCATTTCCGGTGACTCCTCCTGGGCTCCATAGGGCAGAGGCTCTGAAACCTAACTACACAAGGTCCTTTACAGAAGGAAGATCCAAAATCCCTCGCTAAGAAATTCTACTGATGGTCTAGGGCGAGAACCAGGAATCTATTTTTCACCTGCCCCTGCTGATTCTGATGTACAGCCAGATTGGGAATCGCTGTCATGGGAACTACAGAAATGTATTAAGATAAATTCCCTCTTGTCTCTGATCGGCTTCAAAGACGAAACTGGGCTGAATCACAATGACCTCCTTTTCCATCCATTCGAATACAGCCTGTGCATCATACAGGCCTTCCCTGCAGCATTTCTACCAACCTAAAGACAAGTAGACACCCTGATGTTTGCACACGTCCTGTATGTGAAATGTGGGGACAGGCATCAGTGCCTGACAGGAAGGGAGAACCAGTAAGTAATGAGGGCCAGCCACCCCAATCATCTTGGACATGCTCTCAGTGTCAGTGACTAATGCTCATTCTCCACACAACTGTGAGCCAGACCCCACTCTCTTTCCCCAGCGTGCATTTCTCAGAGCCTCCTCTAGCAGTGCAATCTTCCCCAAACCTCTCGTTCATTAGTCTTTGGACAGGAGATCTTCAAGGAGGGGCTGTGGTCTTTTGCAGGTTTCTAAACACTTTCTGCCTTTGGGAGCTGAGAGAGCCAGGCTAGGTCGTAGTTAGAAAAAGCCCAACGGTTTGGCTGGCCTCCTCATTATAATCATTTTGCACATGCTGAGCTTCACTGAAAATGCACATTTACTTTAAAACCCTTGTGATTTTGCCTGAAGCTACAAACTTTAGATTTCCCTCCATTTTTTCCATAATGGAAAGATGGAACCTAAAATAACTCTCTTCCAACTTAAAATAAAGTGTATGAAACATAGCACTGCATATATCATCTTAGGTTCCAAGGGTCTAGAGGTTACTTTTCCAAATATATTCTTAGGTTCTGGAGGGCAAAGACAAAAAAATTACATAGTAAAATTCATTTCACTTGTTTTAAAATGAAACCACAGCCTTCTTTCCAAGTAAAGCAATTGCTCCTTTCCAAACATTTTTTGAATGAATGCTTAGTGCAGTTGTGCTTTCAAATAAAACACCAAGTTGTTAGGTTTTGACACATCAAGTTTGAGACAAGGTCCCTGCAGGGACAGACCTTGTAGAGCAGGTGGAGTGAGCAAGAAGGTAAGAGTGATCAGAGAGATGGCAGATAAATCTTGCAGGGCAATAGGGGACTGGCATTTGAAATGTAAGGACCAGATAACTTTAACTTAATTGCCAGGATGTAACAGGAAAAAGGGATGAAATGGAAGGTTGTTTGATCTTCACTGGGTGTTTATTTTGTGCTTCCATAATCCAATGAAAGGGGTCAGCACATCTGGTGCTGCAGGTGTGCCTGTTCAGAGGTTCCTAACGAGGGAGAATGTTAACCTGCTGTAAGAGCTTCCCAAGACAGGGAAACCAGAGGGTGGGGGATGGGATAACCCCAAACTAGGACCAGGATTAAAGCCAGGAGTTTCCCTCTCACTCCAAGGAACAGCTGTGACTTTAGAAGAGCTGAGACCCAAGGGTATCCCCCCAAGGGAGGACCCATCACTGCCACCCACTGTGGTTTACCAGGCACTTCATGATGAGACAAACAGGATGACCTGAGAGACGTGCAAATACGAGCTCCCCTTTCACAGGGGAGTTCCAGAGGCAGAGGAACATCCATACTTGCTGGCCCATCCTGACATGCAAAAGGGCAGCCATGAGCACGTGACAAGCCCCCTGTGCCCCCTGCCCCTCTATAAGCTCTCTGACTTGGGTATTGGGTACCTGCCACATTAAAACACTGTGGTAGGCACGATGGAGAAATAAGCAACTTTATGAAAACTGGCCCCAACTCTTGAGGTGTGTAATTGAATATACATGCATGTGTATGACGGTATTTTGTAGCAGTTTGAATCTTGTCTCTGTGACTTAATAAACTCAGGATTTTGAGGTAATTGGTTAACTTGTCTATCTATCATTGCTGAGCTTTTAAATAATGATGATGGCATGAGTTCTTTATGCTCCAACCACTCATTGCAGTGCTTTTTATAATTATATACCCAAAGCTCCCATATCTGTCGTATCTGCCCAAGATCGCCAAAACCCAGATTGATAGCTTCTTCAGGAATGTTAAAGAGAATGAATTCTGCAGAAGTGACTATTGTTGTTTGAAAATGATAACCATGGGAATCTTAAACAAGCACCTTCATAGAAGCTGTCATTTCACAAAAACTGTTAAGAGGATTGAACACTATTTAACATTTGTCCTGGTGCTTCTATTAAGAAAGTTATTTAGTGTAATTCTTGAACAACACTGCTTACTTCCTTTCCACTTGCTAACAAGATAACAATTCTTTAAATATCCTTCTCAAGAGCTGCTTGCCTAAGAACATTCGTAAAATGGCTGCATGCAACTGCATCATGGTGAGGGACTCAAAATGACACTTTGCGCCAGTGTGCCAATAATTTTCTTAACCTTGAACTATGCTTTGACCTTGGAGTCACGCCTCCTCGTGCTTGGAGACTACTTGTTTGTTTATTTATTCATCTATTTGTATTTTCATTCTACCTTCTTCCCAAAAGTCTTGTAAGTGTCCTAGAGCACCGCTAGTCCCCGATAGTCATCAAGTCGCACTAGTACTGAGCACTGGCCAGAGGGGAGAGTGGACGACTGAGGTGCCCCCCACTCCACACACACACCCCGGGGTCCTGATGGAAGGTGGTGGCTGCGGTACTCAGCGGGGCCAGCAGAGATGTGGGGAGACAGAGAGTGGGCAGATGCGTGTGACCAGGTGTGGCCAACAGTGGAGGCTTTCACTCTGGGAAATCCTCAGTGGGTTTCCTTACACAACATTAGAAGATGGCAAATTACAAAGGCACCTGCTAGTTCCAATCCCTTGAAAAATGCACTGATATGGAAAACCTATCCCCATTCAAATACATGTGACCTAGAAGAACGGCAGAAATGTCAGAGCAGCATCTCCTAAGTGGGACAGGAGATGGTGTCACGGGGTCCCAGAGCTGGGCCGCCTGTCTCCACAGGACTTCGGCCAACTTTCCTACTTCAGAGTTTAGCGTGCACTTTGCACCTCCAGTGCTGCTTCTGCTGATCAGAGACCTGTCTAGATTTCCAGTGACCCGTCTGGGTTTCCAATGACCCGTCTGGATTTCCAATAACCCATCTAGA
Source organism: Tamandua tetradactyla (assembly GCF_023851605.1). Lineage (NCBI taxonomy): Eukaryota > Metazoa > Chordata > Mammalia > Pilosa > Myrmecophagidae > Tamandua > Tamandua tetradactyla. Next base: position 45,055,991 of record NC_135351.1, on the reverse strand, counting down.
TTTCCCCGCTAGGGAGTGAGAAGCCAAGTCAAGCGCATGGAAAGAACAACTCAGCAGGCGCGCAGCCCTGGAGCGGACGAGGCGCCCTCCCCCCGCCCGCCCCACCGCGGGCTCCCCCACCTCGCGGCCACTGGCCTGCCGTGTCCTCCCCCGCGGCGGGCACAGGTGTGGGCGCGTGGAGGGGCGGGGCTTACCTGCCGATGAGCGAGAACTCGCCGCCCACGCCGAGGCGGCGCATGGCGCCCAGGAGACCGCGCACGGTCATGCCCTCGCAGAAGCACAGCACCACGCGCGCCTTGGGCAGCCGCTCGCGCAGCTTGCGCAGCAGCCGGTCGAAGCTCTTCTCCCCCGCGTTGCTGTAGATCTTGTCCGAGTGTGCGATGCAGAGGCCCTCCTGGGCCGCCAGCTCCTTGAACGCGTCCATGCCGCTCTCGCCGTAATTCCCTGTGCGGAGACAATCGGCAGACGGTGAGGACTCGCCACGGGAGGAGCCCCAGGCGTGGGGAGGGGGCGCGGCAGGAGGGCCGCCCGCCACCTACCCGTGGAGGCCCGAGAAGTGGGGGCCTCCCATGCGAGGGCTGGGGCGCGGATCACCTGGGAAGGAGGAGGCCGGTCCAGCCAAGGCCCGCTGGGGAGGGGCACCCCGGCGCAGGGAGCCCCCCAGCCTCGCCGCGGAGGTGAGGAAAGAATGTGCAGCACCTGCCCTCCCCACGAGTAAAGGGACCCAAACCGCCCCCAAACCGGAGACTTGAGCCTCCTAGTTGATTTTTCTATGTATTCCATTCTTAATAAAGCACACCTAAAATGATACTAAGAACCCAGAAATCGGGGAGATAAAACTAACACAGCCCTTTACCGCCCCCACCTCACCACTTGATGGCCGGGCCCCTGCCTCAGTGTACCCTGCTGCCCTGCTTCTGGAGAGTTGAGACCCATGCAGCCACCTCACACCCCACAGCCCTTCTGCCCTCTCCTGATATTTCTTCTAACCCCACGGAAAGTTCTATTTCCAGAGTCATGCTTTCCTCCTTGTCCCACTGCCAACACCCCTGGCACTGGCATGTGCATTTCTACATCTGCGTCTCTGAGTATGCCTCTTATACTTAGAGTCGTCTATTCCACTACCCCTGTCCCAGCATTTCCTCAACCTTACAAAAAAACCCAAACCCATTAGCTTTGCTGTTTTCCTTTCCATTCTCCCCTCAGTTCCCTCTTAACCCAGCTTGGGACACTCCTTGAATTCACTCCCTTGTATTCCCCTGACAAAGCCCTAAAGCTGTTTAACCCCCACCCACCTAACACCCACAACCTGCCTAGTGGGGGTTACTTACAATTCACGAGTACACATGCCAAAAGTGGCATTAGATCGGCAAGGAAACTACCACATCTCCTGTAAATGAAATTCCTGGGCTCTACCCACCCCTTTCTCCGAACTACTGACCCCACCTACCCCATCTCAGCTGGGATCCTCACTTCTTATTTTAATGAGAACTCAGAAAGACTCCGATAAATCTAATCCAGCTACACCACCCCCATGCCCTCCCCTCCCCCCTTTAGTTGGTGTCGTGTTCTCTGGCATGCCTCAGTTGTGAACATGAAGTGTCTCTACTTCAGGACAGACATCCCTCTGCACACACACACACAAGATCCCATCACTTCTTGCTTCTTCTATAATTATCCCCGCACTCCGCCTCGAAAAATTCATTTCTCTCTCTATGGTGTCAACCAGAATGAAAACAATCCTGGGACTCCTTGTCCCCATGAGTTACTTCCTCACTCCCCAGGCAAGTTCACAGCACAAGAGTTGCCTAGTTTGATGTGTTCACTTTGTCCCTCCCCTTCTCTCTTTAACTACTCGTTGCCATCAACTTAGAATCTTCTCCTGTCAAGGTCGCCAGTAGCCTCCCAGTGGCCATATCCCATGGTCAGTTCTCTGTTCTCATCCTCACCAACCGCTGAGACCCATTCTACAGTTGACCTCACTCTTGAAACACTTATTCTCTTGTTTCTAAGACACAACCCTCTCCTTCTTTTCTCCCTACTCACTGACAGCTCCTTGACTATTTGCCCCACTGTCCTTTTCTGCTCGGACTCTTAAGTGTTCTCATGCACAGGACTGTGTCTGGGCAACTTCCTCTCCATCTGTGCTCCCTGGGTACCCTCATCCAGCCAAAGCCCCCCCATGACCACTGATGCACTGCTGAGTCTCAAACACAGACCTTCAGACCTGACTGCCCCTCTCAGCAAAATCTTCATTAATTCCATTGCCCACCTGACAGTCTCTTTATAGACACCCGACTTAACCTACCTGACGTGCAATTTTCCCTTTTCTCTTTGCAAGCCTACTAATTCTTGACATCTCCTCCTTAGTAAGTAGATCCCTGACCCATCCATTGACTCAAGAGTAGAAATTAGAAATGGTTAATGATTTTGATCTTTCTGCCACATTCCTGCTCATTTCCTACAGACCTTGTCTCCTAAACCTTCATAATCAATTCCTAACCTCTGCCACTCTAAACCAAGTATTTTAGGTCAGTTTTCCAAGAAAACCCTGAGAGGGGGATTCTGTTCAAGAATGTATCAAGGAGGGCAGAGCAATGGTGGCTCAGTGGCAGAGTTCTCGCCTGCCATGCTGGAGCCCTGTGTTCAAGTCCTGAGGCCTGGGTATCAAGGGAAGGGGCTCGAGAGAAACAGGGAAGGTGTGAGAGGAAAGCTGCACAGGAACATAGCCTCAGCTAGAGATGTGTATCCGTCTGACCCCACAGGAAAGTGCTGGGCACAGATTGCACCAGAGTTAGTTCTACCTTCAGGCAAGGGGGCTCTCCTATCAGTTGGTCTTTGGCTAAGGTCTGTGGAATGGGAGAAAATGTGGCTTCCCAGGAAGGGGGAGTGGGACTGTTAAATGCCTACTCTCCTGGAAGCAGGGAGATTGGGGCACTGAGCAGGTGAAGGGAACCTGGGTGGGCTACCAATAGCATCCTGCAACCCAGGTCACTGCCTGATCCTGTCTGGTACCTTCAGGAACCCCTGAATGGTGTATCTGCTCCCACATCTGCTCCTTATTATTCTTAGCAAACTCTGTGACCAGATAAGGTGTAAGTCAAATTGTCACTCCTTGGCATAAAGTGCCAGTTGCTTCCTAAGCTCTTGGAAAGAAACCACAACTCCTTCCCTTGGACAACCTGGCTCTCCATGTTCCAAGCCTGCCTACTTTCCATCCCATCTCTTCCCACTTCTCCGCCCTCACCAGTTCCAACCCCATGGCTGTCTTTATCTTCCCAAATGCCCCGAGCTGTCCCATGCTTCTGCAGCTGTCTCCATCACCCAAAAGACTCTTCTACCAGATGTTCTTGTCAGTCATGTCCAACATAGATGTCGCCTCTTTTGAAAATCCTGCCTAATCATTTTGCCTCCAGCAAACCCAACACATCCCTTTCATCTATCCTAGTACTTATCCTAATATTTTCTTCATTTACTTTGATTCCCCCCAGAATGTAAGCTGCATGAAAACACCTTTTTATCACGTGTTCAATGATGTATACCTAGCACTTAGAATAGTTTTAGACACTTAAATGTGCAGCAAAAGTACATATGTTGACACAGCCTAATAGAGAAATGGGCAAAGGTTATAATTGAGCAATTAACAAAATAAGTAAAAGTGAATAACGTGCATATAAAAAATAACTGACTCATTAACAATCAAGAGGGTGTAATTAAAATAAGACACTATTTTTTCACCTGATGACTTGTCAAAATTTCAAAGATTAATAATATTTGCGATTGGCAAGGCAAAATAAGATCACTTTTAGTGAAAGGGGTTCAAACATTTTTGTGGCCAATTTCGCAGTTATCAGAAGTTTTCAAGGTAAATATCAGGTAAATACAGCAATAGTGAAAATAAAAAGTTTTAAAGAATTCTATCATACAGAAAGGACTTGGGACTTAAACCCTATTGTCTTCCAAATTTTTATCGGCATTGTAATTCAATTTTGTTAATAAAAATTCCCTGCATTATTTAGAAGCTTTCCTGTTTCTGTCTCCATAGGTTAAGTTACTTTCAGTAAAGCATTTGCCTCATCAGTCAACCGCCATAGTGGCCTATTTCAGCTCAGTGAAGTGCCAGTGGAATCACTAAGGCACGAAGTGCGCAGCTCCCTGGCCCATGGTTGGCAAGGGAGAAAACTGCGGCATGCCCACGAACACTCAGCAACCACAGAAAGGGCACAAGGAAGGCAGGCGGGTGCCGCTTCCTGATAGCGTGGGCTCGGGCATCCCCGAGGTAAACCGACATCACCTGCGTGCTCAGCAGAACCACAGCCTGTCTGTGTGGCCGCGGTGCCACGAGGGCAGAGCTCTGCTGCTAAGGTGCCCTTCGTGGAGGGTGTCCTTTGTCAGAACACGAGCAGGCTGAATGAGCGAGAACGCTTAGTGCTCTAAATCCAGTGGAGAAACGGAGCCCAGCAAGGTGTCTAGATGGCAAGAAGTGTGTTGGCGCTCGAGCTGGAACAGGGCCAGCATGTTCTGACACCCAGGAAACTGTTTATTTCTCTAATAGCCCAAAGCAATTAAGCATTTATTTTCATAATATTAAATAATGCTTGGGTAGGTCAATTGGTTCTATGCAATGCTTGACCCAGTTTCTCTATGTATATGTCCATGATTGGACAGAAATCCTTCATTATACACATCAGTAGAGAGTTGAGTGTCATGCATTTGCCATATTTAAACTGTCCATTTCTGTCCAAGCTAGCATATAGCTTTCCATGAGAATAGCCCTAATACAGAAAGATCAATAATAACTAGTACTTATATAAATCTTTAAAAATTGCTTCATAAACATTGTCTTATTTGACTCTCACAACAATTCTAGTGTGCCTGTTACATTCATAGTAGCACTGGGTGCAAAGGAGCATAAAAAAATGAGAAGAAAATCGCCTCCTTTGGCTGCCTACCAGGTCATAAACAAACTGAAGGTGAAAATGCTCATCTTGAACATTTCTCTGTCCCTCCCCATACCCCATCCTCAAGGTCATTCAGCCTTCCCCTGTCTTCTTTGGCCATCAGAGAATGAATTTGGATGTGTCTCTGTACAGCATTAAAGGGAGTTATGATTATATTTATAGGACCAACTTATAATAAAACCCTTAAATAATAAAATGGTCATGTAGCTGTACAGAGTTGCATATTTTTCATTCAATTAGCAAATATTTTGAGTTCTCAACGTAATCAAATTCCTGTGCTCTGCCATGAAATACCAGGCATGGGCTCTGCCTTCAATTTGATGCATATTTATGACGTGTCTGGAACTGTGTTGCACACACAAGCATCTCATTTATTCACAACTCCACGTGGAAGTGATGACCTCTGCTTTACAGATGAGGAAATGGAGGCCCTAAGAGACCTTGTGTCCACAGTCACACAGCGGTGGATGTTGATTTACCATCTCATTCAGGTGTTCTCCCACGAGAAAACACTCATAATATGACACTTATTGTGCATGGCACTTATAGCTGGGAGGCATAACACATCACACAAAGTATGGTAGTAATATTAAGCTGTCCCTGATACATGGGGAAATGAAAAATACTGCAATGTATATAACATATATAAAGATAAGAGAGCAGGGATGGTCTGAGAAGAACTCTTGGGAAGAGTGGGAATGGAGCAAGTAAGGACGGTGTTGGGATTCAGGATGTATGATACAGAGAAGGAATTCTTAGAGGTGATGAGTAGAGGCCCCCACCAGTGCAACAATGTCACACTTTATAGAGCAACACTCGCAGTCAGGATCCCCAGCAAGCCATCTGGTTTACCACCACAAGACTGCAACACAGAGACTGCTATATGTTACTACATTGCAACAGATTTTGTAACAGATTTGATGACTGTTACAATGTTGCCTAAATCCCAGAGAGTAAGAGAGAAAAGCAAGAAGAGTGAAGTGTGATAAAGCCCATAAAATATAAAATGTAGTATGTTGAAAATCTTAATTTCTATCTTATTTCTGACTACAGAGAATAAATAAAGTTATTCTATAAAAAATGGGCTTCTAAACAAACTTATGAGAATACTTATGAGGCAGAGCACCAAGTTCACAAAGAATTCCTATTGTTTGAGAAATAATAAAAGTATTGAAAAATAATAGAAGAGGATGTGATTGTCCATGCAAGTGCAAAGTTAAGAAGGACACTTGCAATGAGAGTGAAAAACTGGAGCTATCTTAGGACAGAAGAAAGGCTACAACCCTGAGTTTTCTAAGTTACATATGGTTTGGGAGAAGTTATCTACGGTATTATTCCTGCCAGATCCACAGCTGACCCATTCAGAAAAAACTGATTTGCTGTGAGTTGGGAGCTAAGCTTCATTGAGCAAGCCATGCAATGTAATTGTCCTGGATTTCCTAACCACCTCTATAAACGGTCAATATGGCAAAAGTAGGGACTGAAAATAAGGGCTTATACAGATTTTTTCTTGCACTCTTAAAATATTAAAGCTGTATTCAAAAAGTAATCTGAGCACCCTTGTAGATAAAATAACATTGCAGTCATTATGTGGCACCACATTAAAATGTTATCACATCTTCATATGTTTCCTTGTACAAACAACTGCATTCAACATCTCTTATTCCTACATATTCATATATCAGTTATGGGAGGGGAAACAGTCACACAGGAGAAAACACAGATATTTCTTTGCTTTCCTTAAAGAGGGAATGCCCTCCCTTTGGAAAGCACCATGAGTCTCACAGCTCTGGAAGCCCTTTATCCCAGTCTCGCTCTGAGCTGCCAGCCAGCCTCGGAATACTCTGTCATCCCGAGATCCCGGGATGATGAATCCTGTCTGGTTCAGCCCTGGGCTCACTGGCCAGTCCCTGCTCAAGGCCTGACAACTGGCTATTCTGCCCCCTGGGACACCTCAGAAAATAAGATCATATCCCATTTCTATAAGAATTCTGACAAAGGAAATTGATTTCACAGCAGCTTCTGGAAACCTACTGCAATGTACCACAATCATCATGCTCAGAAAACCCTTCTCTTTAACTTAAATTCCTTAAGATGAAATCTAAATTCATCTTCTCTTCATTCTCAATGGAGACAGATACCAGCCAGAGTGCATTCTTTTAATGGAAGTCACAGTTCAGTTTTTCTCCTAGAAAAGCATCCCCTATCACTGACAGTCTCTTAGTCTGTTTGGTTCTCCCCCTTAGCACCCAGGAGATGGGAGGGCTTCCCTGTGGCCTCACCTGCTGAGCCTCCACCCCATTCAGCACTGTGGAGCTCGTGGAATAGGACTGGCTGAGTCACGCTGCACCTCGGGGCCCAGGGGGAGCATGTGAGGGAATTTATATCAAGGTCAGTGTCGGAACATAGGAACACCCTCACACAGAAGGGCCCCAGAGAACCAGAGGGAGTCAGCTGTACCAGCAGAGCCCCAACCCACCCGTAACCACCCTAGATTGGGCAGGTGCAATTGTGGCATCGACGTGGAGGAAGACTTATTACAAGGGGGCTTCCATGCCAGTGCAATAGGACTGAAGCCAAGAGAACTTTGTCCTTTGGCCTCGTCATGTACGCAGCTGCACCCTACAGCAGTGTGGGGAACAGCAGGAGCTGCGGGTGGAAATCAAGCTGGTCTCTAACCTGGATGGGTCACTAATGGCTGGGTAACTTCCTCAAGTATAGCTTCTCTTAGCTTTGGTTTCCTCTTGCATAAATGGGGATCGTGCAAAGACTTGCTGTGACAGTGAATGAAATGGAATAATGATGAGTGGTCCTGCACAGTAGAAGGGAGCCTATTTTCACTCCCCACGGTCCCTAACATGATGCAGCCTAATACTTGACACAAACCGCGAGCAAGTTCTCAAGGGCATAGGGTCCCTCATCTCTTCTTGTTTATAAATGCTGGGCTCGTGGTGTATCTTTAATTCTCCACATTGCAGCTGTGGCCACTCTGCCCCCGCCTGTCCCCGATGCTTGCACCTGTCTCACTCCAGTCCCTGCTTCCTGGTCTTCTCTAAGCTGTAGCCGTCAGTGCCTCTCTGTGTCCTTTTTGGGCCGTCATGCAATAAGCTAGGTGCTACTCTTCTAATTCCTTCATGAAATGGAGAAGGAAGAGAAGAGAAGGTAAAAAAGTAAGAGGTAAAAAATTCCAAAGAATATCACCATTCTCACAGAAAAATTGCATTTTTTCCATTTCTGTTTCCCCTGGAAACAGGTTCCCAGAGGAAGCCCTCGTACACCCATCCACTCTTTCTAGCTCTGTGGCATTGAACACAATCAAACTGGATACAACAACTTCAGGAAAAGTAAACACAAATAACCAAACACACAAGACACACACACAGTCCCTACATTTATGTATGTTTCATACACACTGTACCACACTTTTAGTGTAATGCCAAGTGTTGGCAAGAGTTCGTAGAAGTCAGCTCTCATGTGCTGCTAAGGATGACATATACTGCTCCCATCTTTTTGGTGGTAATTTGTAACCTCCATGCCTTAAATTTCACTCAGAAATTTAACTTTCATAAAATAATGCCATTTTCACCAAGTTTCCATCACAAGGATCTTCATCACAACACATAATTGTAAAAAATAGTGGAAATAAAAAAACTTAACTTGTGAACAAAACTAGAATGTTAGCTAAATAATTGTTATGTATTGATTAAAGTGGATGCATGCAGCCGTTTTCAGTGGTAATGCGATAGTGTATTCAAGGTCATGGAAAATATACATGCCATGTTAACTAAAAAAAAGGATTAAAACATTATGCAAATATACATTATGCAAATTTATACAGGTACATGTATACACATACAATCTCTAGATGTTTAGGCATGAAAATGTTAACAGTGGATTTCTTTGGATTGGTAGAATAATACATAATGATGTGTTAGGTTTTTAATGTGTTTTGAAGTACTTTATTAATAAAAATAAGTTTAAAGTAGAAATACACAGGGATCAAAACTAGATACTGTGCCAAGCATCGCTTAGCTATCAGGGAACATTTGGGGAGATTCCTGGAAGTGGAGTGAATGACCCATAATGACAACGTAACAACTTTTCCTAAGGGAAATAAATACAAATTTATGACAATTGTTCTTAATCTAAGCTGTCCGAAGGCTGGGTACCTTTAGTGTTATTTGCACTTTTGCACTGGGAGAGAGGGTGTGATATGTTTTTAAACCCAAAATCTGGTGAAGCTTCTCCTCGATTAAAGAAGAGGTTTGCTCCCCGCACTCCCCCAGTTTTCCCTTAAGGCGGATGAGACTGGGTCTGGGGGGCGTCCTTTTCATCACCTGCTGAGTCTCTGCCCTGAGTGGGAACGAGGCCTCGGGCCACTCTGTGTCTGTGGAAGCCCCCCACGAGGCCGCTGTCCTCCAGCACCAGAGCATGTGCAGTCGGACCAGGAGGGCACTCACCACCCAGCAAGGGCTGGCGCCAGTGTGGCTGCTACCTCAGGGTCGTCTGGGCATGGTTGCCATAGGGAGTAAAGGGGAATGAGACCTTTCTAACCAGTCTCTGTGCTGTGATGTCCTGAAGTTTCTGTTTCATTAAAGTTAAAAGAAACCAAAAGTGTGGTGAGAAAACTACCAACAGGCCCTAAAATGGTGGGAGAATGTAAACATGCCTGGCATTAATGGAGCGCTTATTATGTCACATCTTCTTTAATCTTCACTACAACTTTATTGCCTCGTTTTATCATAATTATTGCCAAAGAAAACCAAGACTTAAAGAAATAACCTGCCTATAAACCAGCAGAGTCTGAACTCAGATTCAACAAGCCTGTAGCCCTTTATTTTTACCTCTGGCATATACTAGACACAGGCTTATAGTTTCCTAACGCTTATCCATTCTCCCATTTTTCCATACTAATGCCCGGTCTTACTTGGCTGTCTATGCAGAACCAGGAATCCCACCTTCCCATACTCTCTTGTAGCTTAGGACCCAAACTGCCCCATTCCAGACAGTGGGGCTGAAGTGGAGCTGCCAGGCAGGCCAGGCGTGGAGACAAACTCACTTGTGGGGCTCTGGGCTTCCCCATCGGGGCCTGAGCCTGGAGGTGGTGACCACAGGGGCAAATAGAGGAAACCCTGCCCGGCCAGGCTGCGGGCGTGGAGGCGGGCAGAGGACACCGGCCCCTCTCCCTGGGACACCGCCTCCGCTGGGTGTCCTCTGGTATGAGAAATATGCATCGCATCCAATAATCCAGACCCAAGGCTCTGCTGTCTGCAGATGGACATGTTCTTGACCCTCTAAGTGACATTTCACTGTAGAAATTCCAGGCCAAGAACCAGGAGTCTTGACTGTCTCCGCCAAGCTGTGACCTTGAGCTATGTTGTCGTTCTTTATTCTTGCTCAGGTTTGAGACATGGGGTGTGAACGAGGGGGCCTCTGGAGTCCACAGCAGGCCCAGAGCGGTGACTCAGCACTGCTTCACAGCCCAGAGTCTCGGGGCAAGCAGTTTTCATCTCCTCGGAACTCACAGTAAGCATCTGCTTAGGAGAATTTTTTTCAACAGCTTTTTCCTTCCCAATCTGATTTCTTTACACGTACATTACTGTAGGGGAGGAGAAAGCATTTGTTGTGTAATCACTTGAAATGTACCTTGCCTGCACATTTATTTCTGCCGATACTTGCTCTCGGGTAAGGAGCCTCTGAAGAGCAGGGGACAAGGACCTGCCCTGTGGGAGCAGCCACCATGGAGGACACAGGCTGCTGGGCACACGGTGCATAAGGTGGACCAGAAAGGACAGACAGATGGACTGTCCAGCGTCCCGGGCTGGCATTCAGCAGGGGCAGGCTGTGCCGTGCCCCTCCCAGCAGCTGCTTGTAGCCCCTTTTGCTCAGCGGGATTAACCCAGCCCTATTACTATGCTCTCCATCTTCCACGTAACCCACCCTTCTACACCTTTTCACTCACCAGTAAAAAAAATAGCATTTAACCAGGTCAGAAAAATTTTACCTTATGTCCAAAGGAAATTAGGCTATGAAGGAAAAATTATCTTTCATTCAAAGGTCATAACAACCTCTGCAGCACCTGTTAGTGCTCGAAAAGCACCTGTTAGTGCTCGAAAAGACTCAGTGGGCCTGGATCCTCCCTGCTCCATGAACGAGCGTGGCACTGCCAGTTTCCATGTCTGAAAGGGGAAGGGCTGCACTGCACAATCTCTGAGTCTTCTTCGTGGGCTGTGAGTCGAGCCCAGCTCTGTCAGGGTGGGAGAGGTGCAGTGTGTGGCACGCGCCTTGTCTGACCTGCACCGCACTGGACCTCAGCACGTTCCAGACCCAGAGGGCACCGTTTGCTTATAGGGGAGGTGGCATTGCACAGTCATTGAAAGCATGTACCCTGGGCTCAAGTTCTGACCCCCCACTCACTAGCTGCATAACTCAGGTGAGTCACTTAACCTCTGTAAATAAGGTGATGACAGCAAACCATCTCTTGGGCTGTGGTAAGCATTAAATGAGCTGATGTGAGTATTAGCATTAGTAAGCACTCCCTGAGAGCTCACTGTTGCTTGGTACCAGACAAGGACCATCCATCACCTCCTTTAATCCCCAGAAGCCCAGAATAAGCCATTTCATACGTAGCTGACCTGAGGGAATGCTGGTCCACTGCTCATATTCCCACATGGAATAAATGGGAGAGAAGGGAATGGAAGAGAAGGGGGCACAACCCAGCAATAGGACCTGAGCCCACGGCCTACTGAGGATGAGCCCACGGGGTAAAGCAGACAGACAGGTTTAAGGGAGCGTGGTAGATGCCTGGCCATGAGCAAGGCAGGTGTGAGTGTGGGGGCCCAGGAGTTCTGGAGAGACCAGGGCTACAGGGAAGAGTGCTCAGAAGGGGTGGTCAACCCATGATGTGGCCACGGAGCTGACACAGGACCACCGTGAGTTGTTCACAATCAGAGAATAGTTCCCTACACTGCTACTGAACAGCTTCATGGCCCCTTTTGGCAAGCAGATTCTGAAAGGGACCTGGGTGAGTACCCTAGGGTTAAAAATAATATCAATAGAACAGAAAAGGTGAGGTCCCCTAGGACCTGTGGGTACTTTCCCTACATTCTTAGGTGCCATCTGCCTTCCCAATCCTGATGTCAATATAGAGAGTAGTTTAATTACTAGCTCAGCAACAGGAATGCATCAGGATCTAGTTTTCCATTCTGATATTAAATCATCATAGTGCTCCACCAAAAATGTTTTTTTTAAAGTACTAAGAAAGGAGACACTCTTTCCAAGAAGCCCAACATTGGGAAACTTGCGATTTTAGACCAGTTCAGCTATGACATTGTGGTGCATGGAGATATCATCTGAGGGCTGTGATGTCACAGTGAGGAGTGACACATTGTTAGGTGGCTCTGGCATCACAATGGGCAGTGATCCATCACTGGAGGACTTTTAATCCCAAGAGCTTCACACTGAAGGACTTCACAGTCCTTTTCAGGATAGCTTTTCTGGGGACAGTCTGCCAAGCTCTGGACTATGAAACCCCAGCCCTCCACTAAATCTGCCCCACAGCAGAGAAATGATAGCTTAACTCAGCAGTGTCGTCAGGCAGTTCTCCAGCCTCATTTCCACAACCACCAGGGGACATGGCAAGGTAAGACCTGCATCCCACACATCCATCTCTGATGTTCAGGGTCTCCCAGAACACATTTTCCATGCAGAGCCAGGCCTTGGCAAAACAATGAGTGACAGAGAGTCCTGGATGGACTTGGGCTTCTGGAAGAGCCAGACCCTCAGAGGAAAGGCTCAGTGGACATGCTGATGGCTGGCAGAGGCAAGGACAGGCTCCATGGGGAAGGAACATCTCTGTTGGGTTTCAGAGGTGCTGAGTCTTTTGATTTTGAAGGATCAAAAAGGAAGGGCATCAAAACTATAGCTTGGACGCATGTCTGTTCCCTGGACCCATTTTAAAATAGGAGGCGATTGCAGGTCTTTGCAGCTAAGAGGAAAAAGGTGAAAGGAGCAAGGTAGGCAATAAAACATGTGAGAATTCCAAGTACACACATGCACACACACTCCCAGCTGTACAAGCATGTTATATGAAAACATTGTCATTAATAGACATTAATGTAGATATATTTTATATGCTCTGTTTTATTGAAATCATTTCATCCCCTTGCCTTCACTCACTTGAATTCTATCACCTCCTTGACATACATTGAGTGTTTCCATCACTATCACCCAACCACGATCCCCAATGCCCATCTGCAGTCATCATCGCCCATCCACAATCTCCACTGCCCAACCATGATCACCATTGCCCAACTGTCATTGCCATCACCCAACCACGACCCCATTACCCATCTGCAGTCATCATCGCCCATCCACAGTCTCCACTGCCCAACCGTGACCACCATTACCCAACTGTCGTTGCCATCACCCAACCATGACCCCCATTGCCCAACTGCAGTCGCCATCGCCCAACCGTGACCTCCAATACCATCTCCATCACCCAGCTGCAGCCGCCACCACCCAATCATGATTCCCCATTGCCCAACTGCAGTCGCCATCGCCCAACCATGACCTCCAATACCATCTCCATCACCCAGCTGCAGCCGCCACCACCCAATCATGATTCCCCATTGCCCAACTGCAGTCGCCATCACCCAACCATGACCTCCAATACCATCTCCATCACCCAGCTGCAGCTGCCACCACCCAATCATGATTCCCCATTGCCCAACAGCAGTCGCCATTGCCCAACCATGACCTCCAATACCATCTCCATCACCCAGCTGCAGCCGCCACCACCCAATCATGATTCCCCATTGCCCAACTGCAGTCGCCATCGCCCAACCATGACCTCCAATACCATCTCCATCACCCAGCTGCAGCCGCCACTACCCAATCATGATTCCCCATTGCCCAACTGCAGTCGCCATCGCCCAACCATGACCTCCAATACCATCTCCATCACCCAGCTGCAGCCGCCACCACCCAATCATGATTCCCCATTGCCCAACTGCAGTCGCCATTGCCCAACCGTGACCTCCAATACCATCTCCATCACCCAGCTGCAGCCGCCACCACCCAATCATGATTCCCCATTGCCCAACAGCAGCCATCGCCCAACCATGACCTTCATTGCCCAATTGCGATAGCCATGGCCCAACTGTGATTGCTATGACCCAACCATGATCTCCATTGCCCAGCTGCAGTTGCCGTCACCTTTCCTTGACTTTTGCCCTCTGTGTAGGCTCCCCACATCCACTCTGTACCTCCAACAAGACATTCTCATCCCAGATCCATGCCATCTAAATGGGGGGAGCACCTCAATCACCAGCTTAGATCTTTACTTAGGATGAAATCCAAAGCTCTCTCTGGTCTGGTCTCCTCTCCTACAACCTCCAGCTTCCCTGCCTCACCGACATTCCCTCTCACCACTCCCCCATGCACTAAGCAGCCACACGTGCCTCTCTGTTCTTCAGTGCAGGGCCTCTGCATGCTTGTCTCCCTCTGCTTTCCAGCCAGTTGTTGTTCTTAGCTCTGCCACTTGCCCTTGGAGGCACTCCCTGACCATCCCATCTGACGTGGCCTCAGCCTCAGCTCCATCAGCACATTGCAGCCTCTGGGGAGCTCTGTTTCCCAGTGTGGCCATTGCTTGATGCCTGAACCCATTAGTTTTTGCACTTTATGAGGCAAACCTCGTGTCACCATTGCCCAGCTCAGTGCCTGAAATGTGGCAGCTGCTTCAACTCAGTCAAATGGGTAAAAAATCTGCTCAGGAGTAGTTGCTGGCCAGAACAGGTAGCCTCGGTGTAATCAGTCTGCCTAGACAACTCTTTGTGCCCTTGGAGCATGAACAGTGGTGCTGAATTTATGGCCATGCTGAATTTCAAGTCCTAGAGAACTTGGGAGCAATGCATCCCTGCCTGTCCCAGCCTGTGTGAGAGTCAGCATATGCTTTCTGCATTTCTTTTAAAAATATGTGTCTATGTAATATGAGAACTTGGAGGACCTTAGAGATTGCCTTTTCCACAGCCCTCCATTGACAACTGTGGTCCAAAGAAGTGAAGTGGTCTGCCCAAGGTCACAAGGGCCATACTTCTTTGCAGTCCAGGCTCCTAATTTGGAGGACAGTGCCCTTGACAACACACTACAAAATAAAAGGGAATTCTAGAGTGCCATCCAGAATTCTACACAGAAAGAGAGACAGAGCAGGAGAGAAAGAGTCTTGAAATCTGATTTGAGATTATGGCATTCTGCAGCAGGGGGGATAAATTTCTACTTAGCCACTGCTCAGTGCATCAATCACACAGAAAACGGTGCCACCCGCTCCCCCATCTCCATAACTCAACAGGCAGTGGACAGTATTTAACTTTGCTAACTCTTGAAATGCTGAGCAATGACTTTGTCGATTTACTGTGGAGCTTTCTTCCAGTTGAAAAACCAGACCTCAGGGAAATACTGTTCACTGGCCTCTTCCAATTTACTCTGGAGAGGTTGGCTGGAAAGCGGCAGGTGCTCCCAGCTGGACCATCAATCCCAGGTGCCAGCTCCTCTCTGGAAGAATTACTGAGCGGGAGCTTGAGCCTCATGCTGGCGGGTGTGCTCGTGTATATTTAGTCTCCCTCTCAGAGCTGGAGGCGCTTCGGTGGGGACCCAGCCCTCAGTGCATCCGTCCATGAGCAGGGTCACTGCTGAGCTGCACAAATCCTCCCGTCTGCTGACACTGAACTTCTAGGAAATCAATTGTCCCCTTCCGTAATTTTTTCATGAAATTAATTATTATTTAATACAAAAAATTCGACTCTGAAGCCATACCTTCTGGAAACACCAAGTAAGTTCATCATTCATGAGATATACGAAAAGGTCAGCCCACAAAGGAGAAAAAAATAGCACATCTCAAAGTTCTCTCTAAGCCTTAGCATCTAGTATTGGGCTTTCCTTACATGGAACTTTAAAGAATATTAAAACTTAGAAAAGATAACCCCAAACTAGTTAAGTTCTAGATGAACAATTCTGAACTACATGGCATCTACTTTCTCTTGGCCACCTGACACCTTCTACCTGATGCTCTTGGGAAATTTTACCATTTACGTTCAGGAAATATGTAAACTCACAGGCACATTGACCTGAAGCCTCACAGAGTCTTTTTCTTAAAAAGAAAGAAAACTAAAGCCTAGAGGCTCAGGAAACATCAATGGGAATAAAATGCAATTTTCTTGAGCCAGTTCTCAAAACTTTGAATCATAGCAGTGTGATTTGAAAGGGCATCAGCTGGAGCTCTGGGTGCCTCTGGCCACACTGACCGTGTTGATCACAACGTACAGCTTTGGGGGCGGATCTGAAATGTCTGCTCCCACAGCTGCCCTGCCACAACCCCTCTGTGCCCTGCTAAGCACCAGGACTGCTTGTGAGATGGACAGCTGTGCCAACTCTGCAGATGAAACCTCTGTCCTCCCCCTATGTGGGACATGACATCCAGGGGTCAATGTCTTCCTGGAGGCGTGGGAGATGACTCCCAGGGATGAGTCATGCCCTGGCACTGTGGGATCAACAATGCCATCCTGTCCAGAAAGGGGAAAAGTAGCGCAACAAATAAGGTGTCCGTGGCTTAGAGAGTTCAAATAGAATCGAGAGGCTACTCTGGAGGTCACTCTTATGCAAGCTTCAGTTAGACACTGCTAACCATCATAACTTGCCAAACCCCAACCAAAACCTTTCCAGCCAATCCTAAAGGATGCCTAGGGCAAATATAAGATTCTACAAAGGTTCCATGCACTAGGGTAATTTTCCAGAAACCTACAACCTCCAGATGGGTCCCTGGACCAGATAAGTCCTGAAATGCAGAGGGGCCAGCCTCTCCAGAGCATCAACTAGTTCCATTCCTGTATGTCATATTATTGACAGCCCCTTCCAACATGAAAAGTTAGAATAGGAATAGCCCAAATACCCCTAAAGAGTGGGAGAAAGATCAAAGATGAAAGTGGAGTTATACATAGAAGGTAGGGTTTAACAAAGGAGTATGAGTGCTGAGTCAGTATACTGATATTTCTTTTAGCTTCCATTATCTTAGAGCAGCTAGAAGTAAAAACCTAACATTGTGGAATTGTAGCCCATACCAAACTAAATCTGTTCTACAACCGATTGTTGTGATGTGCTTTGAAATTTGTTGCTTTTTTGTATATATGTTATTTTCCACACACATGCAAAAAAAGACAGCAGAGAGGTATTTTAAAAGAAAAAGAATGGATGGCTGTGTTTTGTGATGTTTCTGTTCTGGGAGATGAAAAGGCTCTGTAAGTGGAGCCTGAGGGGCTGGATTCTGGCTGGGCGTGCTTGCGCAAACCCGCTCCCTGATAGTCCTAATCACCCCTGCACGAAAGCCAAGCAGGGGGCAGTCTCGGGGCAGGATCTCTCCTGCAAGAGGGAGATTCTAGTCCTGGACACACAGGACAGCCCTGGGCCAGAGTGTGGGACCTAGAACAATGCACGGCTGCCTCAAAACATGAACTTCTGGCTCAAGCAGGCACATGCCTAGGCTGAGTTGACCTGCGACCTCCTGCCACCTCATCCAGATGCTCGGTGCAGTGTTTTGGGGATTATGGTAGTGACCCCAGGGAACGTCTGGCTGCGTCCTGAGCAGGTTTCCCACAGGACGGGTGCTGAGTGATGTTTAATAGAATAATTGAGATCGATTTCCCAGCCACAATTGCACCCATGGGCATTCTTTGCCTCATCTAATGAAATGCTACACTTCAAGAAAAAGGCACACATCCCAGATAAGACTCTGAAGGTCTGAGACCAGTTGCTATTTCTCGAGGCTGCTTCCCTTGAATGTACAGTGCAACAAGTGTGTCCCTGCATGCACTTCCAGGAACATGGGCGTGCATGCCTGCATATTCTAGGAATGCACGAATACTTGCATACACATTTTAGGAACACAGGAGTGAGTGCACTGCACACCCCAGGAACATGGGAGTTCATACACTGCATATTCCAGGAATATAGGAGTGTTTGCATGCACATTCTAGGAATGCAAGAATGCATGCATGCACATTCTAGGAACACAGGAGTGCATGCACTACACACTAAAAATGCAAGAGTGCATGCATTGCACATTCCAGGAACACAGGAGTGCATGCATGCACATTCTACAAATGCAGGAGTGTATGCACTGCACATTCTAGGAATACAGGAGGGCATGCATGCCAAAAACATGGGTGTGCATGCATTTCACATTCTAGGAACACAGGACTGACTGCAGTACACACTCCAGGAACGTAAGAGTGCATATACTGCACGTTCTAGGAACGAGGGAGTGTGTGCACTGCACAGATTAGAAATGCGGGAGTGCGTGCACTGCACACTCAAGGAACGTGGTAAGTGCTACTTTCTGCTTTCCTTCATGGGCTGTACACACTGGCATTTGCTAAAATATTAATAGATAAGAGGAAAATTCCAATAAAATAACCCAAAATTTAACATCCAAGGTGAACTGAAGGAGAGTTTTCACCCCAAGCTTGTCATTCTTTAGGGTTAAGTTGATAAGCTGCTAGAAATCTTACCTTTGCTTGAAAACCGGAGGAAGAAAATCTATTATATTTCCCTTGGACACCAGGTGCCCTGCTGGAAGCAGAGGGCGCACGGCCAGCATCTGCCCCTGATGGTGAGTTAGGGAAGGCCCTGCCCCAACCCCAGCCCAGCCCCGGTCCCGGCCCTGGCTCTGCTGAGGCCGAGCGGGCCTAGGTGAGCTGCATGTATGGAGCCGGCCCAAACTGCAGAGTCGGGACAAAATCAAGTTGCTATTTTAAGCCACCCAGTTTGGGGATAGTTTGTCACATGTCAATAGATCACCAGAAAAATCTTCAATGTCATTATTTTACAAATGAGCAAACTGAAGCTCAGGGAGGTTAAAACCTCGCCTTTACATGGCCATTTTGAGATGGTGAGGACCCTGAGACAGGTTTTCTAGCCTGAGTCACATGCTCTGTCCAGGATTAGAGGTCTGGGAAGTGGTGGCAGCTGACGAGGGGAGGGCCAGCCTCTGACCACATGCTGTGTCTGTGCATCTGTCTCTGATCGCCTGGCCCTCAGCTGCCCTCAGGACAGCCTGACCCCCGCCCCCGCCCGGCGCTGCCCTTTCTGGAACTTCCTTGGCTGCTGAGATGGTACTTCTGCTTCTCCTTGGCCCTTCCCTCATCTGGCTGTTGTGTCCGGCTGCCTTTTTGACTTCTGCCTCTGGACAACCGTAGTGATAATGTACTATTTTCTCTGGCACACCTGAGCTTCAGGTAAGCGACAGGACCTCTGCCATTGGCTTGCAGAATGTTCAGTGTACAGTGCCCCTGCCCCACCTGCACCCCCCTCCCACACCCCACCATTTCTTTCCGTGGAAATAAGTACCTACAAATCCACATTCAGCAGCATGACATGCAATGCACCTGTGCTTCTCAAGTGAGAACAATGATAATCTCAAACCAAGGCAGATTTAACATGGAACGGAGGAAGCGCTAAACTTTGGGGTCTCACGTGTATGGGCTCCTTCCAGCACCCAGGGAGGGGTCCTGGAATGTATGTATGCACATCTTTTTATTAAATTTGCAAGAATGTGGGCGGGCCGCGGTGGCTCA
The DNA here is from genome assembly GCF_023851605.1 of Tamandua tetradactyla. Classification (NCBI taxonomy): domain Eukaryota; kingdom Metazoa; phylum Chordata; class Mammalia; order Pilosa; family Myrmecophagidae; genus Tamandua; species Tamandua tetradactyla. The sequence goes on along the minus strand of NC_135351.1, from coordinate 45,036,406 downwards.
GCGGGCAAAGTGCTTGCCTGCCATGCCGGAGGACCTCGGTTCGATTCCCGGCCCCAGCCCATGTAAAAAACAAACAAATAAACAAAATACAATAAAACAAGAAAATGTTTAAAGATGTTTCCCTTTCTTCCTCCCTTCCTTCCTTCCATCCTTCCTTCCTTCTCTCTGTCTTTCCTTCCCTTCCTCCCTCTCTCTTTAAAAAAAAAAAAAAAAAAAAAAAAATTTGCAAGAATGTGAGGCATTTTATATTCGTTGTCTTGAAGGAAGCCCTCCAAATCAGACCCAGCAGCGTTGAATTTACTCCCCCACCCCGAGTGCAGCTTAGCACCCCATAAACCACTGATTGCTGTTTCCATAGGAGTGGTTATCACATTAACTGAAGATCTTAAAACCGTTACTTCAGAGTGAATGTAAGACTCTCTTTAATAGTAAAGTCCATTGGACTTTCTCAAATTAAGGAATGAAATTAGGATTTCAGTAATCAAACACAGGCAGAACGCCTTCTCCTCTCTCCAAATGATTACAAATTGAAGTGATATGATAAAATTAATGAGACTATTTAGACAAACACTTAAGGATTGGAAAACTCTGTACTAGATCAGTTTCAAATGACATAAATTAATGTTGAGTTCAGAATATTTTTATGTCCTGGTTCAATCACTTCAGAATATGAGTTTGGTTCCACCTTGAAACCACATAAAAATTGATAATTATTTTAAAAGGTTAAACTATTTGCATAGCATGTTATAAAATGTGTATATTTGTGTACATACATGTATATGACAAAGACATATAGGAAAGCAATGTATCAAAATTTGCTATAAATATCTCTTGTGGAAAGATTATGGTTGATGTTTCTTTCCTTTATATATTCCTCTATTTTAGAAATGTTTCATAATTACTATGGGTTATGTTTATAACTAGAAATAAAAGATAAATATTCATTATCAAAAATCTTTTTTTCCAATTGTTTGTTCAAATATAATCATACCGGCGTTTGGTACAGTCTTCATTGAGATTAGTCCAGTTTCTTCCACAATTTGGGTCAAGCTTTGCTCCCTGTGTTATGACTTCCCAAGGGTCTACACTAAATCGTGAAGCAGCAATGTTTTGAAACTGGAAATTATTTTTCTCTCATTTCTAATAAAATATAACTAGAAATATATAGAAATATATTACTTCTTCAGAATTAAAAAAGGTAGATAAAAACAAAAAAATGTCACCAGAAAAAAATCTGAAGTTTAGGAAGCCCAGGCAATGCACTTTCATTGACTGAAACTTTTAAAAATTTTCAAATTAGGCTACTTCAAGAACCAGGTGATAAAATGAAGGAGTAATTCATCATTAATTAGAAGTCTTAAGTGAATTAGAAAAACTAGTAACATATACAGGTACAGTAAGTATTCACCTAAATAGCAACTCAAAATGAAGAAGAGAAAAAAGGCAAAACAAAACTAAACAGAACCTATTTGCTCAAATAAGCTAATAATAGAGGCAAAATCATTACCTTAGACTCGGATGTACCTAGAATAGAGGCATAGACTCCCAATTTATAAAGTATGCCTCCCGTCTAAGAATAAAATAAAAACAGCCAGAAGGAAAGAATGAGGGGAGAGGTGGGGAGAGGGTGGAGAAGGGGAGAAGGGGGTGGGCGTGCAGTGCGGGACTCCGAAGGAAGCCCTCCGAGAAGGAAGCGCTCCTGGAGTCAATCCACGCTGCGTGTGTGTGTGCACGTGTGTGCGAGCCCGACTGTGGGCAGGACCCCATGAAGATGCGTGTCCAGGTAAGGCGTGGCCCGCTCGTGAGGAGGGCAGGCAGCGTCCCGTGGCTGGCGCCTTGCAGGGAAGCCCAGGGAAGGCCGACACGAGTGCGCGGGGCGACGAGGCCGAAGTGCAGCCAGGGAGCCCCGGGGGCCCGAGGAAGGCCCCCTGCTGGTGCCTGAAGGCTGCGTCGGGTCCCCGAACCCTGAAGACCTCCTGTGGTTTGTGCTGAGCACGGGTGGGGCCTGTCCAGGCGCTTTCCCCCGAAGCAGCCGGGGAAGCGCAGAACAGGGAAGGTGAGGAGCGAATCCCCCGGAGCTGGAGAACATCCATCCCCCTCTAAAAGCTTTGAAAATGGCCCAAAATGGTCAGAGACAGAAAACAGACAAGCAAGTCACATGTAACAATAGTTTGAACTATGAACTGCAGTTCTAAAATTTCCCTCATTTTAAGTGACAAGTAATTTTTCTCTCCCAAAACTCTGTGGTCATTAACGTCAGCTGAAGAAATTCATTGCACTGGCTCCTCTAGATGATAAATGATCACAGGGGACTTCCAAAACAGATACAGGTATTTTTAAGGCAGCCAAAAATGTTCTGCTTCATTCCTACTTATGAATACTAGCACCTAAATTTTGTCAGAAATGGTTATTGTAGTGTAGCCAATCCTGATGCCACAGAAATTAATAGAGCAGACCCTTAGATCATAGAGAGGGTTGCTGCCCAAAGAGATGTAGATATAAATATTAATAAACGGTAGGCATTTACTATATAGTGATCATTGTCTGCACAGGAAAAGGGTTTAGAATGACATGGAGAAATATTTATGGATTTAGAGACAGTCTCTTCCAAATGTAGTGCAAACAATGTCATCTGTGAAATCTACAATGAGGAAATACACCACTAGTAAACATACTGCTAGCTCTGAACCTAATTTACAAAGCCTTGAGACTCAGCATTTAATTTCTGCTGTGAAGTCTCCGGTGTTCTATATCCAAATCAATTTGCTCTTTTCAAAAATATATCCTTGGGAAGCATTTGGTTGACTAAAATCACTTACTAGTTTAAACTCTCTGAAAAAAAAATTTTTAATTTGTGAAAAGAGAAAAATAGTGGATTTGCATATTTAGGAAGAGAGAAAATGTGTGTAAAACATGTGGCACAATGCCTGGTACTGAGGATTTCTGAAACAGGTATAAGAAGCTCAGATTAAAAGAAAAACTGACTTTCACAAAATGAAGTATGCTGATTCCACAGAAGCAATTTCTATAGCTAGCACTAACTCCTGAGTTTTCTGGTGTGTGATAGATTTTTAAGCATATGCATTTGTCTTCTACGTCACATGATGCCCCTCCAATAACAGAGGAGATTCAAAAAGAATCCCTGGTAGCATCAGAAACCTGGGAAGGGAGCCAACAGCAGACACACAGTGGAGAATTTCTAGAAGATTTCAGGCAGGTGGGATTGGATGGATGGTGAACTCGAGCGAGCGGAGCCCGAGCCAGGGAAAGGCGCAGGAGAAGACGACGGGAGGACTGGTGCACCTGTCAGGTGCAAGAAGAACTGAAGACTGCGGAGACTGGAGCACAACCCGGAGTGGTGGGTGAGTGGCAGAGTGCTGGACAGAGGGTGCACCACGGGCTGGCCGGAGCCTGGAGAGGAGGAGGTGCCATGGGAAATGCACACAGAGGCCGAGTCCCATGACTTCCGGCCCTTTGTGCACAAGCGCACCTGCATCCCTAAGCAAACCCTCCTGGCAACCTGGAAGAAACGCCTGCCTGGTCACAGGAGCACTAAGCTCCTTTCTAACTGGATTCTAGAGTCATTCAGGAATATTTTCACTTTTGCTGGAGAAACCATCTCCAGCTATCACTTACCCACTTCAACCCTCAGTTATAAATACAAAAATCACCATGTATTTGAGGAAAGCCAATTATGAGAACACAGGTAATGGCACAAACCAAGGATGTAATATCTGATGGGAAAAGTTATTGCAAGAAATAGCAGACATATTTAAAATAAACGCAATTAGAATTTCTAGAGTTTGAACAGATATCACAACCACAAAAATTAGTGAGGCTACTACTTAAAAGCAAGTAAATAGAGATCTAAGATTAAGTGAAAAGTTAAAATGAAAAACTAAATATTAGAATGATACAGGTTTAAATCAATAAGTGAAGGGTGGGCAATGGTAGCTCAGTGGCAGAATTCCTGCCTGCCATGCCAGAGACCCAGGTTCAATTCCCAGAGCTTGCCCATACCAAAAAAATAATAAATTAAATCAATTAGTGAAATGGAAGATTGTACTGAGAAATTCTCAAGGGCAAAAATGCAAGTGTACATAAACATTAAAAATTTTAAAGAACAGTTGGGAAAGTGGACAGATCTAGAAGAGCTAAATATCTACTTAATGAAAGAGAAGGAAGAAATAGTAAATAACTCATTGTGTGAATTGTTTAATGATATGATCAGCCAGACATGAAGAAAAATATTTGGCAAATCTCAATAATTACGCATGAGATTTTCAAATTATACCTAGTTAAAGGTAAATGAAATCTCTCAAGTTGATAAATGGTATCAATCAAATACCAATAATAGACATATTAAAAGCAAAATACTGAAAACATTTTAAACAAAGACAGCTATTATCAATGTAATTATATACCATTGCCCGTAGTCAATGCAAAAGACAAAAACTGAAATTGTTATAGAGATGCAATAGGACCGGAAAAGACATAAACCATTAACTAGCGGATGGAAACTGACGAAAAGTCATCGTGAAGACTTTGTGGCTGGGTTAATAGAGTGAACCAGAAAGTCAGTGTGTACTGTCAAGAAAGCACAAAACGGTGAGATCAGATACACAGTCATCCAAGCACAATCAGCGGCCTTCCTAATACTGGAATAAGAAATATGAAAAAGCATTCCAATTCACGATTGAAGTAGCAATCTAAAATTCCGAGGAATGAACTGACAGGAGATATGACAGTGAAGACAGTAAGACAAAATCAGTTTCATGCAGATTGAGCTATAGGGTTGCTAAAATCCTCTTTAACAGCTCTATAGCTTAATTGCCAATGTTTTTGTTTTACTGAAATTCGGCAGCTGGTAGGGAAGTTAACTTGAAGAATAAGCAGTTAATCCAATCAAGGAATGCTGAGAAGGAATAGCAGGAATGGAGAGGGGCTGTGAGCTTCAGCCCAGCGCACAGAACGGCAGTGCTGGCTGTCGCTTGTCAGGAACTTGCTGTGCCCAGGCCACTCAGACACACACATGGTATTAGAAGTGTGTATGTGACTCTATGTACTATTTACATTTGCTTCATCCTCAAACAATCCTGTGCTCATTACACCATTTTAAGATGAAGAAACTGAACATCGGAGAAGTTAAGTAACAGGCCTAATGTCACAGAGCTAGTCTTTAAAAATTTACAGGAATGGGGAAATCTGCTCTGTCTTCTCTCTCAAATAGAAATTGTCTCATATAAGTTTTTGACAGGAACTCTAATCTCAGTACCTGAAATGCAGATTTTCTATGTTGTTTGAATGAATTTTCATGTTTTTAATCCTTAAGCATACAATTGATAAAACTGATAGGTGGTAAGGAGGAATAGAGAATTTAGCATATCTCCGGAACCCACAGAATTAAAAGGATAACTGAACCATGATCTTAACACTAACTTTCCATCTAAAACATCTTATTTTTTTTTTTTTTTTTTTTTTTTTAAGAGAGAGGGAGGAAAGGAAGGAAAGAAAGACAGAGAAGGAAGGAAGGATGGAAGGAAGGAAGGGAGGAAGAAAGGGAAACATTTTCTTATTTTATTATATTTTGTTTGTTTGTTTGTTTTTTGTTACATGGGCTGGGGCCGGGAATCGAACCGGGGTCCTCCGGCATGGCAGGCAAGCACTCTTGCCCGCTGAGCCACCGCGGCCCGCCCCTAAAACATCTTATTTTTTATGCTCAAAATCTTTACAATTGTAATAGCAATGCCAAATTTGCAGTTATAGCAAGAAGTAAGTGAAAATATGTGTAGTGTATGTAGTTTGTTGGATAAATAAATGAAAATCCCAACATCAAACATAATATTTTATTTTTAATATATTGCTTTCCATCAATTTGATAGTTGTAAAACTAAAATAATATATTTAGGAGTTAATCTGTTTTCACTTATTGTTACATAATGCACATTTGATTCATATTTATGTTAGCATTTAACCATGATTTTGAAGGCTACCTAACTTTCCATGGAGTGGAGGCATCCTAATTTACATAAGCATTTCACACCTAATCTCCACTTACTTTGGGTTTTTTGTTTACTCTTATTTTGTTTTTGCAATTATGTATAATGCTTTAGAAAGTTTGTTGATGCATATGATTTTCTCCATACTTCCAATTATTTCCTTAGAAATGGAATTCCTTGGAAAAGTATAGAAACACTTTTATTTTCAGTGCGTTTAGCAGCAATACACAAGGATTCCAGCTTCAAACTCTTTGTAGCTCTGGATATTCTCAGTTTTAAGTGTTGAATATTCATATCCTGCTCCTAGTTTCAACATATTGTTGACAGTTCAATATCGATTTAAGAAGAGTCATATAGGTAGAACCACGTGTTATTAGGGAAGCTAAGATTTGGGAGAAGTATGTTGCTTAATTTTCAATATTTTTGGCAGGAGTCCGTTTCCAACCACAGACAGCTCCTGGCCCATCCAGCCTTCTTCCTTCCTTAAGAGAAATGACTGCAGGCTAAGTATTTGCTGTCAAAAGCTTTCACAATCTACCAGGGAGAAATGAACCATATATTTTTGTTTTCATAAAACCTTGGTCTGAAAAGTATAATTTGTTTCACTGTCATTCATCTGCTTTGCTGCAAAAACGTGGAGAGAAAATCTGTCACCGTTTCTAGACATCCAAGCATCAGTTACCTGCAACCTTCAGTGCACAGCTCCACACAGATTTAAGAGAGAAGGTGATTCCTCATTTGAGTCCTCCTTTCTGTGGTCTTCCATTTCTAAAACAAAGAGAACATGTGCTCTCTCCTGGAGGGCCTGAGTTTAGAGCACAAATGCAGCAGAAACAGCATAATTTCAGGCCCATTAGTGCACTCTGTCCTTGAACTGTGTCAGATTCAAGGGCTGAGAAGTTAGAGTTTAATCTCTGTTGGAAGGGGGAGATGATAAGGTTGTGAGCTGCAGGAGGGAGTCATCAAAACACAATGCAATTCTTGTGGCTCCAAAGACCCCCTTCAATTTACTGTTTGTTAAGCGCCTGGTGCAGCCGAGGCCCTGCAAGGAGAGGGGCTGCCCAGGACTGCGGCAGCATCCACTCACTTCAGCTTGGAGCAGGGGACAAGACCTAAGGCCCCTGCAAGCAATCATAGACTGAAAGACTGGACAGGGCAATGGCAAGAGTGCATTTGATAGTAAGTTTCTATTCCTGTCTTGACATTGGAACTTACTGGATGCTTTTGGAGCATGAGGACTGAAGGAGATGAAAAAAGGATTTCATAAAATAATGGTTTGCCTTTACCTTACGGAAGCTTTACCTTCTACTGATGACATCAAAAGAGAGCTATATGGTTGGAAATCAAGCGTCTTCAAAGTTGTGCTGAAGCTAAAGCATCTATTAATCATTTGAAGGTGACCTTCTGTGAAGAAAATGAGAAACAACTAAAGGGGCCACCAATTCAGGGGAGAACTAGGTGTGACTCAGGCTTGGAGTTGCATAAAACCCAAGAGGCATCTCCAATTCCGACACCACAGAATTTAAAAACCAGTGCACGTCCCTAGCGAGTGATCTGAGTGTGAGCACACAGAGCTGACTGTGACAGCCTCTCCACTTCTTCTGCATGGAAATGGTGGCGAATGGCTCTGAGGAAGGAGCCCCCCGGGAGGACTGCGAGAGGTGCCAGGACAGAGGGCCTCTGTCTTGATCTTCCATTTCTCAGAAAGAAAAGCCTGAATCCTCTGAAGCACAAAAAACTCAAACGCCTGGTATTGCCAAGAAGAAACAAACTTTCAAGGTCTAAGTAACAATGAATTTCATTGAAAAGCTCACTGGTTATGCTTGTCTGAAAGCAGATGGCATGACAAATAAAAATAAAAGGACTCTTCTAAAGAGACTTGCTTTCCAAAATGCTAAATGGATTTTTCATCCCTTATACATTGTACATATTTTTTGACTAATAAAACAAAAGTCAATTCTTTCACAGAAAGGCGATGAAAGATTAATTGAGTTGAAAATGACGCGGTTGTTCCACTACCCACAGCTGCCCTCACAGAACCCATCGGGTAACCCCAGGTGTAAAGTCGCAGCACCAGGTAGACTCAAAGCAGTTTGAGTCACCCAGGGGGGCCAAAGCTGCAGCCGGGCACACCTGGCCACCCCATGCTTGTCCACAGCCATGGCCATGGTGTGCTCCAAAGTGTGGGCAACACAAAAGGACCGCCTGCAGCCCCGCCTCGAGGCGCTCACAGCGGGTTGGGATATACATTGTAGCCCATGTATGAAGGTGGAATAAAACTCTAGTTAATGCAGGAGCACAATGGTGGCACAGTGGCAGAGTTCTCGCCTGCCATGCCAGAGACACAGGTTCGATTCCCGGTGCCTGCCTATGCAAAACTAAGTAAATAAAATAAAAATATATTGAATGCTTGGCTTCCTGGGTTGTGTGTGAGGCTCCTTGCCATGTAATTGGCTTCCCAGGGCTATTAGACGAATCCCCAACTGCTTCCCCAGCCACGTCATCCCCACCCATGCTCACTGTCCTGGCCCACTGTGTCCCTGCAGAACTGCCCCCTTCTGCTCCTCCAGGAAACTGAGCTACCCACCTGGGACCTCACCCAGCAAGCCCTGCCCCTGGAGCACCCCCAAGGCTTGCTGGGCTGGTTCCAGACCCTCGCTCAGGTCTCCAGTGATGCATTGCCCCCTTCAGCCACCATGGGACCCACTGCAGTCATTGCTTGGACGTCTGGCAGGCCATTTGGAAGTGCTTAGCATGCACCACATTGATGGCTTGCCTGTCAGCCTCCCTGCCACGGGACAGTCTGCCCCCGAGTCTCATTCATACCATGCACACCTGGAATACAGGGGCTTTGCACTTGTAACTTGGCCGGTACAGTCAACCCCAGGCCAGCCACTTGCCCAAGTTGTAAAGCTGCTGAGTAGCAGGCAAGATTGACACCTAGGCAGCTCCCAAGCCCATGATTTTCTCCAAATACCTAACTGGGCACAGTCAAGTCACTGTACAAAAGAGCAAATAAGTGAACACACACAAAAGTGGCATAAATACCAAGTATTTACAGAAGAGGACTCCTTCAGGGAGGAGGGGCCTGCGCCGAGCTTGGAGAACTGGGTCATCTCTGGATGGGCCACACCTGGCGGGAGGCTCAGACACACGGAGCCGTGATCATCATTCCCAAATCTCGGTGCACACAGAGCAGCACGTTGGAAGGGGGCCGAGGAGAGAGCGCTGACAGCTGCATTGTCAGATGCTGCCCCGAGGTCAGAAGGCACCCAGCTGCCCTTGGCGTACAGAGTAAATACAGCAGCATCTTTAGCAGATGGGTGTGAGGACTTACTCCACGGCCTGGGGAGCACCTCAGTCACCTGCTCACAACCTGCCTGCAGGACACCTGCTGCTGGGAGAAGTTCCTCCCTAAACATAAGTAAAGGCCCCGCCGGTCTGCCTAGGTCTGAGTGGGTTGGGAGCTGCAGGTGGTAAACATGCAAGACAGCTCCACGGACAGCGCTGGGAAGGCTGCGGGTGGCGAGGGCACAGCCGTCGCTGCGGCTTGGGGGCTGTCAGGATAAAGGCCAAGGGGATTCATCCAGAGGGGAACTAGGATTGGTTCTGCTCTTTGCACAGGGATGTCACAGGGACGTACTGTTCAAGGAGATGCTTTCCTAGGAGGAGAATAAGGGTGGATCACACGGAAGACCCAGGAGCCCTGGTCGGTTTGGGGAGCAGCCCAGGCTCCTCACAGACCAGCCGGGCCCACTCCTTCCCCAAGGCGAGAACAGAGCAGGTGCCACAGACAGGACGGACGCACCTGTCCCCACGGCGCAGTGGATGCCGATGTCCTGCTGCCCAGGCTCGCGGGATGTGCTGCACGGAAAGGGGGCTTCATCATGTCGTTTCCCAATTTCAGTCTGCAGAGATGAGTTGCCCCTAAATGTGTCAACCCCCCGCCCCAAATAAGAATAACTTAACCATGTCTCAAACCTTTTAAAACTGTGACTCGAAGGAAAACAATTTCTAAATTCCGTATTGGCACCCACCAAACTTTCCGTATTGGCACCCACCAAACTCCCTCAAAGCAAAAGCCTAGAGCCTGCTTAGAAGCTTTCGTCATGCAGGGATCTGGTTTCTGGGAAACTGCTCAGGGGAGGTGCTGCAGAATTGTCACTAGACAGAAGGGCAACGATGCAGTCGTGGATGGACAGGTGAGGACCCAGGCCGTGGAGTGCCCTCCCCACTGGATGGACAGGTGAGGGCCCAGGCCGCGGAGTGCCCTCCCCACTGGATGGACAGGTGAGGGCCCACTTGGAGAAGTGACCGCCTGGGCCTGGCTGGGCTTCCCAGAGCTCAGGGTACTAGTTGTGACATCAGCCGACTGAATGAGGTGTTGTCAAGGTCTGTCCTTATCCCCAATTTTTCTTAATTAAAAAGGACTCTAGAAAACCTGTCAAAATTCTGGTTTCAATGAAATTAAATGTATTCTGATATTTTGCTGTATCAAAAATATTACAAATTACAAATACTATGCTAAAAGTGAACATTTAGTATGCCAAATGTCCTATCTCCTCCAAGGTAAATGGATAAAGAATGATGCTTCTGGGTGGCCTGTTGTTAGGTATTTCGCCCATCATTTCATCTGGTGGGCCCTTTTAGACTCCACATTCCATTCATTACATTCACGTTCTGAGCTTTTGAAAACTTGACTTGAAAAACAAAGCCATTTGCTCACCACGATGAGTTGTTAACAACTGGTTACAGTGTTTAGTGGTTTTATCTTCTGTTGTGTGTGTGCATGTGCATGTGTGTGTGTGTCATGACTTTTAACTAAGGGTACTTGCCTTAGGAACGTTACCAATGAGAAGACTTGCTAGCACGTTGCTGTGTTTATCTCTTTGTAGCCACCGTGGATATTCTAGGAAGCTTACTCCACATTCCCGGATTTTGTTTCTTTAGTTTCTCACGCAGTGCAATGGGACTGCCCCCTGCCCCCTCGCCCCCCACCCCTGCCCCAAGACGCTACCAAAACCTCTCAGCAGAGGCCACCCTGTGGCCCCACGTTCATCACTCCAATGGCTTATTTCTTAAAGCTATTTCTTGTGAAACACAACCGGCATGACAGAAACGTGCAACCCGGAGACCAAACCCACATGACGCTGCCCTCCGCTGCTCCGTGGCCTGGCACGTCGCCCGCCCCCATCCTTACCACTTCCTGCTGTGAAGGCTGCAGGGACACCAGGGTGGCTTTAACTGCCCCCTCCCTGTGCCCCTAGACACAGCCACCCTCGGTGTGGTGCTCCCCAGGCCGTGTCCTGGGCATGGCTGGACCTGGGCAGCGGCACCGTGCTCCCCAGCCCGCGCCAGTGCTCCTCCGGCTCCCACATGGCCGGCGTCCTGCCAGCGGGTCCCCTGGGGAGCTGACCCTGTGGTGGAGATCAGTGTGCAGGAGGTTTGGGGTCGATGCCTCAGAAGGAAATGGAAAGAGAGAGAAGCCAGGCTGGGCCGCGGTGGATGCCAAGCTTCAAGGCAGTCTCCTGGATGCGTGGTTGACCACGGAGAGTTCCGAGGCTGGAGCGTGCTAAGGTGAGGACAGAGGGCTGCAACTTCGACCCCTCGCCTTCATCTCAGGGGCACAGCCTCTCTCTGAGGGGTACCGGCGGGGTGGCCGGCACACAATCTCCTGCCTTATTTGTAGCGTCCGCTCGTTAGGGTTCCCACGGCTCCATTGCACAGAACGCACCTTCCCACTGGGAAACGTGGCACTGGCCGCCTCACCCCTGGGGTAGGAAGGTCCCTGATCTGACTCCACGACCTCTGTGTCATTCCCCCTGACCCGTGCCAGCTCTCCCCAAGGACAGCTGCCCCCGCGGAGAACCCAGCCAGGCCCTCGGCAGGGACTGACGGCGCCCACGCGCCCGCGGCGGGGGAAGGGGCTCGGTCTGGAAAGACGAAGACACTCCTGCCCGTTCACAGCAGTGACGCGCCCGCTTCAGGTCCTCAGCGTGTGTCTGCAAACACTGGGAACGAAGAGTTTGAAAATCTCAACCAAGGTCCATAGCACCTGAATATCTGACTTCCCGCCGAATATTTCAGTAGCTTCACAAGTTTTCTTATTCCCTCGTTTTATACATCAAAAATACTCATTAAAAAGCAGGCAGTAGTCCTTGATGGCCCCTCCCGTGCAATCTCTGATGTCAGCTGCCAAACATGGGGTTCTTCTCCTTCACAGGGGAAAACTAACACGCCTGTGCCAGGAGGGTTAAATCTGCCATTGTGCTCTTCCTTCTAGAAGATTCATCAAACCACTGACTTGTCAGGCCCAGGCCAGCCCAGCGAAGGGCTCTCACCAGGACCTGCGATTCCTGCCCTGGGGGCGTTCCTGAGACTGGCACAGTGGAAGGAGTCCAGGAGTGTTTCTGGAAGGAGCACACGTCGGAGGGAAAACCATCAAGCCAGGAGAGACGCCATAAACGGCGGGAAGAGCTGGCACTGAGCTGCCATCCACGGGAGCTGCACCCGGCAGGCCCCCTCTGCGCTCAGAGCCATCCCACGTCTGTTCAGGGAGTCCCATTTCCTGCTCTGCCAAGGGTCTACATGGTATCTGCTGGGTACTTATTTGTAAAACTGCCCGGATAGGTCTCAGGCTCTTTTCTGACTACTAGATATGTTTCTCAATGAAGTGTGAAAAATAATTTAAGAGAAAATTTAGGGTGGAATTATAGATAATAGCAGGAAAATAATGCAAAGCTAATAAGATATTGTGGGTATTGGCCATAATCTATCTGATAGGCTGTATTAGTTAGGGTTCTCTAGAGAAACAGAACCAACAGGGAACACTTGCAAATATAAAATTTATGAAAGTGTCTCACGTGACCGTAGGAACGCAGAGTCCAAAATCCACAGGACAGGCTGCGAAGCCGACGACTCCAATGGATGGCCTGGACGAACTCCACAGGAGAGGCTCACCAGCCAAAGCAGGAATGGAACCTGTCTCCTCTGAGTCCTCCTTAAAAGGCTTCCCATGATTGGATTTAGCATCACTAATTGCAGGAGACACTCCCCTTTGGCTGATTACAAATGGAATCAGCTGTGGATGTAGCTGATGTGATCACGACCTAATCCTATGAAATGTCCTCATTGCAACACACAGGCCAGCGCTTGCCCAATCATATGAACAGGTACCACAACTTGGCCAAGTTGACACCTGTCCCTAACCATGACATAGGCTGAGCTCTGTGCTAGCATGGTCAACTACAGTCATTATAATATCCAAGCTTCTATAAACAAGTATAATATGAAAACAGAAAGATGGGTTTTTCTTTGCATTCAGAAATATATGAAGAAATCTTCTAACTACTTAGGACTACTTGCATCCACTAGTAATCACCACCTTTTCATGTGGATTTCCTACAGGACAATAATATTATAACAATATACTATAATAATAAAATATCCCTTTCAGATGGATAAGTAACTTACTGAGATATTTAGTTCCTATTTCCTATTGAAATATATGACTGGATCCAAATATTCTGAAATTTAGTACATCAATCTATAAAGTATATTTAAAATGATGTTTTAGGGGCGGGCCACAGTAGCCCAGCAGGCAGACTTCTCGCCTGCCATGTTGGAGACCCGGGTTCAATTCCCAGTGCCAGCCCATGTGAAAAAAAAAAAAAGATGCCTTAGGTATTTCTTTCTCTCCCTTGCTCTTTAGTTCCAATTTTAGACATTGGATTGGTCAATCAATCCAACTGAGTCAACCAATCTGACTTATTAATGAATTACTGATCTGAGATTTAAAGACAATATTTTATCCTTTTAGGTGGTATCACTGCCACAAACATTTGGGGACAATTTAGAACCAGATGTTTGAGAACAAAGGAATGGCTTTAACTTTTAAAGAGTAATTGGGTCAAACTGCCTCTAATACAGGACAAAGCAATAGTACCCATCATGAAAATCTGCAAATACACTCCAAAATTATAAGTCTGCACAGATTTCTACTTAACAAACTTCCCTTGCCCACCTCCACTTGTCATTTGAGGTCCTTCCCACACTATGTCAGCAAAGACCAGTCCTATTCTGTCATCTATTTGTTCTATTTCACAGGATGGAAACTAGTTTGTACTAAAGGTCCTGCAATTACAAAAATATCAACTCAGTAGAATATGAATTTAGAATTAAACACTATTTTAATACACAAAGGTAAAGAGATTTTGCCAGAAGAATGTGGAAAAGGGGAGAAGCAGAATTTGCTTTGGAAAACCTCATTTGACAAAACTCTCCCCCAAATTTAGCAGATTCTCCCACAGATGGTCTATTCTTTAGTTCCAGAATTAAGTCAGAGTATGTACAAGGTGTACAACGTGCCCTCTCTGGAGTCCGTCTCCCAGAAGCACACCCACCTCTGACCCAAACCACTTACTTTCCCAATTTGCTGCTGTCAGTTACATAATCTAGCAGTGCTGCTTCTCTCTGGCACAGCAGCACAGGAAATTTTTAGAAAGTCATACTCTGTGAGGAAAGGGTAAATCCCCAGGGCATTGTGCACCACTTATCCTGCGCTTCCTGTGTGGAGCCCAAATGCTCCTGTGGCGTGGCGCTGGCATCCACTGCCCCCGGGCCCCATGCACGTGGAGCCAGAGCCCCATTCCAGTACACTCAGGGTGTCCCCCGCCCCCCGCCCCCCTGTTTCATGGCAAGACGAGCTGCATAAGGATATTACAGAGTTTCTCCCATTCTGTGGTTTCTTGATAATGTCCTTTGATGCACAAAAGTTTTAATTTTGATGAAGTTCAATACATCTTTTTGTTGGTGGTGGCCATAGTTTGGATGTAAAATCTAAGAATCCGTTGCCTACTATAAGGTCCTGAAGATATTTCCCAGTATATTCTTATAAGAGTTTTGTAGGACTAGCTTTTATATTTATGTCATTGACACATTTTGAATTAATTTTCATGTGTGGTGTGAGGTAGGGGTCCAGACTGATTACTGTGCTTGTGGATGTCCAGTGGTTGCAGCACCGTCTGCTGAAGAGCTTAGCCTGCTTCTCCTCAGTTGACCAGAGATGTGTGGGATACTTCTGGACTCCCATTCTGTCCCATTGGTCATGCATCTATCCTTATGCCAGCATCGTCTGTTTTAAATATTGGTGCCTTGCAGTAAGTTTTGAAATCAGGAAGTGTGAGTCCTCCAAATTTGTTCTTTTTTTCAAGAGAGTTCTGGCTATCTGAAACCCTTGCAATTCCAGATGAATTTGAGGATCAGGTTTTCCCCAAGCCATACATGAAGCGAGTCTTTCTCTTGGCCATTAGCTCACCAATAAAGCCTTGTGTGCTCCTGGAGCTCTGAGTGTGTGTAAGCTCTAAGTTAATTGCATGCATGACTGAGGCTGCACACATGAAAGCAGGAGGTTGGCTGCTGGAGAGGGCAACACAAGCCCCTGGAAATTTTCCAAAGGTGATGAACGCTGGGGTTCAAGCACACCCAGACCTGGAGTGGCAAGATTTTCCCACCTGGCCTCATTCTGCATTTCCAGCTAACTCCACTTCTGTTCAGAGAACCCAGTGGTGTGAGGCTAAGCTTGAAGCAACAGGCGTTGGGTCTGGTTCCAGGGAGCCTCCAAAGTGGGCATAAGAAGCTACACCCTACATTAGATGAATCATATAGTGGAAGAACACCCCACATGCTCCCCACCCCACCCCCAGCCAAAAGTTTAAGGACATTTTATTCCGATCTCTGGGAGGTCAGGGTGCTGTGACTAGAAATGCCCAGGCCCTGCCTCTACTCCATAATCACTCCTCCCCGTGAAGAGAAGAAGTAATCAATTGGGTGGGTCTGAAGAGAGCCTGGCTCTCCATGGCAGTGTGGCCACTGGGGGTCATGTCTCCTTGGGCTTCCTCTGGGCTCTTTTTATCCTGATGCAGCAGGCACTGGGCATCCAGTTTCCATGCCATAAACCCCCGCAGGTGTGCATACCAACATCTCACCTGCTACAAGGTGGATAAACTCCCTCCGAGGGAGGGGGAGGAGGCCTGTCTGCCTGCCTGCCTGCATGCTAGGGCCAAGTGTACCTGAATAAGACCAACAATGCTAGCCCAGGTGGCTCTGGATGGCAAACAGATCCCTGGAGGGAGAGGAAACTGGCACCTGAAGACAAACCCCACAAATGACAGGACAAAAGCCATGCGAAAAGCCTGAGATTGTCAAGGAGCAGTGCAAGGAGCAGTGCAAGGAGCAGTGCAAGCAAAACCAGCAGGTGGGAAACAATAGGGACCTGCAAGACGAGAGGGTGGCAGGGAAGGGACAGGCGAAGTGTGGGTGCTAGGACTGTTGGGTGAACCGTGAGATGTGGGGTAGATGGAGGGTGGCCACGTGGAAGGTTGGCATGTCAGAGACAACGCAACGTTTAAGCCTCTGTGAGTTTGCAAAGTGCCACCAAACACATGTGATTTTAATCCCCCAAAACTAATCCA
Organism: Tamandua tetradactyla; assembly: GCF_023851605.1. Taxonomy (NCBI): domain Eukaryota; kingdom Metazoa; phylum Chordata; class Mammalia; order Pilosa; family Myrmecophagidae; genus Tamandua; species Tamandua tetradactyla. Next base: position 45,019,935 of record NC_135351.1, on the reverse strand, counting down.
AGCTTTGACTTCTTAATTCTATGAAGACTGTTCACAATTCTCAGCTACAACACGTGTTTATCTCTTGGACTCCATATCAACTGCCTAAGCTGTCTCCTCACCATCACAGCTGCTAATTGAATTATCTTCAACATGTAAACTTTGAAGTGTTCACCACCACATGAAATGTGCAGCCCTCCCCCAGCTTCCCGCCCATATTGCTGGCCTGTTCCCCAACAATCTAACTGAAGGTGGACCCATCTCTGCTTCCTAAATACACTCTGCATTTTTGTATCTCACCCATATTTAAGTTGTTCCTCTGTCTAAGATGCCATTCCAGCTACCAAAACCCTAGCACACCTCTACTCACCTATGAAACTCAGCTTCAAAGCTTCCCAACCGTCCACCCAAACCCCAGTCCCAGGTAAATACCCATCAGCTAGGAAGCGATGTGCCTTCTCTGGGCACTTCTGCCATGTAAGGTGCACTTACCCGTACAGGAAAGGGGGCTCCTTCCCTGGGGCCTACTCAGCTCCCTCACCTACATTTGACCAAGGGAGGAGAGACTTCCAGATCCTGACAAGGGAAGAAGGAATTGGGACAGAAAGATCAGCTCCACACTCTTTCCGAGAATGGCCAGTCTTCAGGACACAGTTTTTTGGGGCTCCTCCTTGAGTAATTTTACCAGGAAGGTGCTGCCTTTACAGGGCCTGAAGTTGTGAGTTGAGAAATTAGTTCCCAGGTTGGGGGAACATATCAAAGAGACATAGTGGCTGCGGGTCAAGCAGCATTCTCGAATTTATCCCTATCAGTAATAAAGCAAGTATTTCTTCCCATTGCCGGTTTGGATTCCTGTGTGCACGTGGCAGTGCTTTCAAAACTCAGGAGGTGGAGAAAGGAATATATTGATTGGCCCTCTCCAGCCCTAACTTACCATTTAATTGGCAAAAAATACAGAGAGGTAAAAGCTGGACCAGAAGTGGGCAGTGGTTAGGGAGAGAGGGGGGAGCTTTAGTCTTAAGCCGCCTGGTGATGACATCAGTGGTTTTCAGAGGCTTTTGTTGTGACTGTGGCTGGATTTCAATGGTTGCAGGAACTGAGGCTTAATGATCATGGTCTGGAGGGTTCTAAGTGGCTGAGCTTGACCTGACTTCAGCAGGCCAGTGGAGCAGGGATTACCTCCCAGGTAAAGCCTCTTTTTCTAAATTCTAAGCTTGGAGTTGGTAGAGCTTCAGTGCTCAGGCTTTCCAGGTGTCTGTGGGAGCGCAGCATTTAGATGGTTTTGGCCCCTTATCCCCCAGATCTGCAGGCTGGCCTTCAAGTTGCAGAAGCTGCTGAGCTCCTTGCTGGGGCAGTGTTCCATCCAGGTGGGTCTCACGCCCAGCACAGGTGAAAAACACCAAACATGGCACCCTAATCATCCCTCTCTGTATTGTTTTGAAAGACAATAGTTATACAGAAATCATGGAGGAACTAACCTATTGGTTTCAAGGAGCCTGTTTATAGGTTTTAAGACTCACCCTCCAAACTGAGATGCCCTGGGGTCATGGCTCTGAATCTCAGAGGCATGCCAAAAAGAGATCGATGTTTCTAGCAAAACTTAGAGGAACTGGTCCCTGGTGATGGAAAAAAGTAAGCCCTAAGTGCAACAATTGCAAACTCAGAGGCTAAGAAGGCATATTAGAATGCTTGGGCTGGAACCCACCACTGTGGAGAACTGCATTCCCCAAGGATGCCAAGGAGGGGCTGCCCTGGACCGTCCCCTCCAGGTGTGGTGCCAGGACAGAAGCAGTGGGATGATGAACAAGAACTATGATGCAGAACAAGCCAGGGTATTCCTTAGGTCTTAGAGCATAGACAGATACTGGAGAGAAGGGAGCTCTTGAAGGCTGGGATAAAAAGATACAAAATAGAAAGACACATCTGGGTCTAACTGCCCAGAAAAAGACCCTTGAAGAAGCAGAGGTATTTCAGTATTTATTATATCAGAGACCTTGAGCCCAGTGAAATCCAACAGAGGCGGAGAGGACAGTCTCAGAGGCAAGTGGGAAGGCTTCCCCAGAAGGAGCTATGAGAATTGCAGAGTCCGTGGTCCAGGCAAGTGTGGGGTGACCCTCAAAGACCCTGGACAACAAGTGGTGATGGGAAGCCGGACAGATGAGCTCTAAGAAACACAACTATTATAATAGGGTGGCTATTGCCTGTACCCTAAAACGACAGGTCCAAGGACCAGATGAAATTTGACATGCAAGAATGACCCAGGGAGATGAACCACAGTAAGCAGAGGCTGGTGGGACAGGGGCTTCTGTTTCCTGGGTGGGACAGCGGCTTCTGTTTCACGTGGTTCTGATGGTTCAACACTTCTGATCTGAGACAGAGCCAGGAATTCTTCACCTCACTTATCTCAAGTGGGGAGGCCCAGGATAAGTTATAAACACAAAATCTGTGCCTGAAAACAGAGAAAAGAGAAAGGAAAGAAGGTACTCACATCTATAAAACTTGTAAATATGAAAGAATTCAGTCTTTGCCAACTAGTGCAGCATCTGAAGAAAATAAATAATAAATGGGAGAGATTTGAGGACAGAAGAAGATGAGAAAAAGAGAGAACATAGTACTAATCAGCAAACTTTGATATCTGTATCTATTTCTGTCTGTCCACCGAGCTAGCGATTTCTGTCTGTCCATATAGCTATAGTAGGAGTACTACATAAGGATCTGTTTCAGAACAGATATAAGACAAAAATAAAATTTGAAAGTCACAAAAAATGGAAACAATAGGCTAAGCCCTTAACCTTGAGGTTTGCTCTTGTGAAGCTTATGTAGGTAGCAGAGAAGCTTAGACTACCTACAGGCATGCCTAACAGTTACTTCTGGAGGACCTCTGTTGCTGCTCAGATGTGGCCTCAGTCTCTCTAAGCCCAACTCTGCAAGTGAAATCATTGCCCTCCCCCCTACGTGGGACATGACATCTGGGGTGAAAGACTCCCTGGCAGTGTGGGAGATGAGCCCAAGGGATGAGTCTGGCCCTGGCACCATGGAATCAACAATGGCATCTTGACCAAAAGGAGGAAAGGAATTGTAACAACATACTAGTGGCTGAGAGAGTTCAAATAGAATTGAGAGGCTATTCTGGAGGTCACTCTTACACAAGCTGTAGTTAGATATTTCTACCTATCATAACCTGCCACCCTCTAACCAAAACCATTCCTGCTAATCCTAAAGAATACCCAGAGCATTGTATAAGATTCTACAAAGGTTCCAGTAACTGTCCAGAAACTTACAACCTCCAGATGGGTCCCTGGACCAGATAAATCCTAAAATGCAGAGGGGCCAGCTTCTCCAGAACATCAGCTAGTTCTACCCCCCATCCCATATTATCATCAACCCCTTCCAACATGAAAAAGTTAGAATGGGCATAGCCCAAATACCTCTAAAGAGTGGGAGAAAGATCAAACGTGATGGTAGAGTTAGACAGAGTTAAACCCAAAGGTAGGGTTTACAAACAAGTATGACAGCTGAATCATTATATTGATATTTCTTTTAGTCTCCAGTATCTTAGAGCAGGTAGAAGTAAAAGCTAAAATCATGGAACTGCAACCCATACCAAACTTTAAAATTTGTTCTATAACTACTTGTTAAAATGTACTTGGAAATCTATTACTTTTCTGTATATATGCTATATCTCATAATAAAAAATGTTTAAAAGTCATAGAAAAATTGAATAATCAGTAATTCAGTGATATAAACAACACAGGATCTAACATGCAAATACATAAAAGTAATGGTACAGCCATGATTTCAGAGACAAAATATAAAAAGATGTAATTTGTGACAAAAACATGAAGGTGGGAGCTGGAGGAGTATGGGAACAAAGTTTGTGTATGCTAGTGAGTTATGTTGGCATCAAACCAAATGAGAATTGTATAGATTTAGGATGTTAAATTAAGCCCCATAGTAACCAAAAGAAAATATGTAGAAAATATACATAGAAGAAATGAGAAAAGATTCTAAATGGTTCAGTACAAAACACCAACTAAATACAAAAGTAGGCAGTAGTAGAATAAATGACAGGAAAATACATATGACTTACAAAAACCAAATAGCAAAATGGCAGAAGTAAGTGCTGCATTATCAGCAATTACTTTAAATGTAAATGTATTAAATTCTGTAGTTAAAAAGGAAAAGAACCATAGAAAAAATAAAAAGTATAACTTGACTATATGCTATTAACAAGACCCACTCATCATAAATTCAAAAACTCAAGTTGAAAACAAAAAGAAGGAAAAATATTCTTTATGACTAGTAACCAAACAAGAGGTGGGAAAACTATACTAATATTGGACAAAATATTCTAAAAATCAAAACTGTTACAAGGGACAAAGAAGGATGCATATTGATAAAAGGGTCAATTTGTCAAGAATATATACAACTGTGAACATATATGTGCCAAACAACAGAGCCCCCTAAAAAATGAAGCAAACATTGATGGATTTGATGGGAGAAATAGACGGTTCTACATTAATAGTAGAAGACTTCAACACACCATTTTCAATAATGGATAAAACATCTAGCAGAAGATGAATAAGTAAATAGAGGACTTGAACAATTCTACAAACCACAACTAATTCCTTTGCTTGTCCTGTCATTTCCTCCCTCTTCTCACAAACTAATGATCATTTTCTAGTCTCAGGAGCAAGGACCTGGCTCTCTCTGGATCATGTGTAATTCCATATCCTGTGTTCCACCTCCCAAGACTAGACTTCTCTGCTTGGTATTTTGTTGGGTTCATGTGAAGAAGGAGGCAGAGACTGGAGTGGTGCATCCACAATTCAAGAAACACCAAGGACTGTTGGCAAATACCAGAAGATGGAAGAGACAAGGAAAGATTCTCCTCTAGACATTTCAGAGGTAGCACATACCTGCCAACACCTTCATCTCAGACTCTGGCCTCCAGAATTATGAGACAGTAACTTGTTATTGTTTTAAGCTACCAAATCTGTGGTCCTTTTTGCAGCAGCCCTAGGACATGCATGCATCCTGAATTCCAGCATACGGACTTTGCAGAAAGGCTCTGGCCAACATCTGTGATCTCAAAATCACAAGAAAGGCTCCAAAAAACAAAGTGTAGGATGGGGATCATTAGAGCACATCAACAACACTGTCTTCCTCAGTTCTTATTGAAATTTATAGCTTTAAACACTACAAAAACATCCTATAAAAGTAATAATAACAAATCCCTCTGGTTCATCCACAGATGTTATATTTACTTATCACATACATCTTTCTATGGCCTCTAGTTCCCTTTCATGCCAGTAGAGGTGTGAGAAATGCACTCCCTTCACTGTCCTTACTATCTCCAATGCAGCATCTGGGGCCATTGACCACCTCAGGAGACATGGCTGGGCCAAAACACCTCAAAACACCAGTCTTAATTATCATTTTACTGAACACCCAGAACCTTCCATTTTAACAATATATTCCCACAGCTGCTACCGAAAGTGAGTTATTCATCTCAAAATCTCTCAGCACAGACAGGAGCCAGTTCTCACACCACCCTTCATGCCAGCACATCTCTGCCCAAATAGTAGATACTGAGATTTGGTACTGCACTGAGTACTCAGAAACACACCCCTCCTGGGTAAAGATTGTGCTGACCATGTCTGCTCTTCTCATAACATAGAAGAAAACAGGAAGTCTTTTTTGAAGTGATGCTCATTTGCGTATATTTTGCTGAATGTACCAACCAAGCTAGCATCTGCTTTGTCAAGGGAGTAAAGCAAAGCTCAGTGCCTCAATTCCTCCAGGATCCTCTGTCATGCTACCTCCACCCAGCCTCAGTAGTATCCAAGTTCCTGCCATCTTCATCTGCTGCCCTCTGGCTCACGTGGGGCTGCCCGGCAGGCACTGACCAGCTGCCCTTGTCACCATCTCTTAGTCCGAGTTCTTCGGCAAAAGTGAGGTCATGCGTTAATGCTTGCCCAGAGCAGTGCCTGGTCCATGAGGGATGAGTTAGCGCGTGGAAATAGAAATGGGGCTACATCATTCCGAAAGAGTCTGCGAGAGAGGCAAGAGTCCTGAGTTCCCTGGTATCCAGATAGGAAGTCAGTTTTCCAATTTCAGGAAGCAGTGGGTACTGGCTGTTTTGCTTCTTTCAAGCTTCAACATGTCCACTGACAAGTCCAACTCTCGCTGTGGCTGGGCACAGTCGACGGCACCACTCTGCTTCCCAATTTCGTCTTTGTATTGAGGAGAGTTCCACCTTCTTGTGCTGAGTTGGTGCTGCTGTGGTTGAGGAAAAGGGAGAGGAGAAGATAAGAGCCACCCAGCACGACATGCTGGCCCAACAAGACATGGGGAGCCCATGCACCGTGCAACATACGGTTAGCTGCCAGCCATATGCTTACCTGAACCGGTGCTCACAGGTCAAGTCCTCCAAAGGAAAGTCACGGAAGATTGGGCCGCTAGCAATTCTGTTTTAGATAATATGTATCACTCACTCCATACTATGGCTTTAATTGTAGAACCCATAACAAACTTAATTGAAAATGAGAATGCTAAAGTAATGATAATTTATAATTAAAATGCCAAAAGAACAGCCATTGGCAAGCATGGCCAACTCAAGACCACCTGAGGATGTGCTTGGGTCAAGGGTCTCCTCTGGAATGTGCAGTGAGCGGGCAGTCCATGTGGTAAGGGGCACAGAACAGGGTTTGCTGAGTGGCTCCCACTTCTGAGCAGAAGGCAGAGCCTTCTCAGGGGGCCTTGAAATGCGCTCAGGCCAGTTCTCTCATTTCAAACCTTAGGAACAGCTAGCAGGACCCAGAAAGGGGAGTGTGTGGAACTGTATGTCATCAGCAGACAGACCCAAGCAGGACATGTGGGTGGACAAGTCCCGGAGCCATAAGGAGAGTCCTGTCCCCACCCCAGGGGACCGGTCACCTGTGCTCCCACCTGGCAGGACCAGGTAGAGCCCTGTACCCCCTGAAGGGGCACCCTGGTCTCCCCTCTCCCTGATGTTTACACTCCATGGTTCCCCCACACCGTGCCCAGGGTCTTCACGGGAGGTCAGGGAAGGCAGAACTTGCCCGTCCCTTGCGGGGGGGAAGAAAAAAGCTGCTGGACATGCACCCACCAACAGCTTTGCTCTGGGGCAGGTCTGAGCTTATTAATCAAGGTAATAATAATATTATTATCGCAGCGCCAGGAATAGTCAAATTCTCCTTGTTATTTGCATCGGGTGATCATCCAGCGCGTTTTCAGGCCCTGACACTGTCAGGAGGACATCAGAGCTCTGAGGCCCCAGGCCCCAGGGTGAGGAGACATGGTTACATTGTTTCAGAGTGTAGGAAACAATAAAAGGCAGAACAATGAGCAACCGGCATAGGAAGAAAAATCGTAGTTTCTATGAATTAAAATGCCACTATTTGGCACAGAACTGAGCTTCCCTCAGGGCCCAGCCCTCGGCCATGCGTAATTTGTGCAGGAATTTCGGCCCCTCTGCTTGTCCCAGGGCCACCGCGGGGTGGTGATGTGAGTCAGTGCGCACTGCGGGTGAAAGCACTGGGGCAGATTTATTTCTCTCAGCAATTATTTCTTCCTTTGCAAAGAGAAAAGTCCAAGTAACTAGAGCCGGGAGCGATTTAGAGCAAAGCTGTGGGTCGTCTTACCTTGATACCCACCATGGAACGCAGCCCTGCGCTGGCGGCTGGCTGTGCGGCCGGGGGGGCAGGGTCCGCGCCCCCCGTGGGTTCCGCGGTCCACGCACAGTCTAAGGACCGAGCGCAGGGGACCCCCGCCGCCGCGCACGCGTTCGGCCCGCACCCACGCCCGCCCTCCCTTACCCCCACGCTCCCCAAGGAAATGCAGGTGACCAGGAAAGGCCCCCAGGCTGAGCCCAGACACGGTCGACGCCTCTCCTCCAGCCTTTCGAGGTCCCGGGTCTTGTCCCTGCCGCCCCGACCCCGCTCTCCGGAGACAAGGAGAGACGTGGTGAGGGGCCGCCCTGTATCAGCCGCTGGCCTCGCCGGATATCGACCCGCTGGGAAAAGCTGAGTCCCCATTATTTATCTCGTCCTCTCTTCAAAATTCAAGGAGTAACTGTTCCTGAAGTCTAATGCGCCTGTGACAGTGAAACATCCAGACAGGACTTATCTTGGTGGTTTTCATGGATTTTAATTCATAGATTATTTTAACCGTCACCTTTTCAGGACCAAGCATCCGGATTTCTACTCTCTCCAAATACAGAAATCTCTCCCCACCCTTGCTTGTCTCACAGACCGGTTACTTTTGCAATCCACGTACACTCATGTTCTGGGTTTTGTTTTTTTCTCAAAATTCAGTTCTAGAATTTCATCATTCCAGGTGCGGATTCACTGGGTTTGGTTGAGTTGTAGCAAGTCTTCCTACTTTTTTCAGTGTCTTTCCTGGTGATGCTTAATATTCCCGTGGCTATTTTAAAAACATTATTTATAATACATGCTAGGGGGTCTGTTTTTCACCTTCATTATCAGTTTTGTGGGCAACAGCTACAGTGACTCCTGGCCTGCTTTCCAGATCATACTTTATAATTGATAGCCTATAATGTTATGATTTATTGCATTGTCTTTGTGCTCTACATTTTGCAAAGTGCTTTCAAACACACTGTTATACAGATCAGCCAAATATTAGTCCTGAAATGCGCGTGAGACATGAAGTTTAGTGATATGCCACTAACACAGCTGACAAGTAGAGTCTTTGGACTTTTAGCCCAGTTCCACTTTCTACTGCATGCAAGTCCAAGCCACTGCTCTCAGGAAGAACGTTTTACAGCGTCCTTGCCTAAGCCTTATTACATTCCATCTCACACTGAAAGAGTTTTGAGTCCTCAAGCTTTAGCACCGGACACCCCCTGCAGCCACCAGGGTAAACCAAGTAGCCTAGGGTTTGGCATGCTGTTAAGTGCACTTTCTCCCTCAAAGTCCTTTCAATCACAGTGAGAAATGTCCCCAGTCAAGGAAGCACACCCTGAGGTTTTAATTATATTTATTACCTAGTGTACAATTGTACCTTCTTTAAGATACTTAAGTAACCTATAATAATAATAGTCTCAAAAAGGGATAGAGTAACAAGTGGAGAGTAAGCAGAGTATTACCTAAGAGAGCCAGTATCTGAACATGCATATTCAGGGGGCCACTGAGACCCATGGGCTCATCTCCCTGTGTATCACCACCAGGCAGCAATGTGTCCGGCCACAGGTATCATTCCTTATTCCTCTGTTTCTCAGGCACCTAGCATATGACGTAAAGGTCTAATGAGTGCTCACTGGTGAATGCATCAAGTGCCTTCAGAAACTTAGACACTTCCTGCTTTTTATCATCAGTTCCTCCTTTGATTCCTTCCTAATCCATTGTCTTTTGCCCTAGAATTAATTTTTCTTCACATAAGCTCTTCCTTTCTTAACTTGGCAAAAATCACTGATTTCCTTATTTCAGCACAGATCCCTAGTTAGACATGTATCTGATAAATATGTATGTCATTTGGCCTCAGAATTAGTTCCCTATATGGGACAAAACAAACCACCCCTGATCTGGATTTTGTTTATTCACTTTGTTTTTTATGTGGATACCTGCTAAAATTTTTGAAACTACAAACAAATACTATCCACTGGTTTTTCTTTTGCACATCAATTGCTCGACCTGTTGCAAGCATTTGTTGTGTACTTGGCACTGTGCAGATGCTGTAGAATTGTATTAAAAAGGAGAGGCTATCACAGCCTCTGTGCTTCCAGAATTTTGCAAACAATTTCAGGAAAGGTTATACAATCAGTCTCTCAGGTAGGGAGGCTTAGGAGAGAAGTTAGGAGGGAAGGAAAGCTGAGAAAATGCACTGTCTCCTAAGGAACACCAGGGCTTGGGAAATACTCTTGACCTGTGGGCGCATGCAAAGTTTGCAGCAGAACCATTTTGAAAAGGCTGGAGGAGACCAGCCCAGCCTAGGTCACTACCTCTTCTCCATGCGATTCCAGGGTCCTGGATGTGGAGCCGCAGCCATGGTGCCTTCCTTTCAGCTGATGGATTAGCCCCGGGTTCCAGGGACAGCTCTCAGCTCCCAGCCTGTTTCCAGAACTGCCCCGGGGGAAGGGCGGCCTCACTGTAGACGGGGCTGCTGTGGGGGAGCCTGTGGCAAACCCTGGTCAACCAGCGGGACAAGGCCTGAGCCCTGAACCCAGCGAGCACACTCTGCTGGGGATGCTATCCCAGCTTCAGGGCTTCCTGCAGGGCTGGCCGAGGCCTGGGACTGTCCCTTCCCCACAGATGTGCACCCCAAAGCCCTCTTAATCCACATCCCACAGGCCAGTCCCCACCTCAGTCTGCTTTCCGGGACCTCACCTGGGGCCACTAAACAGTGCAGCCTGGGGAAGGCTTCACGCCTCGAAGAAACCACATCTTCTAAACACACGGTTTTAGGAGACGTGATCAGAGAGGCGCGCTCCCGGACAGCCGGAGTGAAGGGAGGCGGGAGAAGGTGTGGGTTTCACCTCCAGCTTAGAGTCCCTTTGGAGTTTGTTCTCTTGCCAGAGGGCGGGCAGAGTGAAACCCCTTCCTCCTGCGAAGACGAGGTGGGGGTGGCCTGGCACAGAGCGCCACACCGGAGAGGAGCCAGGAAGGAAGCTACACCGCAGACGCTGTTAGAAAAGTCGTGCCCATGAACGGGCAGAGGAAGATGCTGGGCGTAGGTGGCCTCTGGACGGCACGACCTGATGGAGCCTCTGGGAGGCATGACAGCTCGAGGAAGGAAGCGGGCAGGTAGGACACGGCAGCTGAACAAGGGCCCAGATCACAGACTGCAGGAAATCCACAGACCCAGGGAAGGCCCCATAGGCTAAATATGCTCCTTAGCGAGAGGGAATGCGAAGTGTCTAAAACCCTGCCCTGTGGGTGGCCACGGTGGATCAGAGGCAGAGTTCTCGCCTGCCACGCCGGAGACCTGGGTTCGATTCCTGGTGCCTGCCCATGAAAAGAACCAAAGAGGTCGTCTTTCAAAATGGTCCCTCCTCCCCCAGTAATGGAATCGATACGGGCCACAACGGGAATAAAACTCCAAGAAGCCAGGTGTTCAAGCCTCTGGAACTGCTTTGGCACTCATTAAATGAATGGCTAGCTTTAATAGCTATGAGATCAATGAAAAACAAAAGGACTCAATGAATTCTATTTTACTGAAACAAAAAATGCCATTTGAGCCTCCGGGACCGAGGAGCTGGAAAATCTACCTTCTGACATAGGGAATCTAAACCAGATGCTCTTGCAGGGAAGCAGGAAGCCAGTGCAGACTGTCAGGATGTTATTTCTACGACAGCCGACCGCCTATGTGCTGCCACTCAAGCTTTTTACATGTGCCGTCCTTGTCAGATACCTCCAGATTTGGCAATTTCAGGATTTATTCTTTTATGTTATCTTTATTTTAAAAATTATAATAAATGTAGTTACTGTAAGAAGACTCTAAATGAATTAAAAATAAAATTTAACCTAGAGGCAGAAAAAAAAAATACCCTGCACTATGTTACTTATAATTGCTGCACATGATTATGTTTTGGTTAAACTTTGTAGTTCTTGTGAGATGGTTTGTTCATTTTCAGCTCACGTGTGTGTTACCGATACAAGGTCCCAGGCTGAGAAATCCTTCCTGATATTCATGGGGGTAGACATCTGGGCCAAGTAGAACCCTGAGGGACTGGTGGGTCAAGATTCTACTAACAAGGGTTGACCAAACAGGTCAAGCAGTTCTCCTACAGGGTGGGCCTTGAGCTACAACTAGCTGAGTCTGGTAAGAGGTAGATTCTTACTTTTACGTTTTGTACAGTGACTCTAATTGAACACAGATTCTGCTAATCTACCTGCTGTCATGGCAAAGCCTGCTGGTCTGTAAATCCCAGATTCCTTGCAGAACTCTCCCTATCTTGGTGGCCAGACTAGAAATCAGACGCTAAAACTCATGGGAGAAGGTGTGATTAGAAGAAGGTATGGGCTTGAAATCCTGACTTTCCACTTACAAGTTAGGTGAACTTGGTCAAGTCTCTTAGCCTCTGTTGACTCATATTCCCCTTTATAAATCTCTGTAAACCTATATCACAAGATGGTTGTAAGTATTAAAGGGAATTCTACAATAGCAGGTTTTTCTGTAAGTATTGGGTGAAATTGTGTATTAAGGGATTACAAAGGGCTCAGCCCCTTCCTAGTACATCTTCTCACTTATATTCCTATGACAGCTTTCTTGGATACTTTTTAATTAGATTAAAATTAGTCCTGCTGGCAATTAAGGAATAAACTTGTTTGAGAAAAAATCACTTTGAGAGCACTGAGGGAAAGAGAAGTGTTTTGAGGGCCTTCTCCCAGATTTTAAGCTTCTTGAGGGAAGAGACCATGTCCTAGGTCTTGGTTTTCCCAAGTCAGGACAGGAATTGGCACATAGAAGATGCAAACTCTTATTAGGTATTTCGGGTATTTTTTATGGCAGAAGAGCACAAACGATGGGTAAATCCCTGGCTCCTTCATTCTAAAGCTGCCTGACTTTGGGCAGCTATTTGGGGTCTCTAATCCCCAGAATCCTCCTCCATTAAATGAGATTGATAAATCCCTGCAGAGTTGTTATCAAGGGGGTGGCAGTGCAGAAACAGCACACTGAACTCAACACCCATTTCTCTGTTGGTTTCCCAGCAACTTCCTTAATTTCCAGAGTATAATGTTAAAATCTTTCATATGAAAGTGATGAGCCACATTTTAAATTCAACTTGGAATTATTTTTTTGCTATTGAATACAGCCAAGGATAGAAAAAAATTTAAGCCATGGGCTTTATTACAATAATTTCGCAGATGGGGTAGTGACCTCAAGAAAGCCAAGGGATACGAGTGGAAACCAGTCCCAGGGAAAAGGAATATTTTGTGTTATCAATTATAAATGGAATAAAAGATATTTCAAGCAAATTATAATTGTTTCTGCATATTTAAAAAGAAGGCTTTCATACCCTATTAGCCAAAACACAATCTCAAGTCAGCCAATCATTAAAGTATTGTAAATGTTTAATATGCAAAAGTTTTTATAGAAGATTTTAAAAGCAGCATTAAGATATGCTCCTTGTCTTTCATAAACTTAAAATATGATAATGGAGATTTAATAAAATGCTCAAAATAACTGTAACCAAAGTTAAGATGTGTCAAGTATGCTAAAGGATGTAGAAGATTGGGAGACACAAGAAATGAGAACTCATCATATTCACCAGGAAACTTAAAAAGCTGTATGGCATGGGGACTCCACCTCTGGATATGCTCCCTCAGATGTCTAATAATCTTTGTTTTGAAATTGCACCTGTGCTGGGCAGGCCATGGTGGCTCAGCAGGCAGAGTTCTCTCCTGCCATGCAGAGACCTGGGTTCGATTCCCGGCACCTGCCCTTGTGGAAAAAAAAAAAAAAACTTCACATGTGGTTTTGATGTTGAGGGGCCACTGGTATAGCTCGATCATAAAAGTTTAATTTTTCACAGTGTCTTAGGAAGCAGGAAGTTGCCCTAAAACATAAATTCATATTAAAAATTTTTAAGGAAATGTGGCCTATATTTTCAAAGTGCAAATTTTAAAACTATGTAATTGTCAATAGATGTTCAAAGATTACGGATTAAATAAGTAACATTTTTAAAGAGGAGTGCTATTGAGTAAAAAGCATATTTTGTTCAGGTAAGTAATTATAATCACAAAATAGTGATAGAATCTCCATATGTTTGGGTCAGTTATTTGCATTTACTGTTTCTCATTCTGTCCTCTCTGATTCACAACACAGATGAAACTCTTCTCACTTTACTCTCAACTGTACCGTCAGTTCACAGCAATTATATTTTCCAAGACGGATCATAACAGAAAACCCAATCTGTTACAGATTGAGTCGTCTCCCCTATAAGACTTGTTCAAGTCCTGAGCCCTGGTCCTGGGGGAGATCCATATGTAAATAGGGTCTTCGACAATCCAAACAATCAGGGTGGGCCTTAGTCCAACATGACTGTAGTTCTTAGAAGCAGAGGAAATTTGGACATAGGAGCAGGAGGGAGGAAAAGACGGAGGAGGCAGGTGGCTGTGAAATGGAGGTAGAGACAGAGTTAGGGATGGCTGGCAAGCCCCAAACACTGCGGACGTCACAGAAAACAGGGCACCACCAAAACGTTGACCTTGAACTTCTAGCCTCCAAAACTGTGAGCCAATAAATTCCTGTTGTTTAAGCCAACCATTCTGTGGTATTTGTCACAGCAGCCCTGGCTAACTAAGACACATTCTATAATTAGCTGTGGCCTTAATTTTAATTCCAAGCAGACTTCCCCTTTGACAAAGGGAAGGGGGAAGGCAGCAGGTATCACATCCCTTGGTCCCATGATGGGAAAGAAAGGGATAGACAAATTGGGCAAATTTGCATCATTTTAAAAATCACAAATTCTAAAAAAAGTTTGGCAACTCAATGGAATGTAAATGCCACATTCCATAAATCCTGCCAGTCAACACCAATCATCAGAAGCTGCTAGCAGGGGAGCTGGAACCCACCCTCAAAAATTCAGAGCTTGTTTATTTCAGCCCTGAAACCTTGAACAACAAGTTTAGAGTTGAGAAAAATCAAGTCAGTCAAAAGAAGAAATGAAATATGACCATTTCCCACTTATAAGGATTTTAAAATTGTATGTCATTCATTTTGTCATGTCATAATATAAACATATAAGGTTTGAGGAACTAACTATTTTAAATGTCCTTTGAAAATTATTTGTAGTCATTTATGGGATTTGCTTTCTAAGGAACTTTATCTTTAGAGAATTTTTTTCTTTAAGAATTTGCAAAGACACTTCCAGGAAGATGGCTGAATAGAATAGCTTGAGCTTAGCCCTGCTCCATGGGTAAAAACTTAGAGAAGGGGCAGGAGGGTGACTGAGGCAGTGATTCAAGAGTGCGTCTAACCAGGGAGAGCCTTCTGCACCGCATGCGGCAGCCCTGGCTGCAGAGGCCGAGGAACTGAGGGGCAGAAGGCTGGACGCTGGTGCAGACATGCGGAGCCCATGGAAACGCACGGACAGAGGCCGGGGCTAGGAAGTAAACCAGGCCATGCTCCTTGGGCACGCTACCCTCACCAGCGCAGCCCCGTGACTGGTGACTCACCCCACACTCCACACACCTAAACCCAGCTTCCCTCTCCCATTCCCTGCACTCCAGGCATCCCCACCCCACAGCCCCCAGTGCACATACCTGTCCCCCACCCCCACCCCAAGTGCAGCCCAACCCACCTCTCCTGCACCCCTCCCAAGCACTACCTCCCCCTTTCTGTTCCCTGCAGGCTGTTGCCAGCACATAAAGGCTGTGGACACTGACCTCCATACCTGGGTTACCCCCGCCCCCGACCGCCCATAGTGTCGCACAGCCTCACCCTGCCACCCCTAAGCTCTGCGCATCAGTTCACGGCACTCCTAGCCCCGTGCATGTGCATGGGCCCCCAAATACATCATTCAGCTCTGGGAACCGCACTTTACAGCATTCCTAGAACCGCACATGCGCACGGATCTCAGCCTCACTTCCCAGCTCTGAAAAAATGCTGACCTGTGCAGCCGGGTCACATCTGCCCCCAACCCACAAAAGCATAAGGCCAACCTGGTGCCACAGCTGTAGGCATGCACACAAAGGGCCCCGTGCCTTAGACCAGTGTACACCAGAGTTACACACCCAAACCGGTGCACCTGCACAGCTACATTCTCCCTGGCCACTGGGCACTCACATTCACAAGCATCAATGTAACATCCCCAACCTGCATCTACACCTGCCCCGAAACAAATCACCATACTGAGTGCTCCACCCCGTGCCTTGCTCCCTGATGTACAACCATCCCACAAACACAAGTCCTTAGACTATTGAAAGAAATCAACTCCCAAAGTAAACCAATCAAGATATTTACATGCCTCAAAGACAGCAAAAGATCATTAAGCATATCACAATGCAGACAGATATAGCCTAATGACCAAATTAAAACACCAGAGACACTGGAGCAACTAATCAAAGATGTTCATACAACTCTACTTAAGAAAATAAGTGGGGTGGCAAATGACATAAAGGAGATCAAGATGACAGTAGAAGAGCATAAAAAGGAATTTGAAAGGATAAATAGAAAAATAGCAGATATCACAGAGATTAAAGACTGTTGGCCAAATAAAAAAAAAAATACTAGAGACACACAACGCCAGATCTGAAGAGACAGAAGAAAGAATAAGTGATATAGAGGACAGGATAACTGACTTCAGAGACTCAAAAGAGCAAATGGCAAAAAAGATGAAAAAAATCGAATTTGATCTCAGGGAAATAATAGACAAAACAAAGCTCACAAATATAAGAATCATTGGTGTTCCAGAAGGAGAAGAGAGCAGTAAAGGACTAGGAAGAGTAGTTGAGGATATAGTGGGAGAAAACTTCCCAACCTTTATAAAGGACATAAATATACAAGTCAAAGAAGCCCAACAAACTCCAAACAGAATAAACCCAAATAGGCCTTCCCCAAGACATGTACTAATCAGTCTGTCAAATGTTGAAGAGAAGCAGAAAATCCTGAAAGCAGCAAAAGAAAAACAATCTACTACATACAAGGGAAACCAAATAAGGCTGAGTTCAGACTACTCAACTAGCATCCTGGAAGAAAAAGTCAGCAGTATGATATATTCAAGATTCTGAAAGAGGAAGACTTCCACCTAAGAATTCTGTACCCAGCCAAATTGTCCTTCAAAATTGAGGGAAAGATTAATTTTCACAGCCAAAGAAGTCCTGAAAGAATTTGTCAACAAGAGTCTGGCCCCACAAGAAATACTAAAAGGGGTTCTACTGGCTGAAAAAAAAAAAAAAGACGGGAAAGGGAGGAGAGTACAGAATTGGACAGTACCACTAACGGTAATTTAAAGAATACAAAGATAAAGAAGGAAAAGAATATAAAGATCTGACAAGTAAAATAAAAAAGATAAGATGGTGGATTCAAGAAATGCCTTTTCAATAATCACTTTGAATGTTAATGGACTAAACTTAGCAATTAAAAGATATAGATTGGCAGAATGGATTAAGAAACATAATCCATCTATATGCTGCTTATAAGAGACTCATCTTAGACACAACGGTACAAATAGATTGAAAATGAAAGGATGGAAAAAGATTTTTCATGCAAGTTGTAACCAAAAGAAAGTAGGAATAACTACAGTAATGTTGGACAAAATAGACTTTAAATGTAAAAACATCATAAGAGACAATGAAGGACACTATATACAAATTAAAGGGTCAATATACCAAGAAGATATAACAATCATAAATGTGTATGCTCCCACTCAAGGATCTCCAATGTACATGAGACAGACATTGGCAAAACTGAAGGAAGTGATAAATGTTTCAACAAAAATAGTAGAAGACTTCAATACACCACTCTCCTCTTTAGATAGAACAACCAGACAGAAGATCAACAAGGAAATAGAGAAGTTAAACGACTTGATAAATGAATCAGATGTAACAGACATATATAGGTCATTACACCCCAAAACACAAGGATATGCATTCTTCTCTAGTGCTCATGGAACATTCTCCAGGATATATCATATGCTGTGGCACAAAACAGATCTTTATAAATTTAAAAACACTGCAATTATTCAAAGTACTTTCTCTGATCACAATGGGATGAAGCTGGATCTCAACACCTACCAAAGAACAAGAACATTAAAAAATATATTGAGATTAAATAACACACTCTTAAACAACCAGTGGGTCAAAGAAGAAATTGCTGAAGAAATCAGCAGCTATCTGGAGATGAATGAAAATGAGAATACAACTTATCAGAACTTATGGGATGTGGCAAAGGCTGGGCTGAGAGGGAAATTTATTACCCTAAATGTCTATATTAAAAAACAAGAAAGAGCAAAAATCAAGGTCTTAATATCGCAACCGGAGGAACTTGAGAAAGAACAGCAGACTAACCCCAAAGCAAATAGAAGAAGAGAAATAATAAAGATTAAAGCAGAGAAAAATGAATGGGAGAACAAAAGAACAATAGAAAAAATCAATAAAACCAAAAGTTGGTTCTTTGAGAAAATCAATAAAATTGATGGGCCACTAACAAGACTGACAAATAAAAAAAGAGAGAGGATGCAAATTAATAAAATCAGAAGTGAAAAGGGGCATGTTACCATAGATCCAAAAGAGACGAAAGAAATCATAAGAGGATATTATAAACAACTATATGCCAACAAACTAGACAACTTAGATGAAATGGACAAATTCCTGGAAACATACAAACAAGCTACATTGACTCAGAAAGAAATAGAAAATCTCAACAAACCAAACACAAATAAAGAGATTCAATCAGTCATTCAAAAATCTTCTACAAAGAAAAGCCCAGGGCCAGATGGCTTCACAGGGGAATTTTATCAACCATTCCAAAAACAACTAACAACTTTTCAAAAAAATTGAGGAAAAAGGAACTCTACTACATCATTTTATGAAGCTAATATCATTTAAATACCAAAACTGGGTAAAGATGCTATAAGAAAGAAAAACTACAGACCAATCTCCCTAATGAACAAAGATACAAACATTCTCAATGAAGTATTAGCAAATCAAATCCAACAACACATTAAAAGAATTATATATCATGACCAAGTGGGGTATATAGCAGGAATGCAAGGACGGTTCAATGCAAGAAAATCAGTTAGTGTAATAAAGCACATTAACAAATTGAAAGGGAAAAATCACATGATCATCTCGATTGACCCTGAAACACCATTTGACAAAGTTCAGCATTCTTTTCTGATAAAAACACTCCAAAAGATAGGAATCAAAGGTAACTATCTCAATATGATAAAAGGAATATGTGATAGCCAGCATTGTACTCAATGGAGAGAGACTGAAAACCTTCCCCATAAGATCAGGAACAAGAAAAGGATGCCCACTGTCACCACTATTATTCAACATTGTGCTAGAAGTTCTAGCTAGAGCAATCAGGCAGGACAAAGAAATAAAAGGCATCCAAATTGGAAAGGAAGAAGTAAAATTCTTATTATCTGCAGATGATATGATACTACACTTGGAAGATTCTGAGAAATCTACAGCAAAGTTGCCTGAGCTAATAAACAAATTCAGCAAGGTGGCAGGATATAAAATTAATGTGCAAAAATCAGTAATGTTTCTATAAACAAGCAATGAACTAGCTTAGGAATCAGTTAAGGAAAAATTTCCATTCCAAATAGCAACTAAAAGAATCAAGTACTTAGGAATGAACTTAACTAGGGATGTGAAGGACCTGTGCATAGAAAGCTACATAACATTGCTAAAAGAAATCAAAGTAGAACTAAATAGGTGGAAAGACATTCCCAGCTAATGGATAGAAAGGTTAAATATAGTAAAGATGTCAATTTTCCCCAAATTGATCTACAGATTCCAATCAAAATTCCAACAATCTACTTGAAGGTTTGGAAAAGCTAATTTCCAAATTCATATGGAAGGGATAGAGACCCACAAATAGCTGAATGCATCCTAAAAAAGAAGAATGAAGTGGGAGGATTAACACTCCCTGACTTTAAAACCTATTATAAAGCCACAGAGGTCAAAACAGCACGGTACTGGCACAAAGATAGAAGCACTGACCAATGGAATGGAATCAAGAGTGTAGAAATAGACCACCAAATCTATGGTCAGCTGATTTTTGACAAGCCCCCTAAATCCTCTGAACTGGGACAAAGTAGACTTTTCAATAATTGGCCATGGAAGAACTGGATATCAATAGCCAAAAGAATGAAAGAAGACCCCTATCTTACACCTTACACAGAACTATCACCATAAAGCTTCTAGAAAAAAAATGTAGGGAAACATCTCCAAGTCCTAGTAATAGGAGGTAGCTTCCTAAACTTTACACCCAAGCACAAGCAACAAAAGAAAAATAGATTAATGGGAACTCCTCAAAGTCAAATGCTTCTGCACCTCAAAAAACTTTGTCAAAAAGGTGAAAAGGCAGCCAACTCAATGGGAGAAAATATTTGGAAATCACATATCAGACAAAGGTTTGATTTCCTGTATATACAAAGAAATCATACAACTCAACAACAAAAGAACAAACAACCCAATTATAAAATGGGCTAAAGACATGAATAGACATTTTCTGAAGAGCAGATACAGAAGACTCAAAAGCACATGAAGAGATGTTCATTTTCACTGGCTATAAGGGAAAGGCAGATCAAGACTACAATGAGATACCACCTCATACCTATAAGAATGGCTGCTATTAAACAAACAAGAAACTATAAATAATGGAGACAATGTGGAGAAACTGAGGCACTTATGTACTGCTGGTGGTAATGTATAATGGTGCAGCTACTATGGAAGATTGTTTGGTGGTTCCTTAGGAAAACTAAATATTGAATTGCCCTATGACTCAGCAATAGCACTACTTGGTATATACACAGAAGAGCTGAAAGCAACAACACAAAGTAATTTGCACACCGATGTTCATAACAGCATTATTCACAATCACCAAAACATAGGCACAAACCAAACGCCCACCAACAGATGAGTGGATCAACAAAATGTGGTATATACATACGATGGACTATTACACAACAGTAAGACAAAAATGACGTCCTGAAGCACGTGATAAGGTGGTTGAGCCTTGAGGACATAATGCTGAGTGAAATTAGCCATACACAAAAGGACAGATACTGTATGAATCCACTTTCATGACAGCATAAAGGTATAATCAGAGGTTTATAATACAGAATATAAAACAGAATGTAGAGGACTTAGAGATACATAGAAGGTACATATGGGTGAACCGTTAGCTAATGAAACTCCAAGGTAAGGGAATAGATAGGTGTGAAGGTGGTTTTCTAGTGGGTCTATACTTAATACTACCATATTGAAGATGAACAAGATTGAAAGGGGTTGTATAGACCTAAGTGTCCCAATGATTAACACTAGAAATAAGAAGTGGTTTTTACACGAATTACTTCAAAGATATGATTCTTGAACAAAGAGTGTTTAAGTCCAGGGTACGGGGGAAACTGCTCTTGCATGCTATGAGCTATGTTCAAAAAGAAACCATCAGCACTACCATCGCAATAGCAGAGGTAAATAATAAGGAGAGGGACAAGAGTTAAGGGGAGGTTTAGATTTCCTATTTGGTGAGGGTGTGATTATTGGTTTTCTGTCTCTTGGGAACAATGAAATTACCTAAAATTGGGAATGTTGATGGACTGTGGACTTTGGGCCTCTACATGATGCCCGATGAATGTAGGTGGCTGAAGGATGCACTGACGGAGAAGTAGATTGGTGAACGATGGTGTATACTTATGAATGAAGGTTGTGCTGCTACAGAAAGAAACAAAGTCGTGAG